>NC_072490.1:3279285-3605357 GCF_027574615.1 Eptesicus fuscus
CGCACACACCATACTTCGTGTATGCACATACATGTGTGTGCTCACAATAAAACGTGTACACACCATACTTCGTGTATGCACATACATGCGTGTGCACACACAGGCACACACGTGCCGGGCGGCGGACTACCTGCTTGAAGGCCTGCAGCACCTCCTGCCGCTGGCTGAAGTGCCGGAAGAGCAGCTGCAGGGCCCCGGACACCAGGGGCGGGTAGTCGTGCATCGTCAGGTGCAGCAGGACCCGGAGGAAGGTCCTGCCGCCGTGGTCGTCCAGGTCCAGCGGCGTGTTCTCCTCACTGCGGGCCGCGGGGGGAGTGGCAGCTGAGCCACAGACGCCCTGGCTCCCCGCACCGCGGGCCGGACACCCCACACCTCTGTCCCCCCACCGCAGGCCCAGATACCCCGCCCCCTGCCCTCCCCCCCACCATGGGCCCAGACACCCGGCCACTTGGGTGTCCAGCACCTGTCTCCCCCACGTGACCTGACGTAATTAGCTCCGTGGACACAGTAACTGTTTCTTCCTAACTACACTGTGAGCGTGAGGACAGCGGAAGTGGACGGTGTTGCCAACTCGCCTGGGTCGGCCCCTTTTCCTTTCGCCGCTATTTCCCGCCATTTAACCAAACCTTGTGATGTGTGCATTGGGGGTCACCTCCTTAAACCCTTTCAGTGGTAGCAGGACACACACACACACACACACACACACACACACACAACCCAGGCCAGCTAAAATCGTTCTGACCTGAGCACTAAGAATTACAAAGGGAGCTCGGCTGGTGTGGCTCCGTGGTTGAGCTGCAACCCAGGAACCAAGAGGTCACGGGTTCGATTCCCGCTCAGGGCACGTGCCAGGTTGAGGGCTCGATCCCCAGTAGGGGGCGTGCAGGAGGCAGCTGATCCATGATTCTCTCTCATCACCGATGTTTCTCTCTCCCTCTCTCTCTCTAAAAATCAATAAAAACATACTTTTAAAAAGTGACAATCTCTTAAAAAAAAGCAGCACAAAGAGAGCAGCCAAACCACCTCCACCAGGCCCGAGCTCTCCTAGCACACCGGGCGGAAGGGCCGTGAGCGCCGGTGAGAGGACTTGGACTCCGGCCGCCCCCGGCCTTCCCCCCCGCCGCCCCGACCCCCGGCTCAGGACCACCCCACGCAGGGACGGGGAAGTACTCGCCTTCCTCCGAAGATGCCCTCCGCTTGCTCCTCAATGTGTTCAAAGTCCAGAGCGCCTGCAACACCAGGGCACGGGCCTCAGACGCAGCCGGCCTGAGCACGGGCCGCGGCCCACCTCGCCGAGCCCTGCCCCTCCCTGCCCACGGTCAACCTCGCGTCTTCTAGAGCTTTCCGCCAGAGGCTGAGCCAGCTCGGCCCGGGCACACGGTGCAGGGCCCCCCACTTCGGCCGGTTTTCTAGATACTGCAGGACCCCCCTCCCCGTGACCCCTCAGGGTCGCCCTCCTGCCGAGGGGCTCAGGCCTGGACGGGGTTATTTCTGCCACCACCTCGGCCTGACCCTTCACCACCAGTTCCTGGGCAGGAAGCACGTCCGTTGGCGGGAAAAGCTGCTGGTGGGCGGTAAGTTTTCTGGGAGAGTGTTTTGTTTGGTTACATTTCACGTAACCACACACTGGAACCCGCGGCCGTCTCGGACCAGACCCCCAGGAGGGAGGCAATGAGCCCCATCCCAGGAGGCTCTGGGCGCCTTCAAACACCCCCCCCCCCCCCCCCCCCCCGCCCCAAAGAACCCTAGGATCTCGTCCAAAATACAAAAATCCCCCAAATATGCTCGCCTTCCCCTCTTTCTAAGACGCCCTGAATGGACCGGGTCTGAGACGCCCTGAATGGACCGGGTCTAAGCGCCCTGAATGGACCGGGTCTAAGACGCCCTGAATGGACCGGTGCTCCCGGCCCGGCGCCGACCCGGACGCACTCACCGGGCACGCTGCCGGGCGCCTCCTGGCTGCTGCTGCCCGAGGACGCCTCCGACGTCTGGGAATTGCTCTCGTCGAACTCGCGCTTAAATATGCACAGGAGGCAGGAGATCCTGTAGTCCAGCCTCACGTTCAAGATAAACTGCAGGTTCAAGCGGAAACGGGACAGATCGGTCACAGGGCGCGCCACCTGCCACCCGTCGCCAGGCCGCTGGGCAGGCGGGGCCTGCGGGCCGCGGCATCAGTCACCGTGAGCGCCGAGCGAGCCCAGCGTTGGGCGTGGACTTCAGGTCACCGCAGCCTCAGGCTGGTGTGGGCAGCCCCTCGGCTTTAGTGCCGACTTCAGCATCCGGCAGCCGACTTAGCCGCCGGCCTGTACGTCCCTCTCCCGCCTCCACCAACATCACCTGTGTCAGCAGGCACGGAATGCGACCCTGGAGGGGCCCGGGCACGTGGGGGGGGGGGAGGCTGGCCCCTCAGTGCCACCTGAGGCTGAGCCGGGCGTTTACCGCCATCCCCTTCCCCAAAGGCAGCCCCATCCCGGGGGCCGCCGCCCACACGCCCTGCACCTCGGGCGGAGGGCTACCTGCAGGATCTCGATGATCTTCAGCTTGGTGTCCATGACCATGATGTCCTCCTTCTCTGGTTCCGCCTGCTTCACGTTGCCTTCGGGGGCGGCGGCCATGGGGGTCACGGGCAAGAAGCCCCCTCCCCGCAGCACCACCTGGGTCATCAGCTCCCCGACCCCGTGGATGGACCGCATCACGTTGCTGCCTGGAGGGACCGGACAGACCTGGGTCATGACCCCGTCCTGGGTCCTCAGCTCCCGGGCCCCAGGGATGGACCGCATCACGTGACTGCCCAGAGGGGCCGGACAGACCTGGGTCATGACCCCTTCCTAGGTCCTTAGCTCCCCAGCCCCGGGGATGGACTGAATCACGTGACTGCCCAGAGGGGCTGGGACAGACATCGGTCCTGGCAACGCCCCTACAGAGCGCTCCGAGGGGCCTGACATGGGCCATGAGCTCCCTCAGACACGCTCTTTAACACGTCTCTGTTCCGGTCCATTCTCAGGACCCTGGGGACCTGAGGTTAATGCCCATCGAGCACTAGGGCCCGGGAGTAGGGACACGTGGCTGAAGTCCCCACAGGAGCATTTTGTGAACTAATCCACCTGCCACATTTGACTGGCCACCTCCCTTCACATGGCTCCGCAGAATACACAGGAACTCACATATAAACATAAAGGAAACACAAAAATGTGCATCATCTCCGACTACGCTTGGGTCTCTGGGTGTCTAAAGCACTATTCTCTCTTTATATTTGAAATGTTTGCAGTGAAAAGTCGAGAAGAAAGGCCAGGCCAGCGTGGCTCAGGGGTTGAGCATCGACCCATGAACAGGAGGTCACAGTTCAATTCCCGGTCAGAGCACATGCCCAGGTTGGGGGCTCGATCCCCAGTGTGGGGCGTGCAGGAGGCAGCCGATCCGTGATTCTCCCTCATCATTCATGTTCCTATTTCTCTCTCCCTCCCTCTTCCTCTCTGAAATCAATGAAAATATATTAAAAAATACTTTTTAAAAAAGAAAGGACAGGACACCCGGGTGAAGGCTGCCCTGGAGCCACGCAGCCACTCCTGGCTCAGCGCCCCCCACCCCCACCCCGCACCTTTGTTCTCTTCTCCCTTCGCCATCTTGCTGATGGGGAAGATGGTGGTCACGTGCACGCAGTCCAGGATGGCCAGGAGGATTTTGGTTAATCGCAGGAGGTCAGAGAAGTTGTAGAAACCAAAGTAGATGAGATTCCTCGCTAAGTTTACAACCTATCGTATGAAAAGAGAGGGGGGCGGGGAGGTGGCATTAAATACCGTGTCTTCCGGGTCCACTGTACACCAACCAGCTCGTCAACGCCCGAGTCCCGCCTTCCTCACGATGAGACGTACGTCTCGCTTACAATTTCTGATCGAATCTCACTTTGCTTCCTCAGGAAGAAGATATAACAAACGAAAACCTGCAGAGCGACTGCTCTGCTCTGAGAACTAGCTCATGAGAGTGGGCCTCGTCGGTGGGTCTGTGTAGACCCCCCAAGACGGCCCGGGGCGAGCGAGTCCCCCTCGACAGGGGCACGGACTGCAGCCTGTGGCCTCGCAGACACACCTCCTCAAAGGCCAAGCGTCACGCAGAGAAGCACGCCGACCCCACGGGAACCCGGGTGACGTCCGGAGGGGGGGGGGGAGGGGGGGGTCCCTGCGGCAGACCGAGCACGGTGCTCCGTCCCGTCGTCTTTAACAGGGTCATGTACCGAGTCCTCAGGTCTCCCCTCCCCGCACGCCTCAGTCACCTGCGCATTTCCCCGGGGAGCAAGGCCAGCGGCGGCCGGGGGCGGGCACCCACTTTATGTGGGAACAAAACCGAGCCGAACCCTTTCTGTGACAAAACCCAAGGACCGTGGGGGAAATGTGAACCGTCTCCTCTCCACCCCGCAGAAAGACGGCGGCGAGGAGGAGCCGGCGAGACACCAGATCACCCTCCGAGTTACCTCGAACGTCAGCTTGTTCTTCTCCTTATCCGAGAAGGGGAACCTCTGACACACCACATCCCGGAGGTACTCCTCCACGAACTCCATGGTCTGCGCGAACCTCTCCTTAATTTCATCTTTGGAGGCCCCGTTGCTGTCATAGCTGGCGGGGAGGAGCGAGAGGGTTTCGGCGCCGCCCAGGGAGGCCGGCCCGCCGCTGAGCGAACCGCGCCCCCACACCCCCATCCTCCCCAGCTTTATTTCCCCGGAGCCCCTGTCACCAGACCTCTCTCTCTCTTAGTCCTTTCTCTCTCCCCGCTAGCGGGCAGACAGTGTCCTGGTTCCTACCGGTAGACTCCCACCGGCGGCACGTGGACACAGTTATTTGTTGAGTAAGAGAGATGAGCAAGATATAAAAATACAATCGTGCCATCTTCTACATTCTGAAGAAATCATCTTTGCCCTCCGTTTTATGTTAAGCTTAGAAAAGGTAACTTCATCTGTTGTGTGTGGTTGACGAGACTTAACGGGACCACATGTGGTTTATTACACGGAACAGCATGAACATGAGGCTGAAGGGAGCCCGCGGGTCAGGATGGGGACAAGGTTCAGAGGGGCGGGGACAAGGCAAAGAGGGAAGTGGACTAGGTGAAGAGGGGCGGGGACAAGGCAGAGGGGCGGGGACAAGGCGAAGAGGGAAGTGGACTAGGTGAAGAGGGAAGTGGTCTAGGTGAAGAGGGGCGGGGACAAGGCGAAGAGGGGCGGGGACAAGGCAGAGGGGCGGGGACAAGGCAGAGGGGCGGGGACTAGGTGAAGAGGGGCGGGGACTAGGTGAAGATGGGCAGGGACTAGGTGAAGAGGGAAGTGGACTAGGTGAAGAGGGAAGTGGACTAGGTGAAGAGGGGCGGGGACTAGGTGAAGATGGGCGGGGACTAGGTGAAGAGGGAAGTGGACTAGATGAAGAGGGAAGTGAACTAGGAGAAGAGGGGCGGGGACAAGGCAGAGGGGCGGGGACTAGGCGAAGAGGGGCGGGGCCAAGGCGAAGAGGCCACTCACTCATCGATGGCGATCTCCGAGGGGATCTCGGACCAGAGGCGGGCGTACTTCACGGGCGTGACCTGCTCCTGCGGGTCTCGGTCCACGTGCATGTGGAGCATGAGGCGACAGAAGGAGGCCCTCAGGTCGTAGGGCAGGTTCTCGTCCGACATGCAGCGCAGGATGAGGTCCACGTCCAGCTGGCCGGAGATCTCGTTGATGGCCAGGTACTGGCGGTCCAGACACATCCTGGCGAAGAGGTTCAGCTGGTACCTGGAGGGAAGGAAACGACACGGAGCTCACGCCCCGAAATCACTGAGGATGAGCGGGGTACACGGCAGGACAGTCCGCGTGGCCCCGGGTTTCACAGCAGCGACGTGTGGCCTGGGGACTCACACATCCACACCCCTAAACGGCTCCGTACACCAGAGTCCGGGCCTGGACCTCACGGGGCAGGGCAGGGGAAGCCAGGCCAGCCGTCACACGTGCCCCCTGCTCAGCAGGAGGGATGACGTGACTACCTGGTTCCATCTGCCACGTTTATTTTATAAAACAAATAGGGGGGAGATGTCGGGATGAAAATGGTTGTCTACTTCTGCAGCTGCGTTTCCATTCCATAGGTCAGAGACCACGTAGGAAAAGGTGACAATATCGCCCGTGCGAGTCTCATCAGCGACGTTCTAATACCTTTAGGGTCTCACGTACGTCTCCTCTTTGACTCTCACACACATTGAAACGTGGTGTAAACCACAGGGGCACCTCACAACGCCTTTTGCTTCCTTCCTCATCCGATCTCGCGCGACCTGTTAACTCCCAAACTTGACCGTGAGGCACCGTTTCTCATTCTCGGGAGAAGGCTCGTCATGCATTAAAAGAATAAACATACATGTAACGTGAAAGAAGGAAGCCATCAGCTTCCACGGAGCAAATACAGGCTTCCGACTGACCACCGGATCCAGACTACGGGCCATAGCCGAGCCCAGAAACTGCCGGCTCTACCTGCTCTAGCATCTTTCCTTCCCTTCTTTTCCTTTCCCTTCCCTTCACTTGGGGTGGCCTGAGAGCCGGGACGCAGGAGGAGGTGACGGCGGGGTGCCCACTGAGCCCACAGGTAAAGCCCGGACGACTCCAGGTGTCTCCCCGTCGGACAAGGGGCGAAGGCTCTGGAATAACCCTGCGGTGCCGAGATGGAACCTAAGCACCGATGGGAACTCATGGCTCTTGTTACATGTCCGCGTAGAGTCTAACGAACATGTATGCTATAGACTGATAGAGAAACAGACGTCTGTGTAGATACAGATAAAATGTGCACACACACACACACACTCTTCTCTGCTCTCTCTGCTAAGGATTGTGGGTGTGATTCCCGGTCGAGGCACATGCCTGGGTTGTGAGCTCGATCCCCAGCAGGGGGCGTGCAGGAGGCAGCCGATCGATGTTCTCTCTCGTTGATGTTTCTCTCCCTTCCTCTCTCTCTGAAAACTTTCTTTTGTAAAGGGAGATATTGGGGCACAGAGAGACTTATAAGTTGACCAACGTGAAAAAGCGAACGAGCAGCGAGGCCGGGTGCGAACCCAGGCAGCAGGCCTCTTCGCTACCGCGAAAGGCTGGTCACGGAGCACCTGCACCAGTGACGCCAGCTCACGTGCGTCTTCTGACCCGGCCTCGCCAGATGCCATGGCCGTGCAGGCGTGGCCGAACCCTCACGCGCAACGTCTCAACGGCATGGTCTTCGTGCTGGACGCCCGAGGGCGCCTGCGATCGCCCGCGTGACCACCAACCAGCGCCGACGGATGCCGCCGCCCCGGCCAGCGCTCACCGGTAGTAGCTGAGCACGTCGCGGTCCTCCTTCTGGCCCTCCTTGGCGTCCTGCGCCAGCTCCCGCACGCTCTTGCTGCGGATCTCCTTGCTGCTGTCCCTCCAGAACAGCCACACCTCCTCCTCGTCCTCGCCCGCCTCCAGGGCGCTCTCCCCCGAGGACACCCCTTCGAACTCGAAGCGGGAAAGGACCAGCCTGGGGAAGGAACGGGCGGGACAGGCGTCAGGCGGGAACCTCGCCAATCTCCCACCGACCGCAGCGAGGCCGTGGCTCGGGGCTTCACGTGACGACCCAGAAAGCAGCTTCTCCCGCCGCGGGCGGAACCACCAGAGGGCCGAACACCAGCTTCTGCACACGCTTTACCCCCCGGCTCCCAGCCAGGTGACCGGCGGTGCCCGAGACCTTTCGTTTGCCGTGAGGAGTGGGAGGAGGCACCACGGGCGGGGAGGGTAGACAGGGATGCCAACACCCTACAACACACGGACCGACCCCGCGGCAATTATTCGGCCCCAACGGGAAGATGCCAAGGTTGGCAAGCCCGGCATTAGCCCGAACCCAATAGTATGTTACACATGAGCAACAAGCAAACAGAAATCACCGATTCCGGGCATAACTTAGCTTTGGGATTTAAAACACAACCTTGTCCACATTCCTGGCCCTATACTTCTCGGGAAACGCTCCTTCCCAACAATGAGTCACTGCTATTAACCCAGATGCCTCTGGACCAGTGAACCCCTTTGGGCAGCGATCCCTTAAACACCTTTCCCAACACGGATTTCCATCGACACCGAACTGTCACCTCCTCTAACACTTAAAACGGATGATCATACTCCCAGGACTTCCGACTCTTAAAATTAAACCACGCGTGTGTCGAATGCTCCCAGGTGCGCTAGCGTGGCTTTGAAGCCGGCGTGTAAAGTGACGCCGGCTGGCCCACGGCAGACCCGTCTGCAGAACCGGGGTTCGGCGTTGCCGCCCACACGCGCAGCCCCCCGAGCCACTGGCCTCCGCCCCCCACGCACTTGGTCTCGATGAGGATGTCGGCGTTGGTCGGGTTGAGCACCGCTTTGCAGATGAGCTCCTGGGTCACCGGGATGGACTTGTTCATGGACACGCACAGGTCAGACAGGTAATCCAAGAACCTGCAGGAGAGAGAGCGACACGCGTGTCCTGTGCGCGGAGCGGGTGCGGCTCGGGGAGCCCGGTCCCTCGCGGGGACAGATCCGACGCGCGGTGGCAGGAGAGGTGAGATTTCGGGTCTGGGTGCCAGTGCCCACGGCGCCGCCGGAGAGGAGGACGGAGGGAAGAGTGGCCCCGGGGTGGTGGGGACGAGGCGCTGAGTGCACCCCCAGCGTGATTCTTTTTTTTTTTTTTTTTAAATATATTTCATTGATTTTTCACAGAGAGGAAGGGAGAGGGATAGTTAGAAACATCGATGAGAGAGAAATATCAATCAGCCGCCCTCTGCACACTCCCTACTGGGGATGTGCCCGCAACCAAGGTACATGCCCCTGACCGGAATCGAACCTGGGACCCTTGAGTCCGCAGGCCGACGCTCTATCCACTGAGCCAAACCGGTCAGGGCCCCAGCATGATTCTTGTTTGATACGTCCTCATTTGTACCGTCCCCCAGGGAAATCACTTCACCGCTCTGTGCCTCGGTTTCCCCGTCCACAGAAAAGGGTAACGTGTGACCTCGGAGGGTGCGTCCAAGGATTCAGTGAGATAATGGGTGTGAAAGGCGTCATTGGCTCACTCCCTGGCCCAGGAGAATGCTCCATAAAAGGTGGTTTTTTGCCCGGCCGGCATGGCTCAGTGATTGAGCATTGACCTATGAACCAGGAGGTCATGGTTCGATGCCCGGTCAGGGCACATGCCCAGGCTGCAGGTTTGATCCCCAGTGTGGGGCGTGCAGGAGGCAGCAAATCCATAAATCTCTCTCATCACTGATGTTTCTATCTCTCTCTCCCTCTCTCTTCCTCTCTGAGAGCAATAAAAATATTTTTTTAAAACTGTTATTTTTATGGGCGGGAGGAGTCATTTTTCAACAACACGCTCAGCTGTTCAAGGGGGTCATGTGTGACGCCCACCCTGCACACACTCACACGTCGCTGGTGTGAGGCTCTCACAGGAGGGAGAGGAGGGACGAGAGTGGGGAGGGGAGAGCAGTGCGAGGAGACGGGATTCTACGGGACATGATGCCACCAGAAACACTCCAGGGGCAGCCAAGCTCGCCAAAGACTCTGCTGGTGGGACTGGGGAGGGGGCTCGGACTGATAACCGGTGCTAACGGGTGACGGACAGGCCAGCAGGTCACTGCTGAGCACGACTCCGGCCGGTACTTCGGGCACCCTCCCCATCGAGTTCCCATCCCCACGGAGGTTCCACACACACCTTCCCGCCCCCCCAATCCGTCAGCTCGGAGGGCGGCCAGGCCCCCCGCTGGCTGCCCAGGCCTCCCTCCTCCCAGGCCCACGTCCTCCGCACGACGCAGCCGGGTCTGCTGGGCCCCTGCCAAGACGGAAGGCAGGCCGGGCACAGCTCCGGGACCCCGCGGGGACCATGCCGGCCGCACCTGGGCTCCCGGTTCTTGCGCACGAGGCTGACGAAGGTGTCGATCTCGGCCGCGGTGATGTGCTTCTCCAGCAGCTTGCGGTTGTTGTGCAGCAGGGCGGTGATGGTGTCCTCGGCCAGCACGTCGTAGCCGATCTGCTTCTGCATGAAGCCGAACTGCTTGGCGATGTACTCCTAGGAGGGAGGGGGGGTCAGCGCGGGGCACGGGGGAGCCCAGAGCACCGGCCGCGGCATCCCGCGTGGGGACGCCTGCCCCGGGGCGCGACCGGCACCTCCCCGCCACTGCGCCCTCGGCCCGGGTCCCCTCAATCTGCCCTGCAAAAGGGATTCAGCAAAATGCCCCACGTCCTGACGTGACGTATTTCTCTAAACAGGGGTCCTCAAACTTTTTAACAGGGGGCCAGTTCACTGTCCCTCAGGCCGCTGGAGGGCCGGACTATAGTTTAAAAAAACTATGAACAAATTCCTATGCACACTGCACATACCTTATTTTGAAGTAAAAAAACAAAACGGCAAAAACACCCGCATGTGGCCCGCGGGCCGTAGTTTGAGGACGCCTGGTCTAAAAGGTCGAGAGCTGTGTTTCAGCTCTGGTTTCACCCCTGATTGAAGGGGATTGAACGGGGCCCCGCGGCTCTGGGCCGAGGAAGACGGGGTTTCTAGTCCCCTCTTTGTGGTCTGAGGGGAAAACACCCCTTTAACGGCAGGAAGGACCCTCTCTTTGGGGATCGGACAGCACAGCCCAGGAGACATTGCAAACTCGAGGAAGCCGCTTCCGAGCATTAGTTTCTACGCAAACACGTCTCGGGCCCCACAGACGCAGTGCCGGCTCCAAACTGAAGCGCCCTGCCACCCCCATTTTTAAATTTTTTATTTATAAAACCAGCCTCCCCCTTTTTAAAATTCAGCTCAAAATCCTGGAACGTGCTCAGGGTGAACGCGGCGAACGGGGCCTCCCAGGCCCCCCTCAACAGGCTGCGGGGGGAGCAGTGAGTCTTCGGGACAAGCTGCCGCCGGCTGGCACGTGGCCCCGGGGACGGGCCAGCCTCCTCGTGGGCGGGCTCGCTGCCCTGGGCACACGGGCCCCGAGGCTCCTCACGGGGAGCTGGAGACCGAGCAGGATAAACCTCTTCGGCCCCACGTGGTGGCCACGCCGGGCGGGGCCGGAAGCCACCCCAGCGCCAGCGGCCCCCTGTCAGGCGATGCCCACGGCGCCCTCGGCACACGGGGCTTCACGTCTACACCACAGCGCCGGCCGCCGACCGTTTAGGAATCCTTGCTAACAAGCTTGTATCTAACCCCGTGGGGCTTTGCTTTGCTAAGGACCAACACTCTTTATGACGACAAAACAAAAACCATGAACGACAGAGAAGAATTCAGATCCCAAGGCCAGACCCAGGGCAGTCGAGGCTTAAACACGAGAGCTGTGAGTCGGTTACGAAAGCACCGTCCCGGAGCGACAGTGTCCCCGGATCCGAGATCCTGCTCTCCGCACCTTCCGTGGCCTGGGTGCACCACGGTCCAGAAACATCATATGGAACATTTCAGAAAATAAGGAATTCCTAAGTTTTACGTTGCGCGCCATGCCGAGCGGCGGGCCGAAACCCCCCACCGTCCAGCTCGGCCCCACGGGGACCTGGCCCGTCCCCACGTCCAGCACCTCAAGTACAAGCACCTGGCATCACGTTCGAAGCCTTAAAGGACCACGCGGTCAGAACTACTGAGAACACACCACCCATGTCAGAAAGGGCGACCTCGGCCCGGCTGCTGTGGCTCAGTGGATAGAGCATCAGCCTGCAGACTGAAGGGTCCCGGGTTCGATTCTGGTCAAGGGCACATGCCCAGGGTTGTGGGCTCAATCCCCAGTAGGGGGCGTGCAGGAGGCAGCCGATCAATGATGCTCTCTCATCACTGATGTTTCTCTCTCTCTCCCTCTCCTTTCCTTTCTGAAATCAATATTAAAAAGGGGGGGGGGGCCTCGCAAGATGGCTGCAGAGGGAAATTCTCAGGTTTCCTTCTTCAGGACTCAACTCCATCTTCCCAGGCTCACAAAAACTCGGTTTCCTTTCCAAGAGCAAACTGAACAACGAACTGTTCTCCAGCGTCAAAGAAACGCACACATGCCCGGCCGGGTGGCTCAGGGGTTGAACATCAACCTACAAACCAGGAGGTCAGGGTTCGATTCCCGGCCAGGGCACATGCCCGGGTTGTGGGCTTGATCCCGAGTGTGGGGCGTGCGGGAGGCAGCTGGACTCTCATCACTGATGTCTCTCTCTCCCCATCCCTTCCTCTCAGAAATCAATAAAAATATCTTTTAAAAACTGTGCATGTGCCCCGTGGAGCTCCCGGAGAGCGGGGACCCCGGAGGAGCCGCTGCCCCGCGCTCACCTGGTTCTTCCTGTAGTCCTGCTGCGAGTGCCGGAGGACCCGGTAGCAGAGCCGGCAGATGTGCCGGAACGGGGCGTGCCGCTGGTCGCCCAGCTCCTCCAGCCGCAGCATCGGGCCGTCCCCGCAGTCGGTGAACGGCGCCTGCAGCAGCTTGAAGATCTGGGTGCGAGAAGAAAGCAAACAGCGCCGCCGTCCGGTGTCAGCCAGCCGCCCGTCGGGAACCAAGGGAACGCCAGGTCGGCTGGACGACACGGGAAGACTGTCCACACGCAGCCACGGCCGGACACCGCGTCCCTCCACCCAGGGCCCGGGGCTCGCGAGTCCAGCCCGCCCGGACCCGCAGACCTCCAGCCCTGGGAAGGGCGGCGTTAGGGTGCCGTCACCAGGACAGACTGGGGTGTGGGGGGTCTAGGCTGAGGTCACACCCCGCACGCCTTCCCAGCGGCCGATCAAGGAGACCTGGTTTCTTCATCAGTCAAACAGAAGAACACACCACCCTGGCCGGTGTTGCCAAGTGGTTAGGGCACCAGCCCGCACACTGATGTGTCGCCCTCAGGGTTCCCGGCCAAGGGCACGTACCTGGGCTACAGGCCGACCCCCAGCCCTGCACGAGGCCCCTGATTGGACGTCTCCGTCTCCCTCACATCAGTCCCTCCCCCACCTTTGTCCCTCCCAGACCACGACCCCACCGGCTTCTCGCCGTTCCAGCCCCACGGCCCCGGGCCGCCCACCTGCTTGAGGATGTTCTGCTCCCGCATCAGCTTCTGCCGCTCGCGGTTGGGCTTGGAGAAGACCACCTCCAGCACGTCCTGGCCGGAGTTGGTGCCCCCGGTGACGAAGTACACCAGGTCCTCGAGCAGCTTGGTCACCGACCTGGGGGCAGAGGGGCCGTCAGACCGGGGAGGGGCTCGATGGCCAGCAAACCACTGGGCACTGCTGTGAGGTCCAGGCCTGAGGACCAGTCCACAGACGCAGACCCCCTCCCAGTATCCTCGGGACTGACCACGAGGCCAGTCACTGACCCGAGTGACACAGAGATAATGACACAGGCGTGTCCACGGAGGATTGCCACCTTCACAGACTACGCGCCCTCAGACTATCGCAGAGGAACCTCAAGCCCCGACGTTTCCCGAGACGGAGCCGGAGACAGAGAGAGGATCTTGACAGCTTCAGAGACTTTCAAAAGAGAGAATGCACCCAGCCGGTGTGGCTCAGTGGTTGGGCATTGACCTGTGAACCAGGAGGTCACTGGTTCAATTCCCAGTCAGGGCACATGCCCGGGGTGCGGGCTCCATCCCCAGTGTGGGGTGTGCAGGAGGCAGCCGATTCATGATTCTCTCTCATCACTGGTGTTTCTATCTCTCTCCCCGTCTCCCTTCCTCTCTAAAATCAATAAAAATATACTTTTTTAAAAAAGAGAGAGAATGAATTCAAAGGAGACGATGTCTTGAAAATCACAGGCTGATCCGCCCACAAAGCTGAGACCTGCCGCTCTCACACGCCGCGTTCACACGCTCTCTCCCCAGGGACCTGCGAGGGCCCGGGAGGCCGGGGAGGGCGCTGCCCGGGAGCCCGCCCTCACCTCCTCTCGTTCTGCGTGATGGTGCCCTTCTCCAGCTTCCCCGCGATGGAGCCCAGCACCTTGCTGGCGTCGTTGGCGAAGTCCAGGTCCCGGACCTCGGCCGGGGAAACCGGCACGATGGCGAACGCCTCCTTGTCCTCCTTCACGGGCGAGGTGCCGATCTGCAACACACGGGGTCTCCGTGGCGGCCTCGGGACGAGACCCCCTCAGAGGTGACATCACACACCGCGTTCACGGGACACTGGGCAACCCGCAACGCAGGAGCTGCCCGGCAGACACTCAGCTAGACGGGAAAACACCTGGCACAAAGGCCCCAGGTCGCTCCATGGTTACCCCTGGAGACGGGTGCTCAGGGGCCAGGGAGGCGGGAAAGAGCGCCCCCCACTGGCAGCTTCATGGGCTGCAGGGAGCACGGGAGACCGGGATCCAACACGGGTTACAAGGTCACGGGAAAAGCAAATGGGCAAGACGCTCACTCGTGGCTCCACGTCACAGTGTCACAGGGTTGGGCACGGCACCCCTCTCCCCACTTTTCTACATCCCCCAAAAATGTTCCTAAAAGTACGCCGAAACCGGTTTGGCTCAGTGGATAGAGTGTCAGTCTGCGGACTGAAAGGTCCCAGGTTCGATTCCGGTCAAGGGCATGTACATTGGTTGCGGGCACATCCCCAGTGGGGGGTGTGCAGGAGGCAGCTGGTCGATGTTTCTCTCTCATCGATGTTTCTAGCTCTCTATCCCTCTCCCTTCCTCTCTGTAAAAAATCAATAAAATATATTTAAAAAATAAAAATAAAAAAAAGTAGAACTGCCCCCAAAAAGATGCAGGTAGCATTCCAATTTTAACAAGAAAACCGCATGTTTGTGCATTTCTTCTCTGCGGTTCTGGAGAAGGCACGGAGGGAGAGGGGGGCTTCAGGGAGAGGCAGTAAAGCGGCTGGGAGATCTTTCTAGAAATAAGCCTGCATAGTTACGTCCACAGGAATAAAGAAATAAGCAAGGCTGGGCAGTCAGCCGGGATCTGATGGACCTCAAGGCACAAGCAGACCTTCCCCCAGCACCGTCCACACAGACATGAGATCCGACCAATGCTCGACCTCCGGGCAGAGCCCGTGGGAGGGAGGAAAGCTTCTGGTTATTTCAGAAGCTGGGGCTCGCTCTAGCCGGGCCCTCAGAGAGCGCCATCATCACGCTACAGGCTGCCCGTGACCACGCCCCCGGCTGCCGTGACCACGCCCCCGGCTGCCATGACCACGCCCCCGGTTGCCCCTGACCACGCCCCCGGTTGCCCCTGACCACGCCCCCGGCTGCCGTGACCACGCCCACGGCCGCTGTGACCACGCCCACGGATGCCGTGACCACGCCCCCGGCTGCCGTGACCACGCCCCCGGCTACCGTGACCACGCCCCCGGCTGCCGTGACCACGCCTCCGGCTGCCCGTGACCACGCTCTTGCCGGAGCAGCAGAACCCCAGCCCCTTCCTCCCTGAGGAGCCCCGGCAGCGGGAGGGGGAGAGGGCTTGGGGGGCTGGGGGCTGGGACTTGCCTTCAGCATCACAGGCTTCTCCTCCTCCTTGTCGATGGGGATGTTGGTGCTGTGGACCCAGGTGTTGGTGCACAGGTGGCGCAGCCGCACGTAGGAGTTCCTGGAGGGAAGGAGGGCGGGGCAGGGCCAGTGAGGTTCTCCGCTGCCCGGCGAGAGCACCGTCTGTCGAAATAACCCGGCGGCAACGCTGCGCGGAGCCCGAGGCCCGAGCACCCCTATCGGCTTAAACACGAGCCGCGGGGCTCCGGTGGGACGCGCCGCCTGAGGGAGCTGCGTCCTCTCCCTGCGCCTCCGTTTCTCCGCCTTTAAAGGGGCGAAGGGAGCCCTGTCCCCCGGGGGCTCCTGTGGGACGAACCCCAGGACACAGCGCGCACTCGGCACCTGGTTCACCCCGTTATCCCCCCCGCGCGCCCCTGATGCAGCAGCGCTGGGCTCAACGTAGTCAGGTGACCAGAGACTGGTCTGACTTGGAAGTAGAATTTACTTTGCCCTCAGCGAACTTCAAATAGTCCCCCTTCTGGGATTTCTTTAAATGCTTTATCCAGTTCGCCAGGAGACCTCTCGGCTTTGGGAGGAGGAAGAGGACAGGAGAGGCCGAGCCACGCGACCTTCCGGTCTGGCCTGTCGACCTAACACAGCACTTCCTGTCCAACCACCAAGAAGGTGCAATGGCGAGCAAAAATAAAAATAAATAAAAATAATTCAGCCGCCATTCAGTGGACAGTGGGAGCAGTCCTTCACCAGCCCCTGTACGGAACCTTCCAGAAAGACTCCAAGACCCCGCCAGGCCACAGGGACGGCCCACACCTGGGGACCAGGCTGTCGCCGCCGCGGAGGGTGGTGGGGTCCAGCTCGAAGATGGAGGAGATGTCGTTGCCCTCGGGCACGGACACCAGCGAGTACACCATCTTCTCCTGGGCGTTGCGCAGCCTGCTTCGGGAGGCGTCCTGGTCGGGGTCCGCCTGAGGAGAGGCCTGGGGTCAGGGCGCCGCGTGCAGACCCCCGCTCACAGCAGGGCCCGGGCCCAGGAGGGGGAGCCGCCAGGCGCGCGTGACCGCGGCAGGAAAGGCACGGCGTCACGGCGGTCACACAAGACGGGCGCCGACATCCACGCGGAGAGCAGCCTCGCTCTCCCTCCTGGGGTTGCAACAGCGATGTTTCGACCTCGGGGTCTGAGGGCAGAGCGCCCCGGGGCCCAGACCGCCAGGCCGATCCGGCACCAGCGGCCGGCAGAGCGGCAGCTTGAGAAACGCGTCCCGGGGGCCGGGGGACAGGCCACGGTGGGGACCACAGTGAGACTGCCTCGCAGAGACAGGAGGGAAATGAAGTAAAAACACCAGGACCCTGCCCGGCCGGCGTGGCTCAGGGGTTGAGCTTCGGTCTATGAACCAGGAGGTCACGGTTCGATTCTCAGTCAGGGCACATGCCCGGGTTGCGGGCTCATCCTCAGTGGGGGGCGTGCAGGAGGCAGCCTGTCCATGATTCTCTCATTGATGTTTCTCTCTCTCCCTCCCCCTCCCTTCCCCTCTGAATCAATAAAAATATATTTTAAAAAAAAGAGACCTGGGCCCGAGTGTTGGTGAGCAGTGATCCCAGGTAGACCACGGCCATCACCTGAGGGTCAGGCGAACCCCGGAAAGAACGGCCGTTTGCTGTCAACCATAGAAGGCCACCCACGACCAAGCGGGGAGGGCCTCTGGCTCCGTCAGGGTCCGTCCGGGACGGAAGAAAGTGGCCGGTGAAGGCCGATGGCCGATGACGAAAGCCCCTGAGAGGCTAGACACAGCCCACTGCCTCCGAAGGCGCCCGCCCAGCGCCCCCCGCAGGAGGCCGTGCTCGCGAGGTCGCTCTGGGCGCCTGGCTGCGTGGGCTTGTTTGTAACTACGGTTATGGTGTCCTCGCAGGAGGACCGCTGTGCCTGCGCCGACCGGGAGCGTGTCTGTCCCTAAGCGCCTGCTCCTCTCCGAGTCGAGTCGGGGTGGAGGGGAGGGGTCTAGGGCAGAGGAGAGCTGGGAGACAGCCCCCTGGCCTGATGCGGGGACTGCGGCCACAGTCCCCTTTCTCAGCGCCTCTGCAGCCCCCACTTCTGTCTGCTAAAGGGAAAAATGCTGCTTCTGTACCCAGACCTCTGGGTCCTCCTCCTCTCCAGTCGCTAATGCCGCGTGGGTCCCGGAACAAACCCAGGACTCGCGATTCCACCCGCAGGAACCTGAGAGTCAGCGAGAGCCCGCACCTCCCCAAGCTGCGCTCCCTTCAGGAGGAAGGACTCTGAATCGGCTGCGGCGCCTGCAGAGTTCCCGCGCCACTTCCCCGGTAAACCACCCGATTCTGGTGGGAGACACGACACGACACGGGAGGCGCTACAGGCCGATGGGCCCTTCGGCCGGAGTCCCTTGTCTGGGCACAGGCTGGGGGCAGCCGCATTCTCCGTGTGCGGTCGGCGCTCGCCCCCTGGTGGGAGGACAGGCACACTGCAGAAGGCCCTCAGAGACCTGCCAGCCTCGGGGGTCCTTTTTCTCCCCCCTGGCACCCAGCCTGTGGCCCCGATGTAGAAGGTCGAGAGCAAGTGACAAAGCAGAGGCAGGTCCCAGGCCAAGCACAGGCCTGAGGCCAGTGTGAGGACACACGGGGCCGGGAGCAGAACGCGAGGCTTCCTCTCCGCCGTGACCACCTGTTCCCACGCCCCGAGAGCGGGGAGGTGCCGGACCTGCCAACGCCAATGCCTGCGAGCCCCACAACCCCCCACCCCACCCCCCGCCACCTGGGGGCCCGCCCACACAGCAGCCAGAGCCCCCGGAGCAGGGTCCCAGGTCTGCAGCCGGCCTGCCGCCGACGGGGGAGCAAGGCAGAGGGGACAGGCCTGCACTCTGGGAGGACCTGAGACGCGGACGAGCCGGGACCGCCAGGACCGCTGTCTGCGTCCTCATCTGCCACACGCAGACCGCGAGGGCCGCCCTAACGCCTCCGCTCGGGCCGAGCCACCCAGGGGACTGGGGGACAGGCGGCCGAGACGCCAGCGGTCCTGTAACTTCCAAAGCGCCGCTTCCTGAGAGCTCCCTCGGGCCCTCCACCTGCACAGCCCGCCGGGTCCTACGGCCAGGGCGCCCCACAGCTGCAGCGAGGGAGCGGAGGCTCAGAGAGGGAAAGCAGGTGGTGCCGAGTCACACAGCACACAGCGTCTGAGCGCGGGGCGCGCTACCTCAACACTGTCCCGCCTTGCCCTCTGTCACAGACTCCTGCACCTCAGACCTCGCTGCGCGACACCCAGTAACCTCCGGGGACCGCACGCTGCCCCCGCGAGGGCAGCACAAAGACCAGGAATTCACGCCAGGACCGACGGGCAAAACCGCCTCCAGAGAAAGATCCAGCCGGCATCACAGCATCGTGATTCCTACCCACGTTCTCACGTCCACGCCTGACTCTCAGGAGCAGGAACCGCGGCGGGACAAGGGGCGTCGGCTCAGACGGCGGGTTTAACGCCACAGAATAAGTGACGCCGCCCACCCCGCCCACGCGCTCCTTGGAAATGCTGCATGAGTGACAGGTCAAGGTCAACGGCAACAGGACCTTGTTTGTAAAAGGCCGCCTTCTGCAGGGGCCGTCACCTCTCCCGCCTAGGAGACTTCCCAGAGCCGTGGGAAACTTCCCGACTCAGAGGGGAGACCCTCTGAGGAAGCCCACCAAGGGCATCGTGACGGACAGTCTCGTGAACCAATCAGGACACAGGAGGCATGAGTGCCCTCAAGGGAAGCACAGACAAGACCCTCCTGTTGGCAGCCGGAGGCGTCCCCGTCCCAGGCACCCGGCGACCACAGGGGCAGTTCCTTCCATGGGGGCAGGACACGCGGCCTCGCCCATACTTACTGGGGGCTGAAACTCCAGGCATTCTTCCTCAAACTCAGGGTCTACCTGATGGGAAAGAATCATCGGGAAATTAAAACACCCGCCGGTTTCTCACGGGCTCGGCCCCACTCGTGGGAGACGCCAAGGCCTGCGGGCGTCGCTCAGCAGCGGAGGACGCGTCCCTTCCCTCTGTTCACGAAACCAGCATGCCACAACGACACACGTCACAGGAGCACGCCACGCCACAGGTGCACGTCACGCCACAGGTGCAGGCCACGCCACAGGTGCACGACACGCACGGACAACCTCCCGCCACCGACGGCCGGCACTCGGGCATGGAGAGCAGAGCACGAACTCGCTAGCAGAACAGCCGTGAGAAGCCCGAGACACCGGCGGACCCGCTGGCCCGGGCACGGACCAGCCTGCTCACTTCACTGAGAAATAAGACGTCTGCGGCCTCGGGAGGCACGCGAGCCCCGCCGACCTTGGCCGAGCCGGGTGAGCGGCCCTGAGGCTCCGTGTTCATTTAGTCTGACCCTCGGTGCTCGCATATTTCAAAGCCACCAGTTCGTGCGCCCGTCGGGCTCCCAGGGGGCGGGGGGCCTGAGATTCGGGTCAGCTGTGGGCCAGGCCCCCCGAGAATCTCTGAGCAGCCCCTCCGCCGGCCCCGGGCAGCGGGGTGTCGTCTGATGTACGCCTGGGACCGGATGCGAGCATGCATCCTACACGTTGGGCAGATCAGAGTGAAACGCGACAGCTGTCGCCCGGGAGGATGGCAGGCTCCTCAACGCGGCACGAACATTACGAGGTAAACTCCTGCCCGTGGACACCGAGCTGCCTTTCTTCAAACCCTTCCCGCCACTTCTCCGACGCTGGCTTCTCCTAAGTAGATGATGAGGTCCTGGGTACGTCGTGAACGCCCCGAGAACCAGGCGCTCACGGAGCCAACCGTGTCTCAATGCGGCCGGCTACAGTGTGCCTTGGTCATTCCCGTCAGGAGTGGGGCGGGGGGAGATGTGGGGAGAGCAGTGTGAACGAGCAAAACGGAACAACAGTCCTACACCCAGACTAGCATTGTTATTTTTTTAATCTACTCTCGTAGCAGCATCGTCACTGCCGGCACCACGCCGTCCGTCACGCCCCCAGGACGGCACTGCCTGCTGGCTCACGGTCTCCCCACATCTTGGTGGAACTCGGTGTGAAGTACTAGGCCTGTAACCACCGTTATGCTGCCTTCTCTTGTCCGGTCGCAGGGAAAGGAGGCCGGAGGAAACAGAGGCAGGAGAAGGAGCAAGGTGTGTGCAGGACCTGCCCGGGTGCGGGAGGGAGGAAGCCCCGGCTGCCACTCACCTCCGCGGCCAAGTAGTGCCCGGTGGCCAGGTGCTTGAACCGGAAGAGGCTGTTCCAGTACCCGGCGCCGCCCCGGCACGGGTCGTGCTGCACCACCTGGAAGAGGGGGAGGCGGTCAGGGTGCGAGAAGGGTCAGCCACGCCAGGACATCGCGCACACATCACAGTCCAGCCGGGACATCGACCAGCTAACACGCCCCGACACGCGGAAACGCTGGCGATACATCTCCCGGGACACCGCGTCTCCCGGCCACGGGAGCGGCTGCAGTCAAGAGGTCGGTGGTTCTGAGGACCTGCGTCAGCATCAGGAAGCTGAGAAGCTAAGATGCTGAAATTCACCCGCAGGAGGCACGGGAAACGTAAGGGGATTTCCGGAAGGCAGTTGATGCACGGAACCGCGTGCTCAAACACCACACCACCCGGGCCTGCGCTCAGCGCCGGGGCCAGTTGGCCTTAAAAACGAACGGAACTTCCACCCTGGCAGGTGTTGCTCAGTGGCTGGGGCCTCAGCCCGCTCCCGGAAGGGTCTCGGGTTGCAGGTTCGATCCCTGGCCCTGGTTGGGGCGCCTTCGGGAAGCAACCAATCAATGTGTCTCTCTCTCGTCGATGTTTCTCTCTCCCCCCCCCCCCCCCGCCCCCCGCTCCCTCCTTTCCACTCTCTCTAAGAATCAATAGAAAAAGATCCTCTGGTGAGGATTTAAAAAAATAATAGCCCCAACCGGTTTGGCTCAGTGGATAGAGCGTCGGCCTGCGGACTCAAGGGTCCCAGGTTCGATTCCGGTCAAGGGCATGTACCTTGGTTGCGGGCACATCCCCAGTAGGGGGTGTGCAGGAGGCAGCTGATGGATGTTTCTCTCTCATCGATGTTTCTGACTCTCTACCCCTCTCCCTTCCTCTCTGTAAAAAAATCAATAAAATACATTAAAAAAACAAATAAATAATAAAAACATAAAGTAAACAGAACTTCAGCTTCTGGTCACGACGGGACCACTGGCACGGGCGGTTGGCACAATAAACAATAAGACGCTGCACAAAACCTCTGGCCTCGCCAGGGACAACGAGAAACCAGGATGAGAGGCGTGAGCGGACGGGCCCTGCTGGACACGGGCGGGCACAGCTGTGCTCTCCGAGAGGGGAAGGAGGTCTCCCCTGTCCGGCTCCCTCCGGGAGGGCTGCTCGGATGGAGACCCAAGCAGGGCGCTGGCCCACCGAGTCGAGGGGGTAGATTAGAATTAGGAGATGGAGTTGGCTGGGACTTGGCGGGAAGGGGGGGGGCGGGCAGGGGGGCAGGACACAGAACCACCAGGACAAAAAGCTCCAGAAATCTCCGAAGTCTCCTGAGTCATTGGCTGGATACCAAGCCGCGTCTGTGTAAGGCGAGACCCACAGGCCAAGGACGACCGGGACTCCGAGCGCCCTGTCCGCAGGCCCCTCGGCGCTGGGAGCGGCTCGATGCCGCGACGCCAGGGGAGCGATTCAGGCACAGCCTGGCGCTCAGTGCAGACAGCACAGGGCCCGCCGTCCTGTGGGCCTGACCCGGCCCTCCACCCGGCCTCCCACCACCAGCTCTAGGACAAGCCTACCCGCCCCACGTCCCGTCCCCCCTCCCACCCCCCTAACCTCCACCCCCCTCACCTCCACCTCCCACAGGGCTTTGGAGCTGGTGGCCGACGTGGCCGACTGCCGGCCGGTGGTCCGCAGGAAGACGTGCTGCTGCTTCCGGTGCTCGTCGCAGGTGAGGAACTTCTCCTGCTCCGCGTGGAACAGCCGCACCACGTCGCCCTGCAGCGCACGGGGAGGGAGCATGACCTTCACCGAGCCAACTGCGCCAGGAGGCCCGGCGCCCAGCCCCCCTCCCCCTTCCCCCCCGTGTGCCCTCACCCTACCCCCCCCCCCCCGTGTGCCCTGACGCTCACCCCCTTGAGAATGTCCTCCTTGTTGTCGCTCCACTTCATGAACAGCACGACCTTCCAGCTGGTGTTGCAGTTGACGGAATTGACCTGGAAGAGGAGCAGTCCCCGCTCACGCCCCTCAGCCCCCGCCCTGAGGGGGCGCCCTCAGATCGCAGGCTGTGCGGTGGGAGCGTCGGGCAGTCAAGGGCCCGCGTGAACCAGTCACGGCGTCCGCTCCACGGGACCGCGGGCGCCAGGCTCCTGCCCCCCGGAACCACAGCCTCCCTGTTCTCCGGCCTCTTCTGCCGCCAGAAAGGAAAGGCCCGGAAACAGGCGCGTACAAAGGGGACGGCCTAGCAGGTGAGGCAGCGCCGGCATCTACACCGAAATGCCAGCGACACGGAAACGCTGGCGCCGGCGCTGCGGGCACACCACGGCTCTGCAGGCACCGGGCACACCCGCGAGAACATCCAGGCCCCCGCCACGCCCTCAGCACAGGAGTGACCACTGCGCCCATTTCAGAGACAGGAACACTGAGGCCCGGGAGCCCGGGTGACGGACCCGCAGCCACAGAGCTGGGGGCAGACTTGGGACTCGAACCCACATCTGCCTCGAGAGCTGTGTCCTCAGCATTAGACAATGATTTATGTCGCCGTCGTCCCTCTCCTGGGTCCTGTACCTGCCCGTCAGGAGGCTAAGGAGAGGCGCAGCCAGAAGCAGCATCGCCCCGCGGGGCTGCTGGCGGCGCAGCGCCTCCCTCTGAGAAATAGCCAAGGGCTCTCTCTCTAAGACGACGAACTAGAAAACGCCGCCCCTGTGGCCAGCAAACTCAGTCAGCGGTCCTGTCTGTGGCTTACTCCCCGGGAACCGGTCCCCAGTGACAAGGCTCCGTTCACTGTGCCCAGGGGTGACGATCAGCCCCACCCCCACCCACTGCGCAGCCCGGCACAGCCTCCGGGCGGCCCTGACCCCGGCCTCGGTCTCCACAGGTGCCCATCACTGCTGTCAGCAAGGCACGCTGTGGCCCCGGGCCTGCTCCCGAGGGGCGTGCCCCGCCCCCTTACCCCCCGCCCCCCGCAGGCCGTACGCGGTCTCCCTTCCTACCTCGTTGCAGCCGGGGTTGTCCACCAGCTGGTGGCTGCTGGCGTGCAGGGGCTGGCCCGCATTGACCGGGTTCAGCACCACCTTGTCGCCTATGACCACCTGGGGAGACGGCACCGGAGAGACAGCTTTTCACAAAACCGCAGCTCCGAGGGCTGGTTCTGTTCTGAGCTGAGGGTCAGTGTTTACTGCAGCCACTGGGAGGGGCTGGTCCCATGTGGCTGCGTCTGCTGCACTGTGTGTAATATCACACACACACACACACACACACACACACACACACACACACACATATAAACTACAACACATTCAACTGCCCACAACTTGTAAACGTGAATGGCAATACTGAGAAATGGCCAACTCCAGTTTTAGGTTAAAACCAGTTGAGCATTTCGACAAGAATGGGACACGCACTCACACTGTCCCTGATGGATGGACCACAGCCCCGGGCTGGGACACACTCACACTGTCCCCGTGGACGGACCATAGCCCCGGGCTGGGACACACTCACACTGTCCCCGTGGACGGACCACAGCCCCGGGCTGGGACACACTCACGCTGTCCCCGTGGACGGACCACAGCCCCGGGCTGGGACACACTCACACTGTCCCCCGTGGATGGATGGACCACAGCCCCGGGCTGGGACATACTCACACTGTCCCCGTGGACGGACCATAGCCCCGGGCTGGGACACACTCACACTGTCCCCCGTGGATGGATGGACCACAGCCCCGGGCTGGGACATACTCACACTGTCCCTGTGGACGGACCACAGCCCCGGGCTGGGACACACGCTGTCCCTGTGGACGGACCACAGCCCCGGGCTGGGGGCTGGGACACACTCACGCTGTCCCCGTGGACGGACCACAGCCCCGGGCTGGGACACACTCACGCTGTCCCCGATGGACGGACCACAGCCCCGGGCTGGGACACACTCACACTGTCCCCGATGGACGGACCACAGCCCCGGGCTGGGACACACTCACACTGTCCCCGATGGAGCGCAGCTTGTAGAAGGGCTGGGACACACTCACACTGTCCCCGTGGACGGACCACAGCCCCGGGCTGGGACACACTCACACTGTCCCCGATGGACGGACCACAGCCCCGGGCTGGGACACACTCACGCTGTCCCTGTGGACGGACCACAGCCCCGGGCTGGGACACACTCACACTGTCCCTGATGGATGGACCACAGCCCCGGGCTGGGACACACTCACGCTGTCCCCGATGGATGGACCACAGCCCCGGGCTGGGACACACTCACACTGTCCCTGATGGATGGACCACAGCCCCGGGCTGGGACACACTCACGCTGTCCCCATGGACCACAGCCCCGGGCTGGGACACACACTGTCCCTGATGGATGGACCACAGCCCCGGGCTGGGACACACTCACGCTGTCCCCGTGGACAGACCACAGCCCCGGGCTGGGACACACTCACGCTGGCCCCGTGGACGGACCACAGCCCCGGGCTGGGACACACTCACACTGTCCCCGTGGACGGACCACAGCCCCGGGCTGGGACACACTCACGCTGTCCCCGTGGACGGACCACAGCCCCGGGCTGGGACACACTCACGCTGTCCCCATGGACCACAGCCCCGGGCTGGGACACACTCACACTGTCCCCGTGGACGGACCACAGCCCCGGGCTGGGACACACTCACGCTGTCCCCGTGGACGGACCACAGCCCCGGGCTGGGACACACTCACACTGTCCCCGTGGACGGACCACAGCCCCGGGCTGGGACACACTCACGCTGTCCCCGATGGAGCGCAGCTTGTAGAAGGGCTGGATGTAGAACCAGGAGCCCTCGTTCCCCGCCTCGTCCAGCGTCACGCGCATGGCGTTCTTCTCCAGCAGCGCCGGGAGCCTCTTGTTCACGGTCAGGTACTTGTTACTCTTCAGGTGCAGGAGCTGAAACCGCCGGGAACAAGGAGGGTGTCGGCGACCTCCGACTCTCTGCCGCTCCTCCCGGCACATAAGTATGGATCAAACACCCTCCCCCCCACGCGCCGAGAGGCGGAACCGCAGCAGTGCCCGAGGCGGGGAGAGCAAAGGAGCCGAGCAGAGCCCGGAGAAACAGTGCGCCGTTCCCAGCAGAGCCCTGGGCAAGGCTGGCGGTGCTCAGCGAGGCCACCACCGCCGCGGGCAGCACCCGCCGGGGCGAGCGGACGGGGCGTGGCCCTGAGCCTGGGAGCCCGGGAGCCGCAGTCTGAGCCCCGATCCCGAGGGGAGCGAAGGAAGGACACCGCTGAGCAATGAACAGGCGACCCCATCGGGGCCGGTCCCCTCGTCGGGAAGCACGTGGCCGCTAGGATGTCCCCGGGAATTTCTGAGCTCTCGCTTCTTGGGAAACGAGAGGAAAGCCAAGGACGAGAAACCGCCTATCTCGTAGCAGGTCTAGACCGGAAGCGCCGGCCGCGGCTTCCCGATGGGCTGCGAGCAGGGGGAAGGGAGGAGGCGGGCTGCCCAACCCGGAGGCATGGTCAGGCCAGCCTGGGCCTCCGCTGCCAACTGCCCGGACCCCCGTTCATTCGTCATCAGACCGTTTCTAGAACAGTCCGCCTGGGTGCACAAATCTCCTGCCGGATTGCGGGGGTGCAGAAGGAACTCGTCTGACGGGCAGGTCCCTGCCATCCCCTGGCCGTGACGGACAAGGAGGAGGCCACGCCCTCCTGGGCCTCACCGTTACCTGGTGGGTGGCCCCTGACCCCCCACACACCTGTCCAGGTGCTCACTCCGTGGTTTATAAACGACATGACCTACAGGTGGGTCCCAAGGGTACGACTAAAGGAGGAATATTAGCCGATGTGCGCTCAGAGCTTCCTCTACAACGGAACTTCCCAATGACCCTGGGAGGCAGGGGCCATTGCTCCCAGTTTGCCAGGCAGCAGACTGAGGCACTGCGAGATTTCTTGCCCCGAATCTCGCGTCCGTCCGTGGGAACGTCTGGGGTGCACGACCTTAAGGGCTTACGTCCCCAGCCCCTGCGCCCTCGCTCGTCTTCGGTTCAGGCCACGTCCTCCCGTCTGACCCGGAGAGCCAGCTCGGAGCTCCAAGGCCTGGCCTGGCCCAGAACTAAAGCCGGCCCCGCCCTGAGCCCACCTGGCCCCCCTCCGCTCTCCCTGGGTAAACCTGGAGGGGAGGCAGGCGGGACTGGCCGGACCTGACCCTCAAAGAGAATTTGGAAGCTGCTTTCAGGTGTCACAGCTCTAATAGCAGCGCCCACTTCAACTCGGAGCAGGTGTGAGCGGGAGGGCCGCCTCAGTAACCAGGGAAGCTCACGCTCACGTTACTAAAGGAGCGACACCTTCCGAAAAGGGAGCTGATGAAGCAAGATGACCCCATGGGTGCAGTTCCCAAACACTGGTCCCTACGAGGACCCTCTGTGGGACCCGTGGTCGCTGCACGGGTGGGGAGGCCACAGCTGACTCCACCTCCTCTCTCCTGCTCCTGCTGGGAGAGGCCTGGACGCGAGCACTTCTTCCCCTCCTCCCCATCCCTCCCCACCCCCGCCCCGTGCTGCTTCCCAGGCTGGGCTTCTCCCCAGGTCAGACCTAAGACCTAAAGGTGCAGGAGAGGAACAGCTAAACCTCCCCCAAGGCAGGACACGAGGCCCGCCCGCAAATACGCCCCCGGGAGGCACAGCATTGTTCCCTCCGCCTCTGGGACCAGGTCTCAAACCAAGAGAGTCACAGGAAGCCAATCTCACCGAATCAGCACTTCCCAGCACCTCGAGGTACACAGGCCGCAGCGGCGGCAGGCGGGAGTTCCCACGGGGACCTGGGCAGAGCTCACCCGACCAGCCACGGGGAGACGTGGGTGCTCCGCCGAGGGAGGACCCCCTAAACGTAAGGTGACCAGATCTTTAACAGTCCCGATCTTTAACAATTTGTCCCGCCAAAAGCGGGACGATCTGGTCACCTTACCTAAACGCCAAGTCCAGCCCCGGACGTGTAGGCCTGCGCGGGCCCCGCTGTGCCCACGAGCCGGGCAGGGCGCGGACCCACCTGGATCACGTTGCCGTACTGGATGACGGTCCCCAGCAGCTTCCTGTTCTCCGTCTCGTTCTGCTTCTTCTCCAGGTCGGCCGCGTGCTGGGGGGAGAAGGAAGACGGGTCTCAGAGGCAGCCCAGCCGTTTCTCCGCCGGGACACAGGGCCAGCGTCACCGGTCCGCCCGAGAACCGCAGACACGGGCAGGTCCCCAGCTCCCCTGGGGCTGAGCTGCGGGCAAGGCCCGGGCACCCGATCGGCCGCCGCTCTCTTGGCCTTTGAGGCTTTTCCAAAGCGCATCTTTCTCTTTAAGGGGCTCATGGGCGTGTCAGCTTAGGCCCAGCTCAGGGCATAGGCTGATGTGTTTTTATTTCCTTGAGCTTATGTGCCTTTAAGGAGTGTAGGGGAGAGGGGAAAGGGCATTTGCAAAACCCTTTTCTGGTCTGTAAAGGTCCTCTTTGGAAGCTCTGGACTGAAATAAAGCTGCATTTAAATGCTGGCTCTGGTTTTGTGACCTGGACGGTGTTACTGAGCAGGTGGGGGCCTCCGTTCCCCTTTTGTAAAATTAGGGTAAAACAGAAGCTACCCTCCCCGCCCCCGGAATCCATGCCTTCCCTGCAGCATTCATGAGCACTAGCTATTATCACTGGACACGAATTATCATTTATTTCGTCTTCACGGTACTCCCTCGAGGGGAAGATCCGTGTCCCAATTTTTAAAAAAAGAAGGAACAGACTAGAGAGATGAGAACACGCGGCCGACGTGGCACAGGTAGTTGGGTGAAGGGCATTAAAAGGGATTTGTTCTACTATTTTCTCTACTTGTGTGTATGCTTGAAATTTTGCTTAAGAAGTTCCTTTTTTAAAGTCACACATCTATTAAGTAGCAGAAATAATCCCCAAGGCACATTTGGGTTAAGTCCATATTTATCCCGCCACACGTGAGGCTGGGAGAGAGATTTACTCGCACAAACTCAGCAGGTCAGGGGAATCGGTCAGGTTGAACGGAGCTTCCAGAACAGTCTCCCAGGGCCACCAACCCGAACAGCCCCCTTTCCTGCCTTCACCTGCACGACGCCGCGTCCTGCGAGCATTTCAGAGCCACGCTCCGGCCCGGGCTCCTCCCGGGCAATGGGGGCCCGCCATTCTGGTCCCGTCTCCCAAATCCGAACGGGCAAAACCACAGAGACGGGATTCGGTGGCCGATCCAACGGAGGGGAACCTGGCGCCCCCTCCTGTGCTTCGGGGAGGCCCGGCGGCTCCTCCTCAGGTTCCCCTGTCCTCGGGGTGAGACGCACCAGGTGCGTTTCCAGGCCCCCTGCCCCCCCCCCCACAATGGCTCCCAGCTCCCCACAGACCACCTTTCACCTCGGCCAGGTCACGTGACCTCCCCAAGCCTCCCTCGGTATTCTCACCCACGGAATGGGGGCGCTGCAGCCGCTCAGGGCTGTGTGAAGGTTCGAGAAGAAGCGTGCAGACACACAGTCGGTGTTCAACACGCGTCAGCCCTTTCCTACACGCGTGCCGCTCACGCTCAGAGCTGCTCATCGAGGAGACGGGAGGGGGCGGGGTGGCTGGTGAGGAACCTTTCAGCCGCTTCCGACGCGGCGCCTGCCCCGCCTCCACCTGACGCAGGTGTTTGTGGGAGGCAGGTCCTTTGGGGAGAATCGGCTGCGGGCAGCATCCTACCCACTGAGAACTGTCCGCAGGAAGGTTCCGGAAGCTCCGATCTCCCTAACCTGCTGAGAACTGTGCGCGGGCTAGCAGAGGCCTCCTCTGTCTCGGGATGAGCAGCCAGCCTGCTGTGCCCGTGACAGAAGGACAGACCCCACCGGGCCCACGGCTCACAGGGAATGGCCCAGTGCAGACACGGCGCGCCCTGGTGCTCGAAGGGCCCTCCGCACAGTCAGCCTCAGCGCCCCTCCACCCACACCCTCTTCACTTCTCCCCCCACCCAGTGTTCTGCGGAGCTGCACCCCAAGAGAGCTCTCTAGGACCCACGGCCCTGCAGGTGGCTCTCCAAACAGGAGCCGGGACTGAACCCACGGGGACGAGGGCTTAGACTTTGTAGAAAGTTACTAAGGGTTCCTCGGATCAGCAGTTCTCAGCGCTTAGAAACGGGAATTCAAGAGGAAACGTCGAAGGGGAGAAAACGAACAGATTCGGTAAAATAAAAGCATGTGCCGCCCGGCCGCGGGGCTCAGTGGGTGAGCACGGACCTAGGAACCAGGAGGTCACGGTTCGATTCAGGGCACATGCCCAGGTTGCGGGCTCAACCCCCAGTAGGGGGCGTGCAGGAGGCAGCCAATCACTGATTCTCTCTCATCACTGAAGTTTCTCTCTCCCTCCCGCTCCTTTCCTCTCTGAAGTCAATTAAAAAAATTTTTTTTTAATGTCCAACAAACGATACAGTTTTCCTCTGCTGCAAACAGCACCTGAACGGACTCGCCTCCAGAGAACCACAAGGCGCTGCTTCCTGGGCGTAAGTGGGAGAAGGCCTGACGAGGAGTTCTCACGGAGTCCTCTGGCTCTCAAGAACGGCCAGTGGCCTGTTTAAGAGCCACTAATCTGAAACGTTAAGTCCCCGCCCACGTGTAGACGACATATGAAAGTGCCAACTCAACAGTCCCCGGCCCAGCTAAAACAAACGCCGGTGAGCCCTCCAGCTGCCACATTTCTGTGTTAAAGACCAACTAAACACAGCAACGTCTGAGGGTGTCTGTGCAAAGACAAACCAGGGGTAAGATCAGGCCAGATGGTACAACCAGTAGGAGGGCGGACAGCGACAAACTTCTCTTAGGAGAGCAGCTGTCACATCCGGAACTGCCGGGAGGTTTACCGACGCCCGGCCTCCATGTAGCCACCGCTGCCTGAAGCTCACGGACATTCTAAGAACGCACTTTGCCTGCCAGCTCTCTCTGTTTCCGGAGAAAACTCCCAGTCCATTTCGCCGTTTACACACATGCTGTATGTGTTCAGCTGAGCGCACACGTCAGTCCTTAGAAAACTCCCTCCACAAAACCAAATTCGAGTCTTCCCCCCCCATTCCTTCACCCCGCCCCCCCCCCGCCCCGTTTTAGGAGGTCCAACGGGCCAACAGCGCTGTCAAACGGGGCTTTCAGACAAAAACATCCGCCGGACTTTTAGGTCCAACAGGTGAGGCAAAAGGTAGATCCAAAGGGAACACGGCACGAACCAAACCTGGGCCCACGGATCGAGGCCGCTGCCACCGCGGGAAGGACCAGATCGGGCTCGGCGGATCCCACGCGAGGTTTCTAAGGAGGGGCACCCCTGGGACTCTCTCTCTGAAGGGTAACTGGCCACGTCCAGCACCCAGTGTTTCAATGGGCCCAACGCGGACAGAGCAATTCCGTTTCCAGGGGTTTCTCCTGAGAAGGTACTTGGGCAGGTGCCCAAAGCCATGACAGCCTTTTTTTTTTTTTTTTTTCTTTTCCTGAATGGCCCTAACCAGTGGTCGGCAAACTCATTAGTCAGCAGAGCCAAATATCAACAGTACAACAACTGATATTTCTTTTGAGAGCCAAATTTTTTAAACTTAAACTTCTTCTAACGCCACTTCTTCAAAATAGACTCGCCCAGGCCGTGGTATTTTGTGGAAGAGCCACACTCAAGGGGCCAAAGAGCCGCATGTGGCTCGCGAGCCGCAGTTTGCCGACCACGGGCCCAAACTGTCAGGATCCTGAGTTCTGCCCTCCACCCTGGGGCCTGGCTAATTAAAATCACATGCATGTTGCCCGGCTAGCGTGGCTCAGTGGTTGAGCGTCAACCTATGACCCAGGAGGTCACGGTTGATTCCTGGTCAGGGCACCCGGTTTCGGGGTCAATCCCCAGTATGGGGGCATGCAGGAGGCAGCCGATCTATGTTTCTCTTTCATCTATGTTTCCCTTTCTCTCTCCCTCTCCTCTCTCTCTCAAATCAATAAAAACTTTTTTTTTTTTTAAATCACACGCAGGTGGATGTACTGGTCTTGCCCCTCGCCTGACGGGCTGAGGGCTGTTTTGGGTTTCTAAGAAAGACATCACACCCTCCACTGCGGTCTCTACCGCCATCAATCCACCACGGACGTCACCGTGTTTCCCGAGCAACGCCAAGGTCAACTCCATCCGTCACCTGTTGTTCTACTCCAGAAGCAGAGAAACCGGTGTTCAATGACTCCAGAAAGGTCTCCGTGCCGGGACCTTCTTCAAGGTCAGCCGGCCCTGCTGTGTAACGTGACACTGAGCTCGGGCCTCTGTGCCGGTGATGCAGGCGGGACCGACACGCAGGTCCAGGCCACTAGATGTCATCCTCCTTCGACGGCTGTTGGCGGGCCGCACGCCCCAGTGGGAAGGAAGTCAAGGGGTCTAGACAGCGAAGTCCTTAAATGGCGTTCAGCTAAAACCATCTGACCTATGACTGGGGTCCTGCACGGTAGTTGACCAAAAATAAACACGAAAGCCCCCTGGAGACCGGCCTCCCTCCCCAAAGGCACGCGGCTGCCGCAAATACCGCACTGGGGTGACGGCACTGAGGCCGACGCCAGAGGGGAGTCCCAGTGAGCAGGAGAGCAGGGACCCCACGGCCCGACGCCACGACCCGAAGTCGCATCCGTAACCCTGAGTCGGTTTCCTCCCAGACTTCTCGTGGCGCTCAGACAGCATAAGGAAGGCGGGCTTTTTTTTCTTTTCTTTTTTTTTTTTAATAAGGAGTTCCAAATTCCTGGTGGCCTTTGGGGTTGCGTTTTAGCGACTGTGCAGTTTTTCCCAGGTCACTCGAGGGGAGGAGCCTGGGAGGAGCCGCCGATGAGACGTCACAGGTCACGGGCAAAAGGCGGGAAGCAGCCCCGCCCCAGCCACGCTGTGCTGGCGGAGTGTTTTAACGTTCAGTGAACGAGACGCCAGCATTTGTAAAGGATGGAGGAAGACGTAAGCAGGGCACCGCGCTGAGGAGGCCCACAGGGCATCCCCGAGGGGGAGGCGGGAGAGTCCTCGCCAACGAGACCAGAACTGAGACTCGAAGGAGAAGCGGCCCCGGCCTCAGCGCAGCACGCTCCAGACAGGACAGACAAAGCGCAAAGACCGGGAGGGGCTGGCCTGTGTGCTCGCAGCCCGACATGGAGCGCAGGGGCCCATAGAGCCGGGCAGCGAGTCCCCGGGCACAGGGAACCCCAGAAACAGGGGCCCGGGCACAGAGAGGCCCGGAAACAGGGAGGCCCCGGCACAGGGAGGCCCGGGCACAGAGAGGCCCGGACACAGGGAGGCCCCGGCACAGGGAGGCCCCGGCACAGGGAGGCCCCGGCACAGGGAGGCCCGGGCACAGGGAACCCCAGGCACAGGGAGGCCCGGGCACAGGGAGGGCCCGGCACAGGGAGGCCCCGGCACAGGGAGGCCCGGGCACGGGGAGGCCCGGGCACGGGGAGGCCCCGGCACAGGGAGGCCCGGGCACAGGGAGGCCCCGGCACAGGGAGGCCCGGGCACAGGGAGGCCCCGGCACAGGGAACCCCAGGCACAGGAAGGCCCCGGCACAGGGAGGCCCGGGCACAGGGAGGCCCCGGCACAGGGAACCCCAGGCACAGGGAGGCCCCGGCACAGGGAACCCCAGGCACAGGGAGGCCCAGGCACAGGGAGGCCCGGGCACGGGGAGGCCCCGGCACAGGGAACCCCAGGCACAGGAAGGCCCCGGCACAGGGAGGCCCGGGCACAGGGAGGCCCCGGCACAGGGAACCCCAGGCACAGGGAGGCCCAGGCACAGGGAGGCCCGGGCACAGGGAGGCCCCAGGCACAGGGAGGCCCGGGCACAGGGAACCCCGGGCACAGGGAACCCCAGGCACAGGGAACCCCAGGCACAGGGAACCCCAGGCACAGGGAGGCCCAGGCACAGGGAGGCCCCGGGCACAGGGAACCCCAGGCACAGGGAACCCCAGGCACAGGGAACCCCAGGCACAGGGAGGCCCCGGCACAGGGAACCCCAGGCACAGGGAGGCCCGGGCACAGGGAGGCCCCAGGCACAGGGAGGCCCGGGCACAGGGAGGCCCAGGCACAGGGAGGCCCAGGCACAGGGAGGCCCGGGCACAGGGAGGCCCGGACACAGGGAACCCCAGGCACAGGGAACCCCAGGCACAGGGAGGCCCGGGCACAGGGAGGCCCCAGGCACAGGGAGGCCCGGGCACAGGGAGGCCCCAGGCACAGGGAGGCCCGGGCACAGGGAGGCCCAGGCACAGGGAGGCCCAGGCACAGGGAGGCCCGGGCACAGGGAGGCCCGGACACAGGGAACCCCAGGCACAGGGAACCCCAGGCACAGGGAACCCCGGGCACAGGGAGGCCCAGGCACAGGGAGGCCCGGGCACAGGGAGGCCCGGGCACAGGGAGGCCCAGGCACAGGGAGGCCCGGGCACAGGGAGGCCCCAGGCACAGGGAGGCCCCGGCACAGGGAGGCCCAGGCACAGGGAACCCCGGGCACAGGGAGGCCCGGACACAGGGAACCCCAGGCACAGGGAACCCCAGGCACAGGGAACCCCGGGCACAGGGAGGCCCAGGCACAGGGAGGCCCGGGCACAGGGAGGCCCGGGCACAGGGAGGCCCGGGCACAGGGAACCCCGGGCACAGGGAGGCCCAGGCACAGGGAACCCCGGGCACAGGGAGGCCCAGGCACAGGGAGGCCCGGGCACAGGGAGGCCCGGGCACAGGGAGGCCCAGGCACAGGGAGGCCCGGGCACAGGGAGGCCCCAGGCACAGGGAGGCCCGGGCACAGGGAACCCCGGGCACAGGGAGGCCCAGGCACAGGGAGGCCCGGGCACAGGGAGGCCCGGGCACAGGGAGGCCCAGGCACAGGGAGGCCCGGGCACAGGGAGGCCCCAGGCACAGGGAGGCCCGGGCACAGGGAGGCCCGGGCACAGGGAGGCCCCAGCACAGGGAGGCCCGGGCACAGGGAGGCCCCGGCACAGGGAGGCCCCGGCACAGGGAGGCCCCGGCACAGGGAGGCCCCGGGCACAGGGAGGATTGGGCACAGGGAGGCCCCGGCACAGGGAGGCCCCGGCACAGGGAGGCCCGGGCACAGGGAGGCCCGGGCACAGGGAGGCCCGGGCACAGGGAGGCCCCGGCACAGGGAGGCCCGGGCACAGGGAGGCCCCGGCACAGGGAACCCCAGGCACAGGGAGGCCCCGGCACAGGGAGGCCCGGGCACGGGGAGGCCCCGGCACAGGGAACCCCAGGCACAGGGAGGCCCGGGCACAGGGAGGCCCGGGCACAGGGAGGCCCCGGCACGGGGAGGCCCGGGCACAGGGAACCCCAGGCACAGGGAGGCCCGGGCACAGGGAGGCCCGGGCACAGGGAACCCCAGGCACAGGGAGGATTGGGCACAGGGAGGCCCGGGCACAGGGAGGCCCCGGCACAGGGAGGCCCCGGCACAGGGAGGCCCCGGCACAGGGAGGCCCGGGCACGGGGAGGCCCGGGCACAGGGAACCCCAGAAACAGGGAGGATTGGGTACAGGGAGGCCCCAGCACGGGGAGGCCCGGGCACAGGGAACCCCAGAAACAGGGAGGATTGGGTACAGGGAGGCCCCAGCACGGGGAGGCCCGGGCACAGGGAACCCCAGGCACAGGGAGGCCCGGGCACAGGGAGGCCCCGGGCACAGGGAGGCCCGGGCACAGGGAGGTCCTCAGAGGCCCCGAGGGAACGGCAGGGACCCACAGGCACGATGCCAGGACTGCAGTGAGGTGCAGCGGGGCGACCGCGTGTGCCCACCCTGATGGCTCGCTCCCTGAGGGGCAGCCTGGTGTCCTCGCCACGCCTGGAACACGCGGCGCTGGCGCCCAGGACCCAGCTGTCCTCAGGTCAGCCCCTCCCCCTTCTCCAGAGAGCACGGGCCGCCGGGCTGCGGCACACGGCCCCGCCCGCCCGCCCGCCCGCCCGCCGCGCGGTACCTACGTGCAGCTTGTTGAGCAGCACGGCGTCCGTGGTGCTGTTGCCGCCGGGCTTGGCCGCCTTCCAGAACTGCTTCTGCGCGGAGTAGCGGTTCATGGGGCAGAGCCGGAACAGGCAGTCTAGGAGGGAACAGACGAGGCGACCGTTACCGAGGGCGGCGCGCCCCCGCCCGGGACTCCCACCCCCATGAGGCGCGGAAGGCGGTCCCACCGCGCCTGAGTGTCAAGGACAGGCACAGGCCTGGCACCTCTCCCCTCTGACCCTCAGTTCTCAGCGCCTCCACGTGAGGTTACAGGGGAGGAAACTGAGGCCCGAGGGGCGGAGCTGGGGCTCAGGGTCAAATCCGGGGCTCTCACTGCGGCCCCCCAGCTTCTGCTGGGGAAGGGAGAGGGCGCATAACCCCGCTGCGCGTCCACACACGGGCACCTCACCACAAGCCGCGCTCTCCACCGACTCCGTGAAAATGCGAGCGAAGCTTACACGGGGCACCTGCTGGCGCGGAGGCCTCTTACGGGGCGAGTACGAGATGGCTCTCGGGGAGCAGAGAGGAACCATCTGGACTTGGTCTGGGACGGTCGTGTCCTGCCCCTCGGCCTCAGCGCACCGTGGCGCCCTTCCCGCTGGGACCCCCTGGGCGCGTGACCCTGCGCACGGCCCTACAGAGAAGCAACACTAGCCCAGCGGGCTGGCGGCTGCAGAGTCACCCGGACGTTAGAAACAATAAAGCAAACACTGGCCATGTTGTCTCTAAGGGGGAGCCTGACCCAGAGCGCCGCGTGCCTGCGGCCCGGACGAGAATGCGACCATCACAGGACACGAACCCATCGTCCAATCTCAGGGTTCCCGTCAACCTCCCCTTTCCTGCTTGTCCTTGTGACGCATGTAACGTATTAGTAAACCGGAGGCCCGGTGCACGAAATTCGTGCAAGAGGAGGCTTCGCAGCCGCGCCGGCCGCCTGGACCCCTCCCTCGCAGCCACGGCAGCTTCCTCGATCCCACGGCTGCAACCGCGCTTCGCCCGGAAGGTCGTCCGGTCTAATGAGCACGTTACGCTTTTATTATTGTCGATAACACTACCGATCCAGTAATGTGTATACAGCTCTCAAGTATAAACACGCCTCGTTTACGAGTATACTTGCCAATTTTTATAGAGGCACAGGCCCATGGAAAGATGGTTTAGAAATGACTGCTCTAAAAAGGCAACATTAAAATGGACACTCCTGAAAAGCTGGCACGTTGACAAATTGGCTTTTCAAACGGTAAGTTCCTGTAGAGGAAAATTAATGCATTTGGAAGGAACACCCAGATTGTGAAGAAATCGTCCCTTGAAAATAGATCGGCACAAACATCAAGAAGCATGTCTTCTTCTCCCCGGACACGCCTACTGTTCACAGCACAGCTCCCCTCCGAGGACCTCCCAGGTGAGCACCCGGCTCGCCCCTCCGGCAAACAGCGAACCCGGGTAACAAGCTCATTTGCCGTCAGGCGCACGAACCCCCAGACTTTCCTCCAAACCCACTCGCCCTTCCTTCCAGCCGGGAGCGGTTTTCACCAAGCTCAGCGCTGCACACATAACCGACATTGTTCAGGAAAAAAAAAAAAGTTTAATTATAGAACTAAACGGTACTCCCCCCTTTCTATTTTTTTTAAAATATATTTTATTGATTTTTTTACAGAGAGGAAGGGAGAGGGATAGAGAGTTAGAAACATCGATGAGAGAGAAACATCGATCAGCTGCCTCCTGCACACCCCCCTACTGGGGATGTGCCCGCAACCAAGGTACATGCCCTTGACCGGAATCGAACCTGGGACCTTTCAGTCCGCAGGCCGACGCTCTATCCACTGAGCCACACCGATTTTGGCATCCCCCCTTTCTACAATCTCCTTCTTCACTGACTATTCCTACCTGGTCACCGGCAGCCACACGCCCACAGGCCTCTGTCGAGACTCCAGCTCCTGCAAGTGGTTATCGGAGCCCACGGGAGACACTCTCTTCAGAGGACAAGGACATGGCGGGAACCCTATGTAACATGGGCTGCTCCCCCCCTCGGAGGGAAGCCACGGTCACTGTCACTTACTGTATCCGTGGCAACTTGGTGCTGACAATCCCACCAGTTTGATATCACCCTGCGCACATCACACACAGCCATGAGAACACTGGCCACCCTGGTCAGGTGCCCTGCCTTTGACACGGGACCGAGGGTGGCCCCTGGGCTGGGCAAGGGGGACTTCCGTGATAGTCACATGACTTAAAAAAGCATTCCAAACATTTATGTCACCAGGGCCCTGGCAGGTAGCTCAGTTGGTTAGAACAGTGGTCGGCAAACTCATTAGTCAACAGAGCGGCAAACCGCACGTGGCTCGTGAGCCGCAGTTTGCCGACCACTGGGTTAGAGCATTGTCCCAATACTCCAGGGTTACGGGTTCGATTCCCAGTCAGGACACATAACAACAATCAACCACTGAATGCATAACTAAGTGGAACAACAAATCAGTGTTTTTCTCTCCCTCCTTCCCTCCCTCCCTCCTCCTCTCTCTCTAAAATCAATAATTTATTTTTTTAAAGAGCATTTAAGTCACCAGTGTTAGTATCTGACCCAGGACTTCCTTTATGGCCAAGCGGAATAACAACTCCAAATCTGATGGACAACAAGACCCTGACAGGAACGGTCCATGCTCTCCGTCCGCACACTTCGCACGCTGATGGCCCGTGTACACATTCAGAATCAAACTGGGCTCAGGTGGGTCTTGGGAACCATCAGGCCGGATCCACGATGCCACGGGACTCACGTGCCACGGAAGTTCCATTCTGCGACGGCTGCGGGAGGGCCGGGCCCAGCAGCCCACCAAACACGCAGACGGGCCTGACACGGCTCAACACTCCTGGTGGCGTGCGGGTCACCGAAGGCGGGAGTGCGAATTCAGCACCATCGGCCCGGCCACTGCGTTCCCTGGGCGACACAGAGAAGCCCCTCGGACTGAGCGTATTTACCACCAACCATCTCCGTAAATACGAGATGTTACCGAACTCGCGCCAGAACCGCATTAGCCTTGCTGATTTCGTCCCGTCTCCCCAGTTGCTTAGCAACTGATTCGAAGTGAAAAATAAATTAAGCAATTCAAATGTGATGGTAAAGTCACCTTCCGAAATTCTGTGGCTCAGCTCCGCGTGGCCCTCTGCTCCTTGGATGGCCAGGCAGGGCACACTTACAGTTCCGCTGGGTCCCCAGGGTGCTCAGCACCGAGACATTCCCATACAGGGACTCGGCAGAAGACTGGGCAGGCCACGTGTGTGTGTGTGTGTGTGTGTGTGTGTGTGTGTATGTGCATGCACACACATTGTGGTTTGATCTCACTCCAAAGAAATGCCACAAAGAATAGCTATGACAAGTGTTATTTTAGGTCCCTGAAGAATAAACGAAACTAAGGTTTCGAAAAATCACTTTGGCGCCTTCCTAAGCTGTAGCAGAGCCTGCTGGGCCCGCACAGGAGAAGCCGGCCAAGAGAGGGTGGGGGTCAGCTGTTGAAGGGCTGTGGACAGTGATGCTCCATGGTTTAAGCAGCATCCAGAACGTGGAGGAGGGAGAACGCCCACTGCTTAGTAGATGCGTGTAACGAAGAAATGAGCACCTTGGTGTGCAGGTCAGAGAAAGGGGGGGGTGGTGAGAGGAGCTTCAGAGGAGGGTAGAGCCACAGGAGTGGGTGGAGCCACAGGAGTGGGTGGAGCCATATGAGTGGGTGGAACCACTGGGTGGGAGGAGCCACAGGAGAGGGTGGGGTCACTGGGTGGGAGGAACCATGGGAGTGGGGCCACAGGTGTGGGTGGAGCCCCAAAGGTGGGTGGAGCCACAGGAGTGGGTGGAGCCACAGGAGTGGGTGGGGTCACTGGGTGGGAGGAACCATGGGGGTGGGGCCACGGGCATGGGTGGAGCCCCACAGGTGGGCGGAGCCACAGGGGTGGGCAGAGCCACAGGGGTGCTTGGAACCCTCCACAGCGGCCCCATTCAGGTCACAAGGCTGCTGGACGAACCCCTGAAAGACGGGAAGGGGAACTCCACTTCCCTGGAAAGTGTAAGGCCCTGAGGTGGAGACACTGCGCTGTGGGCGCTGGTAAACCTGGTGCATGAATCATCCCTGAGGCTCCAGGAGTGACTCGGTGGCTCTACGTCAGGAAGAGGAGCTGGAGGAGGAGGAGGAGGAGGAGGAGGAGGGGGGTGGGAGGGGCCTGGGCAAACACCTGGACTAAAGCCTGGAGATGGAGCGGAGGGTCCCAGGCAAAGTGAGTGCTGGGCCCGGAGGCAAGCCGTGCCTCGTGCGGCCTGAGCCGTGCTCCGCAGTCGGAGCTGCCCACGGGCGTTCAGCAGAGAACCCGCGGCTCGGGTTCCGAGGAGCTTTCTGCTTGGCGATGGTGCTGCTAAGGAAGGGAAGGCGGGAGGCCGACGTGGGGGCAGGAATGAAAATGGAGAATTTCATTTCAGCTATGCGTCGTCTCATCGCCCATGAGACACCCCGGCTGAAATGCTGAGGGGGCCGTGCACCGACTAGAGCAGTCGGTTATTTAGGGAGGTGAGGGGGAGACGGGAGGGGAAGGAGGGCTGCTGGGAGGGGAGCGGAGCGGAGGAAGTCAGCATCTCACATCCAGTGCAGCTCCCATCTGCCACCGGGGACTGTCCAAGCCCAGGGACTGCGCTCGGAGGCTGACAGAAGCCTGAACTCGATTCAAGTTTTCATCGGGCCGGGGGAGGGCGAACGCTCTCCTCTTCCTCTCTGTCCCCTCCCCCCGCCAAAAACAACACCAGGAAAATGAAACACCAAAACCCCAGCTCCAGCTTCTATGAAACTCAACTCCATCGTCCCAAGTTGCCCAACATGAAGATGGGAAGAGGGTGGAGGGGAGCGAACCTCCATGTCTGCCCACGGGCACGGCGGGGGGCGAGCTGACTGGCCCTGGGGAGCCCGGACGGGCCCAGGAACCGGGTGTCACTGTGCAAGGCCCGGCCCCGGCACGCGGAGCAGGGACCAGGCTCCAGGGCTGAGGACGGCGGGGAGGACCAGGCCCCGGGGCTGAGGACGGCGGGGAGGACCGGGCCCCGGGGCTGAGGACGGCGGGGAGGACCGGGCCCCGGGGCTGAGGACGGCGGGGAGGACCAGGCTCCGGGGCTGAGGACGGCGGGGAGGACCGGGCTCCGGGGCTGAGGACGGCAGGGAGGACCAGGCCCCGGGGCTGAGGACGGCGGGGAGGACCAGGCTCCGGGGCTGAGGACGGCGGGGAGGACCGGGCCCCGGGGCTGAGGACGGCGGGGAGGACCGGGCTCCGGGGCTGAGGACGGCGGGGAGGACCGGGCCACGGGGCTGAGGACGGCGGGGAGGACCAGGCTCCGGGGCTGAGGACGGCGGGGAGGACCAGGCCCCGGGGCTGAGGACGGCGGGGAGGACCGGGCTCCGGGGCTGAGGACGGCGGGGAGGACCAGGCCCCGGGGCTGAGGACGGCGGGGAGGACCGGGCTCCGGGGCTGAGGACGGCGGGGAGGACCGGGCCACGGGGCTGAGGACGGCGGGGAGGACCAGGCTCCGGGGCTGAGGACGGCGGGGAGGACCAGGCCCCGGGGCTGAGGACGGCGGGGAGGACCGGGCTCCGGGGCTGAGGACGGCGGGGAGGACCGGGCTCCGGGGCTGAGGACGGCGGGGAGGACCAGGAGTGGGAGATCGCCCTGTCCGCCCCACCTGGCAGCTTGCAGCAGGAAGGACGACTCGGCAAATGCTACGTAAGAGCTGAGCAAACAAGGGAAAACAGGGCCCCGCTGAGCCCGGGAAGCTGCGCAGGAAAAGCTGGTGTGTCTTCGCTCGCAGGGCACCGTGCTGACAGAGTCGGGAGAGTCTGCGGCGGACGCTCCTTCAGCCCAGGAAGAAAGGGATGCAACGCGAATGGGAGGGGGGAGGGGCGGCAGAGTGCCAGAAAGCCAAGCTCATCTACAGGAACAGGAAGCAGCGGGTGACATTTAAAGTGGATTAATCCACAGACATCGGGGGACTCGCGTCAGCGGGAAGCACAGAGCTGGAGACCGGAGGAGAAGGTGGAGACGGTCTGACTTGCTGCCGCGGGCTCGTGGGGAGGCCCGAGGTGTCAGACACGGGGCGGCTGTTTTCATTCTGCATTTGGTCAATCGTTGACCATTGTTATCGAGGTGAAACTCACATCACATAAAAGTAACCGTTGAAAAAATTTTAAAATATATTTGTATGATCTCAGAGAGGAAGGGAGAGGGAGAGAGAGAGAGGAACATCAAGGATGACAGAGAATCACTGATCGGCCGCCTCCTGCACGCCCCCCACTGGGGATCCAGCCAGCAACCTGGGCATGTGCCCTGACGGGGAATCAAACCGGCGACCTCTTGGTTCATAGGTCAATGCTCCACCACTGAGCCACACCGGCCGGGCGAGAAACCTGGTTTTTCAAGCTCCTCCACGATTCTGACGGGCAGCCAGGCCTGGGGACCAGTGGGCGGGATGCTCCAGGGCCCACTCCACCATCAAATACCAGACGGAACCGGAAGACTCCGGGGGCGGGGGTGGGGGGGGCGGGGACTGAACATTTAGGGGCCTGGTTTCATACCAAGAAAAAACCAATGCGGCCTCCACCAAGCGTGCCGGCCGCCGAGCCAGGCTAAGCGGAACCTCCCTACACGGCTTCTGCTCCGGACCCAGCAGGTGGGCGTGTGGCCACCTCTGCACCAGGCTGCCTCCGGGCGGCTCTGGAACGGACCTCAGACCTGCTCCACCCCTGGGCTGCCCGCCTCAGGGACCTCGGTGTGGGGGCTCCTTTTGCGCAGGCCCCGCCTGTGCTGTCCGATCCCTCCACCCGCCGGCCGTCCATCTCGGCTCAGCCACCGCGGCCTGGCCCCGCCGGCAGCGAGACCCGAGCCGCTAAGCCCCCATCAGGAGCGCCTGCCTTTGGGGGAGTCCTTCCCAGAGGCCGCTTCTCTCCCAACCTTCCACGTCTCCCTCCCGTCCCTTCCCCGCCCCCCCCACCCGCCCCAAGGCAACGACCTCCAGGAGGCCGCGGGAGCCACAAAGTGCAGCCACGATGAGGCTCCCTCAACGACCTGAGAAGGAGGGAGGCGCAGCCCCGGCACCGGCTTCTCCAGACGAAGCCGTGACCCTGTGTTCTGGCGTCACCCGGGGCCTGTGACGCAGGCAGGACCCTGGGCAGGGAGATAGCCATCAGCCTCCGCCCCTCATGTGACCGCCGCGCACTCCGAGGGCCGTGACTTTAGAGAGACTCTGTCTTAGAACCCAGCCCGCGGCCTGTCTCCAGGGGCCATGGAAGAGGATCTGTTCCCACAGCCCGTCCAGCTGCAGGGCGGGGGCAGCTCGCTCTGCCCTGATTTTCCCAGGTGCCTCTGAGCCGGAGGAAAGTGCAGTGAGGCTGCGAGAGAGCCGAGCAACAGAGCCGGGCACAGGGCGGCCTGATGAAGAGCCACGGCACAGCTCAGCGGGAAGCGCTCCCTGCGGGCCGCCTAGGGCTGAGAAGCAGTGTCGGAGGCAGCGGCTCCCTCCTTAAGCCTCAGTTTCCCCAACAGTGAACCCAGGCCACACCCAGCACAGCCCACAGTGAGGAAGGAACAGGAAACCGTGCCGGTACGCCTGGCATGGGCGCCGGCAGTGACCAGGGGTCAGGATCACGGAGAAGGACGAGTAGCAAACAGGATCAAGGAACTGACTCCGGCCTAGGGGCTGCCCTCCAGGGCAGAAGGACTGACGGAAGCTTAATAGAAATATTCTTGTGCGCCCAGCCTGCATAGCTCAGTGGTTGAGCCTCGATCTATGAACCAGGAGGTCTCACAGTTCCATTCCTAGTGAGGTCATAGGCCCGGGTTACGGGCTCGATCCCCAATGTGGGGCATGCAGGAGGCAGCCAATCAATGATTCTCTCTCATCATTGATGTTTTCAATCTCTCTCTCTCTCTCTCTCTCTCTCTCTCTCTCTCTCTCTCTCTCCCTTCCTCTCTCTGAAATCCATAAAGATGTTTAAAAAGAAAAGAAATATTCCCGAGTACCCAGCACAGACACGTAGCTGGGTGTGCACGCGTAGCCCAGCAGCAGGCAGCTGGCTGGGAACAGACTTAGCAAGTTGCTGTGAATCATCTCAAAGCAGCTCATTATTTTCTAAAGAGGAAGCAGGAATACGGGAACCCCGGAGCCCGAGGCTGGCCTGAGCGTGCAGGTGCCATAACAAGTGCCGGGCCTGGGAGTGGCACGGGGCGAGTGCCCACGGGCAGGGCACCCAGGGCCCTCATGGGTGGGGGGTGGGTGAGCACGGGGTGGGGGGTGGTTTCAATGTGGGGGTTGACATCCCAGGGTGGCCCTTGTGTTTCTCCTCCCGCCCTGTAACTTCTGAATGTCACCCGCCTCCTCCTTAGCCTCGTGGGACCCCTAGGGTGCGTGCACCCCGACTTCACGAGGGCCAGCAGCCTGGCGGGGACAGGGAGCCAAGGGGAGGAATGCGCGGAGGCTGCAAACCTCCCCCCTCCAGGTCTGGAAAGCGAAAGTGAGCTGGGGCAGCCCACACTCGGCTCGCCGGGAGGTGAAGCCCATTTCCTTCGGCCCCTCCCTCTGCGCCCCTAATGAATTCAACTTCCTTCTACTTAAAGAAAACAAAAACCAAAAAAAATAAAAGGCTTCTTTTGGCCGAGAGCGAGGGGTTGGCTTCCATCAGCCTGGCTTCCTCTCCCCCTCGCCATCCCGCCTCTTATCAGAAAGCATGAAGCTCTCCTTCTGGGAACTGGGGGTCCACACACTTCCTTTTTAGGCCAAAAGCACAGAACAGCAACCAGAAGCTCCAAGAGCCTAGCCACACCTCTTCCCAAACTCGCTAATGATTCCTAACAGCTCGCTGGCTCCGTGGTTAGGGGCAGCTGAGTGCGGCTCCGTGGTTAGGGGCAGCGTGGGGGCGACGGGAGCTGAGGCCGCTGAGGCCGCGGCTCTGCGAGTGACAAACGGGCTACCTTTTCCATAAACAACACCAGAAGCGCCGCCCAGAGAGTAACGACCCGAGCGCTCTTTCCCGCCTGTGAAGTGGGGCTCTCGTGTGAGCCAAGTGAGCCATTCCTTAACAGCCCAGGAAGAGCCCCAAAGAGGTAGAGGGAAAGCAGAACCAGAAACAGTAATTGGGGGACAGGCCATCCGGACGGAGAGGCAGTGGGCGAAGCGAGAAGGGCGGGCCCCCCGGGGGGAGGGGGGACTGGCCCGGCACAGCAGCCAGCACCGGCCATTCCGGCGGACCCGCGGGCAGAGCCAGTTTCCTCTGCGCTGAGCCGATCCAGGTAAACCCCTCGCAGGGAGGAAGGCATCGCCCTCAGCCCAGAGGCCCCGAGGATTCCCACGGACACACCGACCCCGCCATCGCCCAGTTCCATCCACCAGACGCCGTGAGCTGCAGGGAGCACCGGCTCCCAGCTCAGAGCCCCTGAACGTGGGGGAGTCCTGAAAACGGGGGACCGGCCTCTCCAAGGCACCACCAAGGCCACAGCGTCGCCAAATAAGGCAAGCGAAAGCTCGGCGCCAGGAGGAGCGGCGGATCTTCCCTGACGCGGCCGGTGAGCGCCGAGGTGCCGACGGCAGGAAGGGAAATGCAGAGAAACGGCCAAGGAGAGAGGCCTCCTCCGCCCGGGAGAGGCCGCGTGCAGCTCCCAGCCCCTGCGCCCCAGGACGTCCCGCCCAGCCCCGCTCCCAACTCCAGCTGCAGCCAGGCGGTGCCACCGTGCAAACCCCCTTTTCTCCAACGTCACGGACCTCTGTGTGCAGTTTTCTAGGGTCAAGTTCACGTACAACACAGACATAGTGACAGATGAGGTTGCCCAATACATTCGCGATTTTTTACAAAATGAAAATATTTATGAGACGACTTGCATTTACACATTTAACTTTTTTTTTTCTTCGTTTGGCTTCCAAGGAAGCTCCAGACCCAACTTCCTGCTTTCAGCAGATCTCCCGTAGAGGGGAGATGGCCTGGGTTTTTAAAATCTCCCCCTCCCCCTCATGCCATCCGGCGCTGATAAGCCAAAGGTGAATTTAGGTCAATGTTGCTAACATAAAGGCTGGGGTCAAAGAGAACTCCTCTGGAGGGTCCTCCTGGGCGATGTCACCGCCCCGGCCGGCCCGCAGACCTCGCAGGGACACACGGAGGCAGGAGGGCGCACACCCCACAAACTTTCCCGTAAGGCCACACGGCTCTCGCTTGCCCCGGCCGTCCAGGTCCCTGCGAGCCAGTCTCTCACAGAACAGCCGAGCGGAGGGTGAGAAACCTGCTCAGCCCGAAGGGAGGCCTGCGGAGCGCTGGGGCCTCAGGGACTGCCAGTCCCGTTCAGTCCAGACCGCGAGTCCTCTGTCCACCTCCGTCCAATGCCACGTGGCCGGCACTGTCCGCCTCGGGCCTCTCCACTCCCCTGAGGTTTGCAGATGACCCCACAAAACACAGAGAGGTAAGCGAGACCAAGTCCATCTCCAGCACACTTGTGCTGGCGGGGGCGCGGAGTCACGGCACCCCAGAACACCCCGGAAGTGGCCCACCGGCTGGCCCCGGACACAGGAAGATGGGGAAGGGGGGTTCCTATAGAGGTGGCGGGAACGCAGCCTTAAAATGACCAGCTGCTCCTTTGGCTCCATCCAGTGTTTCCGGTCTGAAAGCTTGTTCATGTGCTGGGGGGAGGGGCGCCTCCCTCACTTCAGAGCCTGGGGTCTGACCCGGGAGCCCTCCTCTTGGTAACGAGGCAGCACGGGGCCCGCGGCCACGCAGCAGAGCTCGGGACACAACGTCGCCTTCGAAAACGTGGAGGCTCAGAGGCAGCGTTTCCTTGTTATTCTAACCCAGTGGTCGGCAAACCGCGGCTCGCGAGCCACATGCGGCTCTTTGGCCCCTTGCGTTTTTAGCAAAGGCCAGCTTAGGAGTACCCTAATTAAGTTAATAACAATGTACCTACCTATATAGTTTAAGTTTAAAAAATGTGGCTCTCAAAAGAAATTTCAGTCGTTGCACTGTTGATATTTGGCTCTGCTGACAAATGAGTTTGCCGACCATTGCTCTAACTGGTGGTGTGTTTACTTCCATTTGTCTCTCTTTTTTCATATATTTGTACTGATTTCAGAGAGGAAGGGAGAGGGAAAGAGAGATATAAACATCAATGATGAGTCATTGATCGGCTGCCTCCTGCACGCCCCACACTGGGGATTGCAACCGGGCGTGTGCCCTGACCGGGAATCAAACCGTGACCTCCTGGTTCATGGGTCGACGCTCAACCCCTGAGCCACGTCAGCGGGCTCTCTCGCTTCTTTCTAAGTTGTAAAATAACTCACAGTCTTCAAAACCCAAACAGACCGTTTCTTCCGGACAACTGAGAACAGCCTGTACACAGCATGTGAAGTTTCCTGAAGAGCGTGTGTGGGCAAGAGGACGTTGGAAGTCCGCGGGGAAACGGCCGGTCTCCGCAACGGCGCGAGCCTCGGCATGACGGCGCAGGGCTGGTTGGGGGCACTTTGAGAGACTCTGTCTTAGGACCCTGTTCGGTCCCAGCCAGGGCGGGAAAGGCCTCCGTCCCCTCCGGCCATGTGTGCATCACAAATGGCTTCTGAGCTTCGGGTTAATTTTAGCGCTCCATTCCGTGGAGTCTGCACAAAGCAAAAATAGATGTTTGCTTCGTGCGAAGCTCACGACGGGGTGGGCGGTGCGGGTCCCAGACGCCGCTAATACTGGGGAGGGGCGGCTCCCGATATAGACGGCAGCGCGCGCCAAGTGTGCCCAAAGGGGTTTATACAGAACACGGCGAGCAACCGAAACGATGTCCAAGTGACCGACAGACACGCCTCCAGGCTGGGAACAGCAAGACGCCGTTCCCGGGAATCCTGCGCCTCCCACGGGAGCCCGCAGCGTCACGGGCGGTGTGTCCCGGCCACGCCGGCCACGCCCGCAGCCCTCCTGGACGTGAAGCTCACGAACCTCTGAGGACACTGACGGACGGACGGCCACCGGACAGTCCCCTGCTCCCGCTGCCTCAGCAAAAACACTCTCACGGCTGGGCCCTCAGACAGGCTGAGGCCACGCCCAGGAGGCACTGGGGAATTCCTGGGAGACGGGTGGTCGTCAGGGTTTGGAGGGGGGAAGTGGGGATTGGCTGGTGTCCCCTGTCAGCACAGTGAAGTCCTAAGGGCCACGGAGCTGGAGGCCCAGAGCTGACTAACTGCTGGGCACCTGCTGGTGCCTGGTATTCACAGAAGCAACGAGCATTTGCGGGGACCAGGTGGGAACCTTCGTTCTCTAGCCTGAGGTTCCCCCTGGCAGGGGAATCTGCCCAAGGGGACACTCCTGGCCTGGCTCCAGCCCCTCATTCCCGCCTCCCGTCTGGTGATTGGCGGGCTTACAGTGATTGGCAGGCTTGTGGAGGCGGGGCTTGCCTCGGGCCTGCCTGCAGAGGGTCTGCCCAGCTCAGCTCACCAAGGAAACCTGTCTCTGCAAGGAGGTGGGGACCAGGTATTACAATGATCATTCTAGGATATTTTTTTTAAAAACATTTTTATTGATTTCAGAGAGGAAGGGGTGATGAGAGAGAATTATTGATCAGCTGCCTCCTGCATGCCCCCCACTGGGGCTTGCAACCTGGGCCTGAGTAAGAACAGTATTTCCAGAGCTCAGCAAATGCCTGACGCTCGCTATTACTAGTACCTGCTTACCATGTCCTACCTACCACGTACGGACAACATCATCTCATTCCATCCCGGAGCAGCACAGCTCTGAGGAGCACAGGGCGGCCGGGACAGCAGAGATCATGGCCCTGCTGTCGCACGGCTAGCTGACCGGAGCCAGTCACGATGTCACCGCACCCAGGGCCGTTTCTCTGTATCAGAGCGTTCAGGTCCCGGCGGCCGTGGCGTATCTCATGCAGCGGGGCGGGCAGAACCGAAGGAAACACCTTGGCAGGTCCAAACTCCGGCACCCCGTGGGGCAACCCACTGCTTTATTCTGGTCACAACTGCAGAGCCTCAGATGACAAGATAAAAACCCACAAGAAACACCCAAAAAGAAACATAGATGCTTCGACCCCGGGGGTCCCACCCTCTCGATGACGCCGCACAGTTCACTGTTCTCTATTTCACTTGGTCTATGGCTACACAGATAAAACGTAAACAATCCACAGGATTGGCTCAGTGGATAGAGCGTCGGCCTGCGGACTGAAGGGTCCCAGGTTCGATTCCGGTCAAGGGCATGTACCTTGGTTGCGGGCACATCCCCAGTAGGGGGGTGTGCAGGAGGCAGCTGATCGATGTTTCTCTCTCATCGATGTTTCTAACTCTCTCTCCCTCTCCCTTCCTCTCTGTAAAAAAAAACAATAAAATATATTTCAAAAAGAATCCACAGGAGGAAACACCTTCTGAGGTGGGGACAAAATAGCTTCCTGTTTCCTGGTTCCATATGGCCACAGGGAGCGCCTTCCATGACCTGTGCCAGGCACAATGGCTGGTTGGGGGGTCAGTGAACACGGGGTCCTTAGGGCAGGAGAGATGAACCAGGGAACTCAGACCCAGGCCACGGGCTCGGCGAGCACCCAGGCCTTTCTCCCTCGGGCAGACCTCAAGATCCACCGCTCTACGTGGCGGACACACATGGAACCACCGCTGGATGCATGCCCTGCTGTCAGCCACGGAAATTTCCGACATGAACATGGAAATCCGTAGACAATGGAAGGGAAGAAATCAAGGCGAAAGCACTGAACTCGCCCCTCCTGGGATTCTTTTGGGATTCTCTGATGCTGTCACTTGAAAGACGGGGTGGGGGGTGGGGGGGTGGAAATCACTCTTAAAAAACAAGTGACTCCCAGCCGGCGTGGCTCAGGGGTTGAGCATCGACCTATGAAACAGGAGGTCACGGTTCGACTCCCCGTCAGGGCACTTGCCCGGGTTGTGGGCTCAATCCCCAGTAGGGGGTGTGCAGGAGGCGGCTGATGAATGATTCGCCTCACTGATGTTTCTACCTCTCTCTCCCTCCCCCTTCCTCTCTGAAATAAATAAAAATAGACGTATGTTTTTAAAAGTGACAGAGAAAATCTGTTTTCTATAGGACCTTTTGCAATTAAGTTTTTAACTTCACATCGATCTAAAAGAAGGAACGCCTACGCAAAAGCTCGATTCATCCCCTTATGACCTCTGAGGAGCCGGAGAGTGTCGGCTTGATAGCAATCGGAGAGGAATCATTTTCCTCCTTCTGCTTCTATAAACAAACAGCGGACCGGACGTTAAGAGGCGAATATCTCGGGATTCGTACGGAACGTGCCGTTTCCCGGGCGCTGGCTGCGGGGTGAGCGTCAGGTGGAAATGCCCTTGCGCTTGGAGGCGTTCCGGGCCAGGGGGTGCCGCGTGGGCACAATCTAAGCGTGGGGGTGGGAGGAGCAGAGGAACGAGCGCCCACTGCAGGCAGGCCCCCGCGCCCTTCCCTTCCTTCCCACGGGCGGGTCACACTGGCCGGCCGTCTGTCTGCTATCAGGGGAGGGCTGGTGGCCTCCAGAAATGTTGTTTTACCCCAAATGACGTTACCATGTTTTCAATGAGGTGAGGAAGGGTTAAGGAGGAGAGGCTTTGCAACCCTGAAGTTGTTTTTCTGGATGAATTTCAACAGCAAAGTTTTTAAAAAATATATTTTTTTTAAAAAAATAATTCTTGCCCTAACCGGTTTGGCTCAGTGGATAGAGCATCGCCGGCCTGCGGACTGAAGGGGTGTGCAGGAGGCAGCTGATCGATGTTTCTCTCTCACCGATGTTTCTAACTCTCTATCTCCCTCCCTTCCTCTCTGTAAAAAAAATCAATAAAATATATATTTTTAAAATAATTCTTTATAGGTGAAAGTACCACATATGTCTCCTTGTCCCCCCATTCACTCCCTCCAGCCCGCCCCCGCCCCAGGCCTTCAGCACCTACTGTCTGCGTCCATGGGTTGTGCCTTTATGCAAAGGCATTCTTGTAGTTACTGGGCACCTTGTTATTACAAGATGAAAAACAACAACAACAAACTCACGCCGGGGAGACCTGCACCCACCCGGAGACCCCCCCCCAGCATCTCCCAGTTTCAGGCTGCCCCTCAGGGCGGTCACCCAAGGGGCTGGGCATCCCTGGGCGTTGGTTGAACATGCAGGACCTGAGCCCTCACTCTGGACCCACAGAATCTGCATTTTAAAAAAACATTTTTTATTGATTTCAGAGAGGAAGGGGAGAGAGGGAGAGAAACATCAATGATGAGAAAGAATCATTGATCAGCTGCCTCCTGCGCGCCCCCCACTGGGGATTAAGCTCGCAACCTGGGCTTGTGCCCTGACCGGGAATGGTTCATAGGTTGACGCTCAACCACTGAGCTGTATCTTTTTTTTTATTTTTTAAAGCAGAATCTCAGGGCCCTAGCCCAGGACCCAGCCTACAACAGGTGCTTCATAAGTGTTTGATGAACGAGCGAGTTAAGCAGAGTGATTACTCATGGGGGTCACTTTAAGCCAGAGCTCCTCGGCCCCTCGCACGTTCCTCCCCTGGCGCGGGGCGCCCAGGCGTCCCCCCTCACGTGCCAGGCTGGGGAGAAAGCTGCTCTACAAGGTCCAGCCCCGCCGTGTGGGGCCACGCATTCCTCCGGAGCGACATTTCCACGTCTCCCTTCGCCTCAGCCGTAAGCCGCCTTCAAATAAAAACACCAAGGGCAGCCACCGCGTCCTCAGGGGCACAGGGTCCGCGGCCATCACGTGACCCAGCGCCGGGCCCTCCGACCGCCCCCGAGACGCTGCCCCCGCTCCCGATAAAGGCGCCGCTTCTATCTTGGGCGTGAGCTGCCTCCTCGCTGAGTGCTGTCACTTTTTACTTCCAAGCACTTGCCTTCCACCAGCCCGCCTCTCTCCCACCATCGCTTCCAGCCGTCCCCTCGCACAGCACATCTGCGAACCGCCCCCACGCCCAGGCTTCCCCGGGCCCACGGAATCCGGGGGCGGCACCTAGGAAGCGACATTTGCAACTCGCCCCCGAGGTATTTCTTAGGCACCCGCGGGCCTGGGACCCACTCTTCCACGACCGATTTGGGTCCTGCCTCCTCGAAGGCCTCCCACCGCCCACCAGTTCCAGTCCCCACCCATCGATTCCTCTATGGGTTCCATGCCTTTAACCAGAGACATTTGCTTTCTTCTGCTTTGCAATCCCCGGTCGTGACTGCAGGTTACAATGTTGCTCCGTCCCGATGATGAAAAGAAACAATGAAGCCATGTCGTGTCTCCTTGGACTCCTCCACGGTGGGCTTAGCCATCACTGCCCGCCCCTCCTGGCTCACAAACACCAACTCAGTACCACGTGCCTCCAACACAGTCGCCGTCCGCCTGTGATGACACTACGGGTTTCACAGCAGCAACACTCCTCCAGGGACAACCCCCGGCCGTGGGCTTCACCGCTCATCGCTCCGGCACCGAGTCCGCCCGGCCCACGGCGAGGGGCTCTGGGGGGATGACCGCCGACAAGCTGCAGGAGGGCAACGAGGTTTCTCCCGCACCCTTCGCTTTGCTCAGCAGAGAGGCGTTCTCTCCCAAGCACGCTGCCACTGCACTGCAGTCTGCCTACCTCTGCTTTCCTTTATACACGTCCTCATCGCTTAGGGAGGAAGCCAGGAAAAGGGAGGAAGGGAGAGAGAAACATCAATGATGAGAATCATTGACCGGCTGCCTCCTGCACGCCCCCTACTGGGGATCGAGCCCGCAACCTGGGCATGTGCCCTGACCAGTAGTCAAATGGTGACCTGGTTCAGAGGCCGATGCTCAGCCACTGAGCAGGACCGGCCGGGCTGAAAGAGGAGTTTGATCCCTTTTATTTGTGCTCCCTCTTCCCAGCACTGATCTGAGGCTGAGGTCTCCCCTTTGAACCGGCCCGCCGGGGGGAACCCTGCAGGGAGGAAGGAGCGCCGGGGCTTCCATAAGAAGGTGTGTACCGACGTCCAGCCCGCACAGGAAAGCGCCCCGGTCCCGAGCAGAGACGCGGAGTCTCCAAAGGGAACACGCTGTGCACGCAGCACCGAACCGAGGCAGCGCACACCGGCGCGGTCACCTCCGCCTCCCGTGTAGCCGACACACCTGGTGACCTGTCCACAGGCCCCAGGCGCCCACGGCCTGTCTTCACTGTCACTGCCCCTACGACCCCAGCGGGGCTGGACCCCACCTCCAGGCCACGAGGAGGCGCGACAGGCCAAGACGCCGTCCTGGCCTGGACGGAACCGCGGGCGCCCGCACAGGGAAGACCATTTAAGGCAGAAGCGCTCGGCTCAGCAAGCGTGTGCGGGTCCCTCCGAATCACGGCTTCCGGCAGAATAACTTCACCCCGGGCCGGCTGGGGGAGAACAAAGCCCTTACACATCAAGCTAACCCCAGAGCCCCTCGGGGCGGGCCGGCAGCGGGGAGCGTGCCAGGGACATCCACGGAGCGGGAAGAAAAGCCCATTGTGTGGGGCGTTCTGGTGTTTTTTTAAGGAGGGTGACGGCGAGTCCATCGGGGACCCACAGGCCCGTCAGGCCGCCTGTCCCTGCAGGAGGGCCTTCTCCGGCTTCCAAACCCATTTCCTGCCCCAGCCGGTGTGGCTCAGTGGATAGAGCGTCGGCCTGCGGACCGAAGGGTCCTGGGTTCGATTCCGCTCAAGGGCTAGTACCTGGGTTGCAGGCTCCTCCCCGGCCCAGGCCCTGGTCAGGGTGCGTGCAATGAGGCAACCAGGTGATGTGTTTCTCTCACATCAATATTTCTGCCTTTCCCTCTCTCTTCCACTCTCTCTAAAGTCAATGGAAAAATGTCCTTGGGTGAGGATTAAAATAAAGAATAATAAAACCCATTTCCAGCCACGGCTGTGCCCCTGAGGCCGTGCCCCTGGGCCGTGCCCTCGAGCTGCCAACGATGGCAGGTGACAAAGGGCAGCCAAGGCTCATTCAGGAGGGGGCGCCGGGCCAGGAGGGCAGAGGCAACCAACCCGTCCCCCCGCCTGTTCCCCCCCTGAGGCTGGGCCAAGGTCTGACTGTCCCCCTGGGATCCCCTGACCAACAGCCGCAGGCAGACGGAGCAGAGGAATCTGCTGGAGGCGGGAGACGCCCGGAGGCTTTTGCTCTGCCGTCCCCGCACCTGGACGCCAGGTGGGCACCCCGAGCTCCAGCCCCACGCCCACAGCGGCCGGTCCAGACACCCGCGTGCACAGGACTCTAACTCCCCCGTCCAGCAAGCGCGTGCTGAGCCTCTCCCAGTGGCCAACACCCTCCCGGATGCTGGGGTGGAACAGGCTGCTGTGAGGGACCGAAGGACGCATCCTGCTCCGTTCACCGCGGCTGTCCGTTCCGATGAGAGCGCGCGACCTAACCTGGCTGGGCGCCTGCACGTGGGCGCTAACCTTGGAACGCGGTCCATTCTCACCCGAGAGCTGCCTGTTATCTCGGCAGGTTGAACAGCCTTGTTGTGGACTCCAGAGATGCCCGCCCTGTGCAAACCCCCCGCACGTACTGCCTGAACCACTGCCCCCTTCTCATTCCTTCTGCCCACTTCCCCATGGAATCTTTGTCCTTCATGGGGGTCGGGGGTGCAGAGCAGATGCTGTGGATGACCTGCCGCTGGCCCATGCTGCCGGCGGGACTGGAATAAACGCTCACACGGGATTCAGCCCTGTCTCTGCTCAACTGGCTCCAGCAGCGACAGGCAGCGCAGACCCCCCATCGGCTGTCCGGGCCCAGTGCTCCCATCCTCTCGCAGGAGGAGGCCCATCATAAAGTCACAGCACACAGTGTGACGTCAGCGAGGCCTGGCAGGGAGTGAGTGCCTGGCAGGCAGGTGGCGGGAGGGCCGCTCTGAACAGGCCCCAGTGGAGCAGACGCCTGACGTAAGGGAAGGAGAAAAGGAAGCAAACGTCCACGCATGAAGCCACCCAGGGCGCGGGGCAGCCCGTGCAAAGGCCCTGTGGCAGGCGCAGCCTCGGTGTGCTGACGGCACAGGCCGTGCGTCTGAAGCCACGGGAGCCGCGGCAGGAGAACACGGGGCATCCGCCCCCACGGGAGAGACTGCACTTGCCCCTCACCGCGCAGGGGGAGGTCAGGAGGCGCTGAGCGGAGCGAGCGGTAGGATCTGGGCTCTGCGCTGACACCGTCACTCCGCTGCTCCGTGGAGACAGGCTGCAGGGGGTCAGGAGAGACGCAGGGACGGCAGTGAGAGGACGCGGGGACCCTCACAGACGAGAGAGGACTTCCGGGCCCCACCCGCGGCCCAGCGAGGCCTGCCTGCTCTTGGTTTTCCCCGTGTCCAGGCGCCTGCGGCCATCCGGGTGGCGTCCGTCGTCCACCAGCAAACAGTCCCCGGGGATCCTAGAGAAGGGAGGCCTTCAGGAGCCGGAGCGGAGGGAACCCTGCGTGCTCGCTACACGTCAGTCTACGCGGTGCGTCCTGGCCCCGCAGCCCTGCCCTCTGCCACGTGCCGCGCAGCGCCAACCGCCCGTGGGGGGGCTGCCCCGCCTCCTGGCCTTGGGCTCCGAGTGACGTGTGTGGTCAGCAGACATGGTGCCGGCACAGGCTCCCGGGGCGTGGTGCCGGGCCGGCCCTGCGGGACAGCCGGGACTCCCGGAACCGGTCCACCCACCCGACGGCCCCGGGCCCAGCCCAGGCCAGGCCAGGCTCGCCCTGCCCAGCGGCCTCAGTGCCCGGACACGTGAGCAGCCGGCGCATACGGTGTGTGCCCGAGGCTCTGCAATCCCGCGCAGCAAGGATAACGACACGTCTGGTACAGAACCGGTGACTGTGCCTGCGGAAGGTACTGCCTGTTCGTTACCACCACCGGTAAGTGAGGGTAAGCCCCCGGCCCCCCCACAGTGGCCCAGGACAGACAGAAAGGAATCGACGGAGCAGAGACAGCGGGTTTCCCAAACACCTCGGTGACCAGGGCCCGGCTACCCCTGCTGTGGAGGCGGCCGTGACGGAAGGCCGTGTAACCACACGAACGCACAGACCAGCGGACGAGTGGGAAGCACGGAGGGCTCAGGCATCCGGACGCTCCCGGTCACGTCTGCGCTCCGGCGGCTGAACACTCGGGAAACAGCCCTTCCCTTCAGCAGGCCTCGCGTCCTTCCTCACACCCTCACCTCCCGCGGGCGGCGCCGGGTCTGCCTGCGCGGTGAGGCCCCTGTGCGTGCGTTCCCGCGGCGCGGCTCAGATGGTGTCACACGAACAAGCCAGCACAGCGCTCCGAGTGCTGGCCACCGAGAGAAGAATTATGGGCAGGAGCTCTTTCATGGGAACCGCAGAAGTCCGTCCTACGCTGAAATCGTGTGCCCATCGTCTGTAGTTTGACTTGGTGATAGCACAAGGCTGGGGAGAGAAGCCCAGCGAACACTGCATGTCAGCCCCGGTCAGTTTGAAACCCTGTCCTTCTCCCGCGGAATCCCGGAGCCAGCGTGGGCCACGGATGCGGGACCTCCATGACGCACAAAAGGCAAGTAAACCATTTTCTCAACGGCACCCGGCTCTGAGTTTCAGATCCTGCCGCGTGCCGTTCCCCGGTAGGTATTAACACACCCATTCATGAGGAAACTGAGGCAGAGGCTAAGGAACGTCCCCCAAGTCACGCAGGCGGCAAGTGGCAGAGCCGGGATTCAAGGTGAGGCAGCCTTACCGTACACAGCACCACCTCTCAAGCTGGGAGACCGGCAGCTAACAGGGGGGGTAGGGGGTGCAGGGGGGGGGGGTGTCGAGGGAGGGGGATCACCTAACCTGGGACCGGAGGGGCAGAGCGGAGGAGGGAGCCTGGAGGCCTCAGCTCCCCTGGGGAGAAACCAAAAGCAGGAAAACTGGTGCAGCTGCTCCTGGTGCCAGGAGAACACCGAGTCCCGGCCCAGACCCGGGTCACACGGGCCGGACAGGTGGGACGAGGCGGGGGGCAGGGGTGCGGGTCCAGGAGGGTAAGAACTTGGGAACAACTCCACTTCTGCAGTGAGCGTGTGTGTGTGTGTGTGTTGTGTGTGTGTGTGTGTGTGAATGTGTGTGTGAGTGTGAGAATGTGAGTGTGTGTGTGTGTGTGTGTGTGTGCGTGTGAGTGTGAGTGTGTGTGTGTGAGTGTGAGTGTGAGTGTGTGAGTGTGTGTGTGTGTGTGAGTGTGAGTGTGTGTGTGTGTGTGTGTGAGTGTGAGTGTGTGTGTGTGTGTGTGAGTGTGAGTGTGAGTGTGTGAGTGTGAGAATGTGTGTGTGAGTGTGAGTGTGTGTGTGTGTGTGAGTGTCAGAGTGTGTGTGTGAGTGTGAGAATGTGAGTGTGAGTGTGTGTGTGTGTGTGAGTGTGAGTGTGTGTGTGTGTGTGTGTGTGTGTGTGTGTGTGTGTGTTTGTGTGTGTGTGTGTGAGTGTGTGTGATTCTTGGGCCAAGCACTGCTGGTCCTTTCTCTGCGCTCCCAACGCTGACCTGGCTCTGAGCGCTGAGCTCACCCGGCTGAACCGGCTCACCTGCTCCTCATCGTCCCTCGTGACTCAGCGCGGAGGTTCCAGCTGAGGCCACAGCCAGGCTGGCTCGAGGGGGGACTGGGAGAAAGGTCACCAGGTTCTGGGAAGCCGACTCCCGGGCCACGAGGTACTGCCCAAGCGTGAGTCCGGTTCCCTGAAGAAATCGTGCGTCCGGGCGGTGCCTGGAAGGCCGGCCAACAGGGGAAGGAAAAGCACAGCCTTTCACGGCCCAGGATTCGGGTTCCAGTTTGGCTCCCAGATCCCTAAGGTCATGCCCCTCTTATCTGCCTGTGCATCCAGCTTCTCTGCCTCCAATGCAGGGTGCGGCGTTCACGTGAGGATGTCACGGCTCACGGGGACCGGCCACCGGACGAGCACTGGCAGGGCAGGGCCAACATCGTGCCACTCGGACCCACGAGGAGGGAGGCGAGGAGGACACCGCCCCCACCCCGAAGCGTCAGGACCATGTCTGGCGTTGACACCCAGTCCAACACCAGAATCACTCTTTCAGCGACGCTCACACGCACCTCCAAATTTCTGGGGTTGCACGCCAGTGAATTCCCTGGATGTTAAGATGTAAAGCCTGCCCGGCCGGTGTGGCTCAGTGGTTGAGTATCGACCTAGGAGCCAGGAGGTCACGGTTCGATTCCCAATCAGGGCACATGCCCAGGTTGTGGGCTCGATCCCCAGTGCCGGGGGGGGGGGGGGGCGGGGGTGCAGGAGGCAGCCAATCCATGATTCTCTCTCATCAGTGACGTTTCTATCTCTCTCTCCTTCTCCCTTCCTCTCTGAAATCAATAAAAATACCTTTTTAAAAAGATGTAAAGCCTGTTTCAATACCAGTCGTATTTCTCCTTAGCAGAGAGCTCACTGCTCAGCCGTCGGCGGAACCCAGTCTGGGCGAAAGGAGAGTCGGCAGCCAACGCAGGCCTGGCCCCGGGGGATACCCGATGCCGCCCGCTCCCCGACGCGCTCCCGCGCCCCATGGAGAGAAGACGCGGCTCGCTTCTTGGCAGCAGGAGACAACACTCAATCAGGAGCTTCTCGCCTTCACCGTGCTCCCAAACATTAACTAACTAACCTTCCCCGGCGCGCCCCAGCGACTCCAGGTCCTTCCAGGATAAAGGCCGGGGGAGGCGCTCCCGGGCTGGGCGGAGGGGGGCAGGGGGCCGTGACCGGGCAGGGGGGGCAGTGACCGGGCAGTGACCGGGCAGGAGCCGTCTGGAAGGTCACACCCCAGAATGAGACACCCCTTCACCTGGAGGGGCTGTGGGTGGAAGGACCGGCCCCAGAGCACCAGGGTCAGCGGTTTAAAATCCACATGGAAATCGTGTGGGAACTGGAGCTGATGTGGGACGGCCAAAGGCTCCCTGCAGAAGGAAGCCTCAGTCTGCGCCCCACTGGCCCCCGTGAGCCAGGCTGACTGCAGAAGTGCGTCCAGAAGGTGCCTGAACACATGCAACAAGGTAACACCTGCCAAGGGCTTAGCCCAGCCCTGCCGGGCAGCTCAGTTGGTTAGAGCGTCATCACCCCGACACGCCAAGTGGGGGTTCAATCCCCAGTCAGGGCGCATCCCAGGATCAGCCAGAGATGCATCCGTAAGTGGCACAGATGGCTGCTCCAACCAGCTCGCCTACACACGTACACTGTCAGCCCCTCACGAGAGGCCAGCTCGCTGCTCACGCGGTCTGGACCACTCTCTGCGGCAGGAACGCGTCAGGCCACGCGGATGGCAGTTCGGGCTCCTCCTCCTTCTCCCACTCCGCGGACCACATCACGGCTGCCACCCTGTGTTCCGGTGCCTGGCACCCCACCCCACAGGCTCACGGGCCAGCTCCTGGCAGACGTACATCGACCCCTACGTCACCTTCCCTGGAAGGTTCCCTCACCACCTACTTAGTGCTGGCCGCCCACCCACCCGGCCATGCTGCGTCCTGTCATCGTATTCCCGCTCGTCACAGCGTTTCTCTCTGACGCCCCTTCCCTAGCGCTTGCTGGGCACCTGCGAGGTCCCCGGAATGCAGGCCCTGGGGCAGACGCCCTGTCTCGCCCAGCCCTGCCCTCCGTGCCCAGCACAGCGCGCCCCTTTGTGTGACTGAGAAAACGCCACCACCTTCAGAGGTCGCCATTCCCAGCTGGGAGCCAAGTCCGGCTGTTTACCCAACGGCGAACCGCTCGCTGGCACGGCTCCGAGGCTCCGGCGCGTCTGCACGCAGCTGCACAGGTAGGAACCGGGACACTGTGTAGCCTATTGAAGGGCCCCACCCAGACGGCTCCTCGGTGCGATGCAAACATGTCATACCTTCTCCTCAGCGTAAGAGTTAGACCCGCCGCACCCACTCAGCTGTGTTTTCACACACTATCGGTTAAAAAAAAAAAAAAATCCTGCTCAGCACGAGACAAGCTTGTCCTAAAATCGGGGACTGCTGCAACCCCAAATGCAAAGCTACGTAACATTTCACTCCAACAAGTTTCATGATTGAGAATTTTTTTTTTTTACAATATTAAGATATTGTGATCACATGGCCCTAAATTCCAATCTTTTACACGCTTGGAAAGTGAACAAGCATTAAAAACAAAACAGATGCCCTCACTGGTGTGGCTCAGTGGACAGAGCGTCCGCCTGCGGACTGAAGGGTCCCAGGTTCGATTCCAGTCAAGGGCACATGCCCGGGTTGTGGGCTCGATCCCAGTAGGGGGGCGTGCAGGAGGCAGGGGATCAATGATTCTCTCTCATCACAGATGTGTCTATCGCTCTCTCCCTCTCTGAAATCAGTAAAAATATAAACAAATGATGATAACTACATCTCAGTTCAGTAAGTTCATGCCACTAGCACCACCCTCAGCCCTCAGAGGCGGAGAGGAGCAGGGTGCCCGGGCAGCCCTCGGCCCCACTGGGAGCACAAGTGTAAGCCTAGCCCATTGCAGGGGGCTGTTCGCTGAACGGGGGCTGGCTGGCCGGGGCCGGGGCCGGGGGCGCTCTGGCCGGACCTTGCTCACGAGCAGTGGCCAGCGTCCACCCTGAAACTTGGACTCAACCCGCTAACTAAGACGTGGCTCACACCCGAGATAAGCCGCATCCGCATCTCCTGGCAGCGCCAAGCGAGCCCAGATGTCCTCGTGAGATCTGTCCCCGCAGATCCATCGGCCGGAGCTGCCGGCAGACGGCGTTTCCCCGGGAGACGCTGCCGAAGGGTCCCACGATGTCATATCTCAATCTCGGCGCCACCCCGGGGGGGCGGTGAGAGCTCCCCCCTAAAAACAGCGATGGCGGCGAGTCCCGCGCGCTCCCATCCCCCTTCCTGGCCCCTTCCAGACCCCAGCTGCTCCCTCCTCACCTACTCTTCCTTGCTCTGCTGTTGTCACGTGGAGACCAAGGCCAGGATGAAGCCAGCAAGCACGGGTCCCGGCCGAGGTGCGGCCCTGCGGCTCCATCCGCGGCCTCGATGGGGGCTGTGAGGGGCCGCAGTGGGACCCTGTCCTCCATGCCGCGCCCGGCCCTGCGTGCTCCACGCTGCGGGTGGGCCGGGCCCCGCGCGCTCTGCCTCTCCTGCCCCCGGTCCTGGTGGAGCATCCCCGCGGTCCCCAGGCCCGCATTCCTTCCACCTCCACAGCCCGCGCTGGAAAGCATGTCATTGAATCGTGGATGCAATGTCACTTAAGGAATGTGGGTCTAATTTTTTTTAAATATATTTTTATTGATTTCAGAGAGGAAGGGAGGGGGAGAGAGAGAGAAACATCCATGATGAGAGAGAATCATGGGTCGGCTGCCTCCTGCACGCCCCACACGGGGGATGGAGCCTACAACCTGGGCCTGTGCCCTGGCTGGGAATTAACCGTGACCTCCTGGTTCATAGGTCGACGCTCAGCCCCTGCGCCACGCCGGCCGGCTCTAATTCTGCACTCGGGGAATTGTATTCCCTCTCCCAGGTTAGGAACATGCACTGTGTGCCCGGCACCAGGGTCTTGGGGAATGTCTGGCAGCGAGAAGTCAGACCCCGAAGGCCAGCTTCTCCCTGGCTCGGGCCGAGGTGTGAGCAGACGCCGTGACAGGTGAACGGGACGGCGCAGAGAGAGACGGAGGACAGGAAACGCCGCAGACGCTGATTTCATCACGAACACAGTCCTCCGAGGCATGCAGGGTCCCGAGGGGCTGTCCCGAGCAGGAAGTCCTGTCTCGCTCTCTGGGGGGCAGGGAGAGCACCACCCACCGCCCTTCAGTTCATGGAGCATCCCCGTCCCTCCGGCCCTGCTGCCTTCCCGGGTGCTCACGGGGCGGGCACGGGCTGGCATCACCCCCACGGGAGAAAACGCCGAGAAATGGCCGAAGGAAAGAAGGCCGGGCAACGCTGACAGCTGCCACTTCTCACTTCCCACGTTTGGGGGGAAAAGAGTCAGAGGCAACAGATGAGAAGACGAGAGGGGGGATCCCGGGAACCCACAGTTCCCCGTCTGCACCCCGAGATCTCGCTCCTCCCCACGCCGGCGAGTCCAGGCCTGCCCGCTTCCACGAGGACACGACAAATGCACGTGGGGGATCCTGTTGGACGACACCAACGTGCCCCACGTTACACACACACACACACACACACACACACACACACCCCTCCAGCATCAACACAGACACGTGAGGAAGGAACTCCTTCACGGGGAAGCCGCAGGACTTCAGGAGCGTGGAGTCCTTTATGTTTTCTTTTTTGTGAGAATGATGTCAAGCTCCTGGGCTTTACCCGCCCAGGGGAGCCCCGCAGTCAGCTAGGCCCTGAATTGAGACATTCGGGGGTGCAAGGGGAGGGTGGTTAATCACTAATAGCCCGTCAGGCCCTTTGTTCCTTAAAGGCAGCGTGTCCTGTTTAAGTTAATGACTATGGAGTATACATTCCTACGCGGAGGCCGTCCGTTTGCACGGCAGAGCTCCGTTATTAACCACCGACGCCTAACACCGAGCCAGCCCAGGGGCCCACCGACGCCCCGAAGCCCAGAAGGCTCAGGCGCCCTGCCCCCCGCGGCCCAGGGCAGGGACCCTCCGAGCTGTCCTGGGAAGAGCCCTTTGTCACCTGAGAACACGCACCAGCCTCGCCCCCTCTCCCGGGAGGAGCGCTAAGGCCCGGATTGCTTCCCGTGTTTACAGATCCGCGAGTGTCACAGGCAAACCGGACGCGGCACCCGTGTCCCCGCCGTACAGAGGAGGCGGGGTCTGAGGGCTTCTCCACGAAAAGGTCACTTAGCCCTCGCCCCGAAGTCCAGCCTCGAAATGAAAGGCGTGACTTGGGACACCTCGTCTCCCCCCGCCCCCCCCCCCCCCCATGAAATGTCCTTCACGCCACCTTGAGGGCTGAGGTGACCAGAGAAACAGACCCTGGCAGTGCTCCAGTCGCGGGGACAGAGGGTTCATTCTTCGCTTCCTGTGGAGGCTGCGGGCTGCGGGGGGCGGGCGGGGGATTGGTTTTCTGCGTGAGGGAGATGAAGCAGCTGGAGGACCAAGGCGGAACTAAAGGCCCTGGGAGGAGAGGAGAGGGCCGCGTCGCTGTCAGAGAGACGACTCCCCCAGGTCCACGCACGTGCGCACCCCTGTCGCTTGCCGAGCTCTGGGATGGCGTGGCTGGGAAGCTGGGAAATGTCGTGGGACAGGAAACCCCAGCGTGGAACGAACCCCAGCGGGGGTGGGGAGAGGGAGGGGGGGGAGGGTTGGACAAACAGACGAATGCTGACGGAGAGACATCGTTCTCAATTAATTAACCCAATTCGACTGTGTCGCTTTTCAATCCGTTGCAAATCCACTGCAATGTAACCCTGGCGAGGCCCGCCTCTCCATCCGGGTTCACATCACCCGGGACACAGGCAGACCTGAGCGGCTCCGGGTCGGCCCCAGACGGGGAAAAACAAAGGGTGCTCTCCTCAGTGCCCCCCCCACCATAACCCTGACAGGGCTCGGGGTTCAGGGGGCGTCTGGGTATAAATGCACCCGGAGCAAGAGGTGGTCGGAGGCTGGTCCTGGGCAGGCGCCCGCCTGAGCCGCGCCCGCACTGGGCTCCCGAGGGGGCCAGAGGGAACGGCCGTTCCCGTGCAACGTAGAGCGGCCCGAGGCTGTGCCAGGCCCTCCGCACGGAAGCGGGGGGGGGGGGGGGCCTGCTTCACCTGTGCCTGAGGCGGAACCCTCTGGCCGAGGGTGCCTTACACCCCAAGTGGAACGGCACAGGAAGGGGTTGCCAGTGAGCGCTGGCGAGCCGCTCACAAACCATCTGTTTAAACAGAGAGGCTGGTTTACAGCTTAAGTGACTGAGCCTCAACGATCTGAGCGTGGGGTCAGCGGCAAAGCGTGTGTTTGGCCCGGCAGGTGTGTCTCCGCGGTGAGTGGCGTCCCTTCAATTCCCAGCCGGGGGCGCTCGCCGGGGTTGTGGGCTGGATCCCCAGCAGGGGGGGTGGGGGGCGGGGGGAGAGCAGGAGGCAGCCAATCCATGTCGACGCAGCGATGTTTCTCCCTCTCCCTCTCTCTTCCCCTCTCCCTAAAGCCCATGAGAAAATATATATCTGTTTAAAAAAAAGCAGCTAATGTTTGAACCCAAGTCGGAGTCTGTGATACCACAACCACACCCGCCTGCCCCCCACATGCAGAAGCCACAGAAGCCACACTGGCCCGAGGCACCGTCAAGAGAGACGCGTCCGTGTCACCGGGCGGTGGGGACAGAGGCGGGGCATCCGGAAGCAACAACAATCCCAGTGGCAGCGGACGGTCAGCCTTGCCCTTGCTCCTCTCAGAGCCTTTTATTCCAGGGACGTAGAGGTGCCGGGATAACCTCTTAGCCAGAGGTTCAAGGCCCCGCGCGGGTGGTATTTCTCCGTCCGGGCAAGCGTGGGGGATACACGCGCAGGGTCGTTACGGTTCTGACAACGGAGATGCAAGAGCAAAGCGTCGAGTCTTTCCTCAAACAGACTGAAAGTCGGCGGAGACAGAGAGGGGCCCCCGGGCCGGGCCTCGGGGGGACAGACACGCAATACAAGTTCTGCTGTGTTCCCTTCTCCAACCCACACGCATCCCAGACGAAGACGAGGCTGGGACCCAGGCCCCCGGGCCCCAGACCCGGGCTGCACGCCGGCACCTGCCCCCACTGCTTCGCTGGGCACGGACTCGGCGGCTCCGTCAGGACGCGCCAAGGAACGCAGCGCGCCGAGAGCCGCAGAGGAACCGCCCGAATTCTCACTCTCGGTCACGTCATCGCGCTGTGAGCATCGCCCTGCCCCCCCGCCATCCTCGCCCACACTGAAGACAGACGGACGCTCAGCCTTTCTAAGTCGATGACGTTTAAGCAGGAACCACAGCAGGTAGAACCCAGTGGCCCGGAGAAAGAAGCCTCGTCCAAACTCAACTGGGTCCTTTTCTTGGAATCTTTAAAGATTAAAGCCACAGAGGCCGGCCTCTCGCTACTGGTGAAAGCCATAAAAGTGTACGTTTCAGGAGCGATTGGCAGCTGTCAGGCAGAAACTGACAGTGTGCAAAGTAGCAAGTGTGTATGCCATTTCTGACAGCACAGAATTCCCAGACAAATTAAAATGGTCGTTTTCAAACAAAATAAGAGAAGTGACCACCAACAGACCCTCTAAATTCTATGGGTATTCAGATAGGTAGGTAGATTTTTTTTTAAATTAATTTCAGAGAGGGAGAGGGATAGAAACATTAATGATGAGAATCCTTCAGCTGCTTGCACCCTCCTTACTGGGGATCGAACCTGCAATCCGGACACGTGCCCTTGACCGCAATCGAACCCAGGACCCTTCAGTCCACAGGCTGATGCTCTATAGGGTGTTCTTGAAGCAGGAAGATAACTATCCCAGATGAAAGGTCTAGTTAATATTTACTAATTTGTAACTCAGTAAAAAATGTGACCATGTGAAACAAAATCATACCTAATATGCAAGATTAAATAAAAAATGCAAAAAGCACTAGCATTATGAACACCAAGAACATAGACTGAGAATGGAAATGTTCTAAGGTCCTTGTAGAACAGCAGGAAATGATGATAGTTACTTAGGCTTAATTCAGTGCGCACAATGAAACATGTGGGGTAACGGCTACAATAAATATATGAAGTATAACCCTCAGGCTAATAAAGAAGAAAAATGGACTGGAGAACAACACACCTTCAGTGAAACTTAAAGAAGGCAAGAAAGGAAGAAAACTGAGGTAAAAAGAAAAACAACTGAGACTATATATCTGGAACCATCATTCTAATTAATAGCTGAAGATGGCTGGAATAGTTTTTAAAATCGGGTTGTGTGCAGTTTATGAGAGACGCCTCTAGAACTTAAGGACAGATCACTTTTAAAAAGTTATATCAAATACATACTAACTGAAACAATGCTGGGGTGGGTATATTCATAACAGAAAAGAAAAAACAGACTTCGAGACATAAAACAGGTTAAAATGTCCCCTCCGTCATGATAAAACGCCCAGCTCACCAGGAGGTTAAAACAGGTCTGCACGGTCAGCCTTGACCAGAGTAACTCCCATAAACTGAAAACAAACCAACAGGAAGGGCCTTGTAAACTACCAGCTAAAGCTGCACGTCCCCTTTCCTCACGGGGATCTGTCCACCTGTGAGACCCGTTTCCATGCAGTAAAACCCGCTCTTCCCCGTGGCACACGCTCCACGAGACAGGAGGTACTGCATTGCCCCCACCACGGTCAGGGCCGGACAGCTCCGTAACCGCTAACGCTGTCTTTCCACAACGGACGCGTCCGCCTGACCAAACCCAAACCCAGCCCACGCCGAGGAGGACACTGCCCCGGCCGGAAGCACCCGTTCCCGCAAACCCGGCAGGACAGGAGCCGGTCACAGGGGAGGCCACACACGAGACGTTCCGGTTTCAGAGGACTGAGCCGGACCGTGTGATCTGACCAGCACAAACCCGGGCATCGAACGCTTTCTAAAAGGAGAGACGGCGGGACTCCCCAGGCCCCGGCCCCCGCACCGCTGAAAACAGAGAACCCCTAGACGACACGCAGGTTTTGGAAATGACCGTGGATGTGAGAACACATCCGGGAGTCAGTAACAAAACCACGAAACGTCACGCTATGTGGGCCACAAGGACGGCACCCCTCAGGGCACGCCTGTCAGACTCTCGGCCCCGCGGGCCGCGGGCCTCGCATATTTGGCCTGTGTTAGCCGTTGAGTTTGGCATGCCTGCCTTGGCGGGAACGGGTAGCGAGAGGCCCACGTGACAGCGGAGAAGGCTCACACCTGATCCCCCGACGTCAGAGCCTCGGGGAAGAGCGGAGAGAATCCCAGGCAGGGGAGGAAGAAAAGGCAGAGATTAGGGAACTTTAACAGCAACCCAGAGAGAGTCCGTAAAGCCAACATGTGTTTCTCTGAGGACCAACGACACGGAAAAACGGTCCAGGAACGATTTATTCTTCATTTCGTGCACAACTACTGGTCAGTATTCTTAGGAACAGTATCATGGGAGTCCTGTTGACACCGTCACAAATGACCAGCATCACAACTTAAAGCAACACGACCCTCCTCTCTGGATGGCATGAAGCCTAACCCCAAGGCAGGGCCGCATTCCTGCGGACGCCTGTCCCGGCTCCTGCTCTCCTGGGCTCCCCGCGGCCTCGCTCCCACCCGTTGCTTCCATCCCCCTGCCTCCTCCCAAGGCCCGGCTCTTCCCGGCTCCCTCCCGTGAGGACCTGCGGTTGCATCGTCAGACGCACCTGCAAATCCCAGACAAGGGGCCTCCTCCTGGCCCTTCACTCAGTCACGCCTGCGACGTGCCTTTTGCCCAATAGGGGGGCGTGCGCACAGGTTCTGGGAATTACAGTGGGCGTCGTCGGGGGGGGGAAGGGGGGTCTTAAGCCCAACGCAGGGACCAAACCACACCGACACTTCAGGGACTAACAAGAAACCTCAAATGACACAAGTAAACATCCAGAAAAACCAACTTACAAAAGCAAGCCGAGAAAAAAGGCGCAGGATAGGTGGATCGGCGGTTAACCTGGCCGTAAAGACCACGCAAGACGAGCCGGCTTACTCACTGGCGACCCAACAGTCAGGAAACATGGTACCAACGGATGACACACCCACCACCCGCTCCGAGGGCAGAAAAGCGGGGCTCAGGCTCAGAGCACAGCAACCCTGACCCCAGAGCAGCACAAGGACACGCAGCAGCAGATGTGCGGGGAGAGGCAGGGGCGCAGCCGGACACGGGCCTGCTCCGGGCTGAGGGTGCCCCGGCCTGCTCCCGGCTGAGGGTGCCCCGGCCTGCTCCCGGCTGAGGGTGCCCCGGCCTGCTCCCGGCTGAGGGTGCCCGGCCTGCTCCCGGGTGAGGGTGCCCCGGCCTGCTCCCGGCTGAGGGTGCCCCGGCCTGCTCCCGGCTGAGGGTGCCCTGGCCTGAGCCCTGCTGCGGGGCCCTTCGTACAACTCAGCCGCGGGGCCGGGACTGCTTGAGCCAACGAAACCGCCTGCTGTGGGAGCCAGCTCACGCAGGCTGGGCCAGAATCAAGTCTGAGGAGCTCCCCACCTCCCCACCCAACCCGACACACCCACCCCCTGCAGCGATACCCGCTCACTCCCCCAACCCAATGACCCTCGCGGACGCCAGGGCCTGGACACCTGCGGGTCGAGAAGCCGGCCGCTGGGAAGCACCGTGCGTTCACGCTGCCGCTTCAGCGCGCTCTCTAACTGCGCCTTCTCTGAACTGCTATTGAGATGAAGTCACATGATCTGGGCACAGTGAGCTGACGGAGGAGGTGGCAACAGCCCTGGCCCGTGTTCCTCAATGGTCAGAGCGCCGGCCCGAGCACCAAAGGGCCTCGGGTTTGATTCCCAGACAACGGCCTGTACCTGGGTTGCAGGTTCCCTCCCCACCATCCCATCCCTCCCGCCCCGGGGGGGGGGGGGGCGCGCGCAGGAGGCAACCAGTCGATGTATCTCTCTCACATCAACGTGTCTCTCTCCTCTCTCTCGCTCCTCCCCTCCCTTCCATTCTCTGAAAAGCAATGGGGAAAAATGTCCTCAGGTGAGGATTTAAGAGAGAGAGAGAGAGAGAGAGAGAGAGAGAGAGAGGAGGAGAGAGAGAGGGCAACAATGACCATCAAAGAAAAACGTGTCTAGGATTCAACCTTCCCCGAGAATAATCCTCCGGGTGGTTCTCACTCATCCCCCCTCTACGACTGCAAATCCCTCGTGGCAGCACCGCGTCGCCCATCCGTCCAGGCAGGTGACCTTGTCAACAGCCAGGCAGCTTGCGCAACCCAAGGATCTCTGAGACTTCCTCGAGTCTGCCAAGGACACATCTTCCACCGAGTCGCTCAGATGCCAACGCAGAAACATGCAACACGTGCAAAACGCGTCCAAGGGAACGTTACCTTCTCCTCAATGTACCCCACATTTCAAATCCTATTAAAGAACCGGCCTGGCCGGCCTGGCCCTGTGGCTGAGCGCTGACCTATGAGCCAAGAGGTCACCATTCGATTCGGGGTCAGGGCACGTGCCCGGGTTGTGGGCTCGATCCCCAGTGGGAGGCGTGCAGGAGGCAGCCGATCCGTGATTCTCTCTCATCATTGATGTTTCTGTCTCTCTCCCCTTCTCCCTTCCTTTCTGAAATCAATAAAAAATATTGTCAAGAGAAAGAATTGTTTTAAGGCAGTGGTCGGCAAACTCATCAGTCAACAGAGCCAAATATCGACGGTATGACGATTGAAATTTCTTTTGAGAGCCAAATTTTTTAAACTTAAACTTCTTCTAACACCACTTCTTCAAAAGAGACTCGCCCAGGCCATGGTATTTTGTGGAAGAGCCACACTCAAGGGGCCAAAGAGCTGCATGTGGCTCGCGAGCCGCAGTTTGCTGACCACTGTTTTAAGGTAAAAGAAAGAAAAGCTAAAATCATAAAAATAAAATGGAGAGAGGAAATGCATGGGCTGTGCTGACATGGGCGTGCAGAAGCCCTGAGCCACGTTCACAGGCAGCGGTCGCACCTCTGCGCGGGGACGACACAGGTAGGCAAGGACGCCAACGAGGGCTTGAATGTGTGTCCTGGAAACTGAACCCCACCTCACACCAGAAACGGTACCCTGGCTCCAGGGAGGCACAACCTGGTAACATTTCAGCCATCGCCACAGCAACGGGCCGCTGCAGAGGTTCTCAGGGGTGAGGGACTGAGGGGAGATGCAAGTTTTACATAATCCACAGAGGGACCATTGCTCAGAGCCAAATCCTCGCTCAGGGACTGAGGGACAGAGGGAGGCGGGGTGAGGGGAGGAGCCACGGCTGGGCTCGGGAGTGGGATGAGGGACCAGAGCGGGAGGAGGTGCCGGCCCCTGAATCCCACCGTCAGCTTTCGAAGGAACATGAGTCTAGAACCGTTTTGCTCCAACACCCAGATTCCAGACAAGGAGTAGCTTTTCAAACGCCTTTCCTTGTCTCCAAGCCAACCTCCAGGTCACCAACAAGCGTCCTCTCCACGGTCTGCGCCCCCAGGGATGGCGGGAAATCTCTCTCTCTCTCTCTCTCTCTCTCTCTCTCTCTCTCTCTCTCTCTCTCTCAGCTTCCCACACTCACTGCTGACGTCTGACGAAAAGGCAATGCTAACATTAGCCAAAAAGAAAGGGAAGTTCTGGCTTACACAGACCCGAGCTTACACAGACGGCGAGGCCCTCCGGCCCTGACTCGGCTCCAGGGCGGCGCTCCCCGGGGCGGCCAGTACCTGCGCATAATATTTAACTGAGTGCCCTGTTCCGACTGGTCCCTGCGCTGGAGCACCTAATTTTAGAAAACCGATTAGCTGGTTCCTTCTAACTGCATGTTATTGTAGCGAAGGTCAAATTTTTCACTGAAACTATGGCAACAAAACCCCAGTATTTTCTGTCGACGAGACTGAAGCCAAGGCCAAGGGTGGGGGGGGGCGCGGAGGGCCCGCACCGCGTGGCTAACTGGATGCGGGCCCTTCACCTGAAAGTCCGAGCTTCCGGGAATGTTCAGGGGGGAGGGGGGACCCCAGCCTCGGAAATCTGCCAGCAGGCCTCCCAGCGAGCTCAGGGATCGAGTCTCATCCCCGATCCCGTTTTTAGACGCGTATAATTTTAGCACCGAACACCCAGATATTTCGCAAGCACTCAGATTGGAACTCACAAGGACCCAGAAAATTTCCAGGTGAGAAAAGGAACCTCTACATCTCAGCGAGGGAGGAACGGCCCAACTCGCTCTCCCTCCACCACTGCAGCGGCTCCAATGGGAGCGGCTCTGCGCCGGCCTCCAAGGAAAGCAGCCGGGGTCTCCGATGGGACGGCGTCTCCTGCCCACACCGGTGGCCCCCGCACGCACCTCCCCAAACCAGTGCCAGGGGCGCAGGCACAGCCTTCGCTTCTCCGGGAGCCGGGCGGCCTCTGCCCCAGAGAGAGGTGCCTCCCCGGCCACGGCCACGGCCACGGCCACGGCCCCCGAGGAAGGAGCCACGGGACGTGCCTTCTCCTGGGAGCTCAGGGCCACACAGGGAGGGCAGCCTGACGCCGGCACCGGGCCGGGGCGCACACTGAAACCTGGTCCCTCCAGACGCTGCAAAATCCATAAAAACAGAAGACGGCATGGCACATGCTGCACGGGACATGACCAGGCAGGCAGTTAGCGTGTGTCTCTAGCGTGTTACAGACATTTGCGCCTGTGTCAACGGATCACAGAATGCCACATCGGGGGTAACAGAGGAGGACACTGGTTAAGTAACCCGGTAGCTCAGTCCCCTCCCACCGGCAGGCTGGAGCAGGTCTGAAAGGGAAGGCTGCTGATGTCAGACGGTCTGGGTTCGAGTCCTGGCTCTGGCGCTTCTGTGTAACCTTGGACCCAGCGCTCAACATCTCGTGGCCAGTTTTCCCACCCGTCAAAGGAGGGTAAGCCTTCTGCACACGGCAGCTGCCTGGCGGGGGGCGATGGGGGTGAAAAAGGAACAGAAAGGAAGCGATACAAGTCAAACCGGTTAAATGAACTCATGCATGTAAGCACCAGGCGAGGCGGTCACAATTACCGGCATTCATGGAAAACAGATGGGGATTCACTCCACAGGGTGATGGGACAAAAGCAATTGTTTTAAATCTGTGGCCCAAACGCAGCAGCCTACAGGACAGTGCGGGGGACACCGGGGTGCGTCCCAGCCCCAACTTCCACGCGGATTTGCTCTTGGACCCCAGACACTTCCTGCGTCTCGTCTCCCCGTCTGGGAAGAAAGGAAGCGCCCTCATACGCTCAAGCGACTCAGCCCCTCCTCGTCAGAGCTGCAGGGGCGGTCAGAGAAGCCTGGCGCTCCGCTCCCAGGAGACGAATGGCCCCAGGACACCTGTCCACCCACCCCCCACACCGTCCCCATCAGCCTTGCCCCCGAGAAGGAAGCCACAGGGGCATTGCTGAGGCTCAATCAGGTGGCAGCGCCAATGCACCGGTGGCACTAAAAGCAGCTTATGCCTCCAGAGCTGAAATCTGGTCTCTGTTAGCAGGCGAGCTGTTACAGGTCAAAGGGCATCCAGCGGGGTCTGGGGTCTCCGCTCCGTGGCTGACTCGGGTGTCCAACAAGGAAGCTGTCCGGACACCGAAGGGCATCGGCTGCCCCTGCCCCCGCCCGTGCCCAGCGTGCCGAGCGCCTGCAGACATGCACCTCAAAGCTCCGGGCGAGCGGGCGGGCAGAGATCCGCGAGGGGCGAGGGGCATGTGGGACGCCAGCATAGTGGAGCCTCGGGCACCATCCCCGCGGCTGTGAGCCGCTGTGAGCACCCCTGCCTCCGGGGACTGATGCAAATGACAGAGTGTTCCCTCCCCACAGAGTCTGTCCGTGGGAGACAGATAAGCTGGTAAATCCGAAATGAGGGTTATTTAAAACCTACTAATCTTTTTATTAAATTCGAATTGATTTTTTGAACACGGTACAAGTTGCAGGAGGCTTCCCCACCAAGCGGCCCCCACACACCTCCAATCCCCGAGGCCCCTGCTGGACACGCGCCCTAAATACGTGTGTTTCCGCCTTATTTCTCCCGACGGTAGCAGCGCAGCCCCGTCCCCCTGCTTAAGGCCCATCACGGCTTAGAACCAAAACACACAAAACACGTGAAGTGAGCCCCCCGCCCCCTTGCATGTGAGCACTTAAAACTAAATGAGATATGAATTCATTCCTTGCATGCTTTGCCTAAAGAAAAAAAAAAAAAAAGAATGTTGCTTAGCAACAAATAAGACAAAGTGCAGTGAAAGTGTGTGTGTGTGTGGGGGGGGGGGGGTGAGAGACAGCTGAGCCAGGGAGCGGTGAGGGCCACCCTAGTCCACGGGACCTTTGCCACCCAGCATCCTGGCCGTGTCCCCATCTGGCCCCGAGCAAGGCTGGCTGGTCCCAGGCATTCGTCTTCCCTTGACAGAGAAGGCCGCAGCCCAGAGACACGGGAGCCTGCTCGGAGGCCGGGGCATGGCAACCGGCCGTTTCCAGCCCATCACCCAGTTCCACGCTGCAAGGGGTGCTGGGAAGTCATTTCACCGGAACTGCACTTATCCGACGGGGACACTGAGGCCTGGAGAGGTGAAAGGGCTCTCCTGCCCGCCCCCTCCCCCGCCGCCCCCCCAGGGCTCAGGGCCGTGGGCGGCAGACGCTGGCTGGACGCCGGCTCTCAGGTCAGACGGCGCTCCTCGGCCGTCTCGGTTTTCCTGCATCCGCCTCAGCCTGACTCCACGCCGACGGTGACCAGGGAAGGGGGATGACACGGAAGTATTTCTCGCTCGGTTAGAAAGAGGGCGCTTCTTCGAGTCCCCCCACAAAGCTGCCGGGAGGTTCAAGGCCGAGCCCCCAAGAGCACAGAGGGGACCGGTAGGTCTGTGCAGGGATGCTGACCGCTCTGAGGGGAGACGCTCACCTGCAGAGTGGGGACACGACGCCTGCCCCTCGCAGCTGAGTAAACGCTTTATTCATGTTGGCTCCTGTTGTTCACGATGGGGTCTGTTTCCCCAGGAAACCCTAAGGCTCCTGAAAGCAAGGGGACCGTGTTTCACGCACCGGGCCGCCCCGCCCCCGCCCCATCACCGAGCCCGGCGGCCGGCGGGCAGAGCAGGGCCTCGAAGCCGCTTGAGCTGCGCGTGCATTTTCACATTCGCTTGGTGACTGCTGTGTGGGAAACCCACCGGATTGGGGAGACAGAAGAAACGGGGGACACGGGAGAGACTTATCCAGAACACGCTCCGCCTCTTCCCAGTTCACACAGACCCCTGACCGACATCTCAGCACCCCTCCCCCGTCCCTGTGCCCCCCATCGCAGACTCTGAGCTTCCCTCCAACAGCTGCTCTGCTGAACGAAGACCTTCCCACAGGCTGACACCTCTCTGACGCGGTGGCATGGGTACGGCAGCCCTGGGACCAGAGTGAGAATCCGGGGCCAAGGTCAGCCTCTTGGACCAGAGGGAGCTGATCCAATCTGGAAGAGGGGACCACACGCAGGTAGCATGAGCCACACGAGAGCCCCTCCTACTTCGAGAGAGCCCCCGTCCTGTCGCTGCACCTCAGCCCTGAGGTCAGGGTGAACACAGCAGGGGCCAGCTGGCCGGCGTGGCTCAGGGGTTGTGCATCGACCTAGGAACCAGGAGGTCATGGTTGGATTTCCGGTCAGGGCACATGCCCGGGTTGCAGGTTCGATCCCCAGTGTGGGGCGGGCAGGAGGCAGCCGATCAATGATTCTTTCTCATCATTGATGCTGCTCTCTCTCCCTTCCTCTCTGAAATCCATAAAGACGTGTTTTAAAAAGAAAAGTAAAGAAAGCAGCAGGGTCCTGGGACCAGGAAGGGGACCGGCTCCCGCTTCCCTTCGCAGAAGATGTCACTGCAGGGGGAGGGGAGGGGGAGGGGACGGGGGAAAGATCCCACAGAGAAAGGAATTCACTAACCACAGAGTTTCTATTCCTGGTTTCGACCAGATGTCTGCCTTCCCTGCTCTTTCGGGACTTGGGCTCAGCCAACACCAGTCAGGGAGGGGAGAGACCCTGCCTCACCTTCTGCAGGCCGGGGCCCCGAAAGTGCCACCGCAACCCCAGGACCCAGGCACCCGAATCCCTCGGCACCTCCGCGCTCCTCCTCCCCCGGGGACCGAGACGCTCCGAACTGAACTGCCGGGTGACGCAGAAGCTTGGCGGACGAGAAGCAGGCGTGCGGCCAGTCCCATCCTCTGCACATGCAGAGGGGCAGGCGGCACAGCCGAGGGAATTGCAAAAAAAAAGCAATTCCTTAGAAATGTGCTTTTAACAGAAAAAAGCAACTGCATCTATTAGCTATCCCAGCTATCCTAGCAGCTCTCCCAGTCACTGAGCGAGGCTCGTGAACCAAGAACTCTGGCTCTGTACCTGTACTGTCTGCAATCCTGTCACCTCTGCAGGGAAGGAGCCGCTCTCCCCAGCTTACAGGGAGGAAAGAACCTCAGAGAACGTACGTCATCCATCGAGTCACTGGCCTGTGTATGGGGCCCAGGTGCACACCCCGACCCAGGAAAGCATCTCAAGTCAAGAAGAGAAACAACGTACAGTTCTTCTCATGTCGCTAAGCAGTCACACGCAGGTCCTTGCCCCTAGGGCCGTGGTCGGCAAACTCATGAGTCCACAGAGCCAAATATCAACAGTACAACGACTGAAATTTCTTTTGAGAGCCGAAAACCGACTTCTGCGCATGGGCCACGAAGTTTCAATGGCACTGTACGTGCGCGCCCGCACGTGGTATTTTGTGGAAGAGCCACATTCAAGGGGCCAGAGAGCCGCATGTGGCTCGCGAGTTGCAGTTTGCCGACCACTGCCCTAGGGGTACCAGGCCCTGTACGAGATCCTGGAAATGAAAGGAGAAGAACAAGGCACACTGAGCCCTCAACCAAGGGCCACTCTCCCATTTCACAGATGAGAAAACCAAGGGTCAGGGAGGTGGAGCAATAATACGTCACGTGTCACACAGCTAAGACTTAGTGGGACTTGGACTGGATCCCAGGAAGCCTGGTCCTGGGGCCTGGGTTATCGAGCACATGGGGGGCAGGTGTTAGGAGGGGCCTGCAAAAGTACACACCCCAGGTCGGAGCCACAGGGGGCTGTGCGGCCCCCAATCCAGTTTAGGAAGTAACATGTCAGGAAAAGGAGGGACGCCGCAGCAAACCCCGAAGACGGCAGGCGGCTCCCCAGCGGCCCAGATGAAGGCGCCGTGGGCCAGCTGCGCCACACCCCCGGGGTGGGACTCAGACCCGGCGGTTCTGAAAGTCGCGGGTGATGCCTCTCACCCACCAGCTGTGTGACCCCAGACGGGCTGCCTGACTCCGCCTGGGCGGGTTCCTGTCCCCTCACAAGGTGGACGGCGGCTCCATGCGCTGAAAATGGCACCGAGGCCACCGGTCTTGGCCTGTTAAAGGTAAACTGAGGCACGCCTGCTCCGCAGAGCAGGGAGAGCTCTGCGGCTGACAGGACTAGGGGCGGCGGCTCCACGCTCTCACTGCGGCCGCGTTCGGAACAGGACTGTGGACGGAGACACGGAGGAGGGCTGGAGGCAGCGGGGGTCCTGCCACCCGGCCTGTCGCCCGTTCTCTGTTCCAACCGGCCCCCCGGGAAGACGCGCCGCAGCCTCGTGCCCAGGGACGCGGCCAGCACCAGCCTCTCTGCCCCGGAACAGCTTTCCATTTTATCCGCATGTCTTCAGCTCTGATTCAAAGACATCGGTGTGTACGTCACCTACCAAGAACCTCCAACTCGAACGATGGAATGTGCAGACGGCCAGGTGCGGGCCCTGCGGGACGAGGCCGCTCGGCAGGCACCGCGCCGGGCCCCCGCCTCCACCCTGGCAGCCGGAGCCCCTCGGGAGCCTCGAAAGCGCTCCCTGATCAAACCTCGCCGCTAGAGCCGAGCCTCCCTGACCACCACGAAGACAGCCGCGACGTCTTCTACCAGCTCCGGTACCAGCTCCAGTGCAACCCTCGTGGGACTCACGAAGCCGCCTCCCGAGGACACCAGATGCAGGAGGCCTGGCGGAGAGCCGGTGCCCGCAGAGGGCCTGCCTGTCTCTCCAGAACGCCTCGCCCAGGTTGGGGGGTCAAAGGGCACCAGACGCCCCCCCCCCCCCAACGGGCAGCAAGGTCTGCCCAAGTCACACGCTTCCTGTGGCCAATACGGGAGCAACCGCCTGGCGGGACGGCCGCACGCAGGTGAGGCCTCAACCTGACCCGGCGCCCTCCCACGTGCGCGCAGGACAGGTGGAGACCTCATCATCGCCGCCCCCATCCTGACCCGAACTTCCTCATGCGTGCTCAGGAGGTCAAAAGGCTCTGAATGGAAATCAGACTTTTAAAAATATACGTAAGTAAATAAACCCACAATTGCTTTAAAAAAACACACACGCACACCGCAGCGCGCTTCATACATTTTCCAGGGAGGAAGCCGCCCTCTCCAGGGAGGCGGCCGCCTTACCTCTGAACTTCTTGGGCGGATTGTTTAGGTCTCCAGTTTCCGGCTGCACAACACAGCGGTCGTCGACCAGCCTGCAAAAAAAAAAAAAAAAAAGGTAAATACTACATCAAGGCACGTGTAAGAAAATAGAACCCTGAGCACTCTGCAAAACTCAAACAGCCACGCCCACCAGTGTGGCTCAGGGGCTAAGTGTCCACCTAAGAACCAGGAGGTCAGGGTTCAATTCCCCGTCAGGGCACATGCCCGGGTTGTGGGCTCCATCCCCAGTAGGGGGCGTGCAGGAGGCAGCCTATCCATGATTCTCTCTCATCATGGGTGTTTCTATCTCTCCCTCTCCCTCCTCTCTGAAATCAATAAAAATATATTTAAAAAAATAAAATGGCGGGGGCTATTCCTGGCCCAAAAACAGACGCCAGGTTCCCCGGGGGCGGGGGGGGGGGTAGAAGGTCCCCTGCAGGCACGGAAACCTGCCCCAGCAGCCCCTGCTCCTGCCTCTGCCAGGGCCGCCGCGGCCCATTTTCCGTGGCTCCTTCCTCCTAACCACGTCCAGGATGGATCCGAGCCCAGAGGCAATGCCCAAGCCGGAGGCACCGCCAGGGGTCGTGCGCTCCGCCAGCGGCGGCTGAGGGCCTACTTTGTGCCAGGCCCCTGCCCTCAGGGATCTCAGGGTTCGTGCAGGAGCCCCAAAAGCAAACTGACCAGGAGACTATAGCCTACGGGCTGTACCCCAGGAACTAACGGAGGCTGTGGGAGCAGCTGGGCCCAGGAGGTCACACCAACTGAACGGGGAGAGAGAACGCGGGCGGAGGAAGACAGGGGGCGCTGCGGGCGGAGGGAACCGCAATGCATGGAAACAGGAAAGGATGTGGAGGCTTCAGAAGCGGCTAACGGGGAACGTGGAAAAAATGAGAAATAACTATCAGCCCCCAGTGAAGTCTGGACCCCGGATTCAAGGCCCCGACTGATCACCGAGCGCATGCAATTCCTCCAGAAACACTAACTAAAGGGTGTGTTTGGGCAGGTGAAGAAAGGAGGACGGGTCCCCGTCCCTACCGCGGCGACCAGGACCGGTCCGCCTGCCCAGGGCCCGAAGGCTGCCGTTTTCCGGGGTCTCTCCCCGGCATCGGGCTCCCTCTTACCCCAAAGCGAGGAGCCACGAATCCCCGGCCTTTACTCTGACGGTTCCTCCCTCCACAATCCCCTCCACTCCTAACATCCCACTGTCTCTCCAGGCCCTGCTCAGAGCCCCGTCTTCTCCACGAGGTCCCCGCCCCACCCCGGCCTTCAGCGGCAGGCGCTCTCTGCCCTCCCATCCCCCCATCCCGCGGCCAGGCACAAACCAGGAAGGAGCCGGCCAAGGAGGGAGCTCCCGCTCTCAGCCCAGAAGGTGGTGCCCCGGGGCTGAGTCCGGCCGCCTGCCCAGGCCAGGGGCTCAGGGGCGAAGGATGGGGACCCCGTGTCCAGAGAAGCCGGCAGCCAGCGGTTTCCTCCGTTGGCTCCAAAGCACAGCTGTCTCTGCAGCCGCCCGAGGACAGCGCAGCCCTGGCCTGGGTTTTCACGCAGAAATCAAGAGCAGAGTCTGACACTCCATGCGCCCCAAGCCCCGCGCGAGCCCCGCGCGTGTCGGCGCAGGGGGGCCAACAGATCCCAGGAACCCGAAGGAAGGGGCAGGAGGAAGGGCCCGTGGGGGCTGGAGGCCAAGGGATTGTCCACGGCACTCGGCCACCTACGAGCAGCAGGAACGGCGACGGCACGTCCCTGCTCCCTGTCCCAAGGTCTCAGGAGAGATGCTCATCGGACTCTGCTTCTCAACCACCCTCATCCAGGTCCCCGCCACCCAGGCCGACTGAAGCTGGGCCCCAGGGGGGGACCCCATAGTCTAACAAGCTCCGCAGGAGACTCAGAGCCCCCTCCGACGCGCACGTGCCCACACTCGCGCCCTGAAGCTCAACGTGTGGATGGAGCCACTCGGAGGGCGGGGACCACATCACAGGAAGGGAGCTGGGCTGGGAGGAGGCCGAGTCCCCCCAAGTCGTGGCCACGCCTCGTCATCCACACCCGGGGTCCAAACACGGGGAAAGGATTAGGAGGGGAATAAAAAGGTCAAGCGAATTTCCCAGATCCATTTTCATCCCCGTCATCCTCCAATGCTGCGTGCAGGGGGCCGGGAAGAACGGGCGCCTGAGGGAAGTGTTAGGAGGAGCCACCATAGCCCCCCCCCCCCCCGCCTCGGCCCCCCAGTGAGGAGGAGGAGGAGCTTAGCGGCCATTTCCTGGTAATTTTTGAGGGAAACTCTCATAGAGAATTCGATCCTCCTCGGAATCCTGCGCACGGACGCCCTGGAGGCAGAGGCCTCGGGGGAACGACGGGATGGAGGATTAACAGGGCATCCAGATCAGAGCTATGGGCAGCGAGCGAGCAAAGAGGGCGGTCGGGCAAGCCAGCCCCCCCAAGGGCACCCTTAGGAGCGTGGTCCTGGAGCCCCGACTCTCGGCGCTGTGACCCCGGGCAGGTGGCCGATCCTCTCTGCTGCTCAGAGGTTCGCCTCCACGGACGGCGACAGCGGCGGGGCTCACCGTCCGCGCTGCCTGGGGACTGGGGGGCCCATGTGGGTGCAGCGATGAAGGCACCCTGCCGGGGACGCCCACGGGACTCGCGGAATCAGAGCTGCTGCCGTGCTCGCTGAAAGATGAGGAGGATGAGAGACTCCCACAGGGAAGGGGAGATGGAAGGGATCGGCCGAAAAGGAAAAGGGGACTGAGAGGCCGCAGCGACAGAAGGCCTCTTTGCCAAACGCCACGGGCGATCTTTTATCGAGGGGCTCCTGAAAATGGACTCTTTATACCGCAGGGCCCGACCGCGCTGTAATTCTGTATCTGCAGCACCTGCTCCTTGAGGCTGAGGGGACCGGAACGTGAGCCGGGATCCCCCCTGCACACACGCACACGCACACCCTCCTGAGGGCGTGACGGTCCCGTCACAGGAAGGCCTGGCTCCCCGGAGGGCCGTTCTTGGAGGAGCTGTGGCCTCCTTCCCCCCGTCTATTTGCGACGAGCTCCTGCCAAACCCAGCAATGCCACCCGGCCTCCCTGCTCCCGCTCACCGACAGCACAGCCGCCCCGACTTCTGGAGCTGAGCACCCGTTTCTGCATCCTGCCCCCCCTCCCCCCCCCCGGGGCAGTGCTGCCCGTCCCCCTCTACACGACAGGGGAGGGGACGAGACTCGCAGGGGGACATTACGGAACAGTCGGACTGCTCCACGCTGGCTGAGAACTGAAGCAAGCACAGGAGGGCAACAATCTGGCTTCCAGAACTCAGTGCCGTTTGCAACGTTCAAACGCCAGCGGCACCTCGGAGCGGGAGGCTCTGCTCCCGAGAAAGATGGGCTCCGAGCGCTTCCGGCTCGGCTTCCACCACACACGTCCCCGTCCGGCGACGACGGGGCTCGGTGAGGCTCAGCGCGCCTCTGGGCCTGTGACCGTGAACCTCACGCTACCCCACGTCCTCAGCACACCCCCGGCTACGGGAAGGGGGGGAACGGTGACGAAGCCTGAGCTGAGCTGCTGTGGGATCTGGTGCTCGTGGCTCCTCCCGCCCCGGGAAAAGCCAAGGAGCCCGCGGCATCCTCCTCGCAGCGAAACCGCAGCCTGAGCCGCTGCCCCGCAGCCTCGGACAGACGCGGCCGCAGGAGAAGTGGGTGCTCTTACCCCAGCGTGCTGATAAAGCCATTGGTCGATCCCTCCGCGTACAGGGAACATATGTCCCCGATGTGCAGGAAACTCGACATCTTGTCCGACATGTCTTCCTCGAAGATCCTAGACGAAGCAAAACAGGCAACGTGACGAGAAGGAATGAGAACCCGCAGCGGAGGGGGAGCAGGTCCCTGGAGCTGGCTTAGCTCCGCGCTGTTCACAGTGTGGCCGGCAGGCAACGGCATGAGCCAAGCGAGGCCGCGGCAGCCACGTTTCCCCGGATGTTACTGCCGTTCGGCCTGCCTCTCCCACGGCCACGGCCGGCCCGATCCGGCCCCCGAGGGCCCTCGGTGTCAAACAGCGACTGAGGCCGCGGGGACCTCGGCCAAGAACTCCGCGGCGACCAGGAGCCGGCGCTCTGCCTCCTGAAAGGAACATCCTCCGCGGGCCTCGGAGCGGGGAGCGGGCAGCGGGCAGCGGGCAGGAGGAAACACCCGGGACAGGACTGGGGCCTGGCGGGGCCGGGGTCTCGGTACTGGAGCAGCTAAGTGAGCCCACCAGAGTGACACCTGGTGACAGACTCCCCGAGGCTCGGGCGGCCTTCGCAGAACCCCAAATCTCCCAGGGGGATGTCGGTGTCTTTCCTTCCCATCCTCCACCAGAAGCGCCAGGCAGGTGAGAGGAATAAGGCTCCAGTGTGTAGGAGCCGGGGTCAGGCGTGCACCCGGTGAGTTCAGGCAGTCCTAGAAACGGCTCATAAGTTCCAGGAAATCTCTGCAGCCCAGAAATCACACACGCACACGCACACGCACACGCACATGCACACACGCACACGCGCACACACGCACACCAACAAAAACACGGGCCTGACTCATGGAAACACAAGTCATTTCTGTGGGAAGATGGTGCGCTGCTGTGGCCTGCAGGTGACCCGTTAGACACGCAGGGAACCGGGACTTCCCCAGACCTTTCCCGAAAACCCAGACCCCGGAGCCTCGCCCCACGTCTGCCCTCCAGTCTCCCCCCTCAGCAGAGCCCAGGACTGTGACGGCCGATGGCCGGGGTTGGGGGGGGGGGGCCTCTCCTGGAATTGCCTTCCAGGGGCCGCGTTGCCTTCCCAGAAGAATTGCGCAGCCAGGGCAGCGGGAGGCGCGGGAAGCACCCCTCTCCCCGGGCAGGAGTGCGGGGCCCGGACACCGCCCCTTGAAGAAGCCGGTCCACGCGTGTGCGAAGTACAAGGAACAAGCCGTCTACCCCAGCACTGCCCCGGCGCCGCAGGAGACAGCACCGCATTGAGCGTGAACCTGGTGCACAGCACGGCACACGGTCAGACCACAGAGCCAGCCTCTGGGGTCCGGGGGAGACACCTACGTTCACAGGGGCCGGTGGCCAGGCCCCGTCTGCACACCTCGTCGGTCCCCAGGCCACCTCGCCCTCACCGGGCATCTCACACCAAAAGGCAGAGCCGCGTTTCAAACGGCATCCACCAGGCTGCACCAACTAACGACGTGAGGGCCATTCCCACGTCCCCGCGTGCGGACGGTAAAAGCCGTACCAGGAGGCGGGGAGCCGGCGTGCCTGGGCTGGTTGTGGGGAAGCAGCTCTGTGTGAATTCTGGGGCAGAGCAGTCACCCCGCACACTCTGGCCTCCCAGGACCCTAGGAAATCGTGGGGTGCAGGGGGCAGGTGTGCGCTGGGGGGGGGGTGCAGGGGGCAGGTGTGCGCTGGGGGGGTGCAGGGGGCAGGTGTGCGCTGGGGGGGGGGTGCAGGGGGCAGGTGTGCGCTCTGCCCGGCCTTGTCCAGGTGCCACCTCTCTCCTTCCGAGCTCGCCCTCCCATGAGCCTTTGTCCCAGCGGAGTCCAGGCCGGGCACAGCAGAGGGCCCTGCTCCCTGGTCTCCCCTCACCTCCGGACACCTGACCGAAGGGCGCCAGGCCCCCCGCGGGAGAGGTGGCCACCCTCGGTGTCTGGAAGGAGGGTGCGAGCCCATGAGGGGCTGATGCTTACTGCTCGTCGGCCCCCACATCCACAGGCCCCACAGCCTGGCCAGCTCCACCCCCTCTTGGAGCGCCACCCGGGCCTGGGAGGGAGCCTTCGGGAAGAGATGATCCTTCCGTGCGGAGAGCCCTTCCACACCGGGGTTAAGACAGCGAAAGCACAGCTCACGGAACAAGAAGTCTGTTCGCTTCGTTCTAAGCAGCTCGAGATAAGTTTTGGATTTTTTTTTTCTTTTGCTAAAAGCTTCGGCTGCCGCAAAAACCTCACTTATAATTTTTCCCATCTATTTCTCCCGCACACACTTAACTAATTGCATTATATTCATTTTTCTAAAAAAAAAAAAAAAAAATCTCTACTTTCGCCTACACACAATTCAGAATTTAAAAGTTAGCAGCTCCCAAAAGAAGACTAAATTAGAAGCCTTTCATTAACCGAGAAGTCACCTAAGGTACCGCCGTCCTCCACGGCGGACGCCAGACAGGAACGCAGGGGCGCGCTGGACGCCGAGCCCGCAGACGGACCCGAGACCCAGGCACGCAGGTCTTCACTGACACGCAGGAGCCGTCTCCGTTCCATTACAATGAGGCCGCCTGCCCCGGGTGCTGGAGTCTGTCTGTCAGTGATGGGGGCATAACCGCTGCCCTTACATTAGGCCCCGCCAGGCACTGGTGTCAGGAGCCAAGGACGCAGCCACGCTGCCCCCACCCCCACCCCACCCCCGCCCCCTCCGAGGTGCACCATTCGGGCACGGCTTACCAATCTCCCGTGCATTTCTGCACCCAATTACCTTCCCTTTGACCATTTTTTTAAATTTAATGTATTTTTATCGATTTCAGAGAGGAAGGGAGAGAGTTCCCTGGGGTCCCCAAGAATTGGTAAGCACGCAAAGAGCTCCTGAGACCCCAAGGTTTGGAAACGCTGCTACACACGTCCCTTAGGTCTGCTTTGGCGCTGGCCGTGCGCGTCGGTCTCACGCTGTATAAACGTGAGAAACTGGCCAGAACAGGATTAAAACGCAAAATGTACAACTGACCGGCCGGGGCTTTCAAGGCGGCCCCTCGATCTGAACCCCAAGTCCTCCTTCTTAGTCAACACATTTATTGAGCGCCTACTGTGTGCGACCCCTCCTCCGCTCAAGGTCCCTGTCCTCAGGGCACCTGTACCCCGGTGACGGCGCCAGGACAGTCAACAGGCATAACAGGCGGGAGCATCAGATAGCGAGAAACACGATGACGGGGGTGAAAACTGGGTGACGCGATGGGCGACACCTTAACCCGGGCTGGCCAGAGAGAACAAGCTGAGACATTCGAGCTGAGACCTGAAAGGCGAGCTGGAGGCAGTCATGCAGAAAAAGGGGCGGAAGAGCCGTCCGGGCGAGCACCCGCTAGTACAGAGGCCCCAGGGCGGGAAGGGGCCGAGAGTCCGGGAAATCCAGCCGGCCTGGGCCGGGGTGGGGCAGGGCGGGAGAGGAGGAGGGGTCAGAGGAGAGAGAAGCCTGGATGAAAGTCTGCATTTCTCCCCCGTGTGATGGGAAGTTCGTAACCTTGACCGAGATGCTTCCTCCTTCTGGGCCTCAGTTTCCTCATCTGCAGAATGGGCACCAGGAGGGCTTACCTCATGAAACCGTGTTGGAGATTCAATGAGAAAAAGAAAACAAGGGGCTTACTTAGCACACAGGAAGCAGGACTATTTGCTGTCACTCTAATCTGTTTTTTTCTTTAATCCTCACTCAAGTATATTTTTTCCACTGCTTTTTACAGTGAGTGGAAGGGGGGGGGGGGGGAGAAAGAAACATTGATGTGAGAGAGGCACATCAATTGGTTGCCTCCCACACGCACCCGACCACGGCCAGGGATGGAACCTGCAACCCAGGTACGTGCCCTTGACCAGAAATTGAACCCTGGACCCTTCCATCTGCAGGCCAACGCTCTAACCACTGACCCAAACTGGCCAGGGCTAATCGAGTATACTTTCTGCCCTCATAAACTACTGCTACTAAACTTCTCACTGTCCAGTGAGATCAGCCCTAACCAGCAGGTCCGCGCGATCCGTGGACGTGGCCAAGGTCAGTGCCCACTCCGGCAGCACACGCTCTCCACTGTTCCTAGTAAAAACCCCAAGCACCACCGGCTGAGGAGGGATGACCGCGCATCCCACACAGCCCCCTCGGCGGCGACCCTCCGTCACCACGTTTGCCCTCTGACCCCAGAGCACCTGGAAGGTCATTCTGCTGAAAACTGCGGCCGATGGAAACCCAGCAGCCTCCCTGCTCCTTCCTGGCATTTCCGCATCCCCTCCACCTCCTGGCAAACAGAGGGCCTGTGCCAAAGCCTTCCCATGCTGCTTTCATCATTGCCGCTCTAAAAATGGTTTTTAAGTCCATCCGGCGTGGCTCAGTGATTGAGCATCGACCTATGAACCAGGAGATCATGGTTCGATTCCCCGTCAGGCACACATGCCCAGGGGGCGGGTTCCATCCCCAGGAGGGGGCATGCAGGAGGCAGCCGATCCATGATTCTCTCTCATCATTGATGTTTCTCTCTTTCTCCCCATCTCCCTTTCTCTCTGAATCAATAAAAATATATTTTTTAAAAAGTGGTTTTTAGGAGAATCACATCAAAAGGCTTCCTTTAAAGAGAGCAAGGCTGGGCATGGAGGCTTCAAAGCGCCCGGAGAGCCGAGAGCCGGAGGGGGCCGTCCCCAGCAGCCTGGCCAGACCTCGGGGCCAGAGCCGTGACCAGTACCAAAGGCACCACTTCGCTCTGAGGTCAGCAGCCCCCCGCGGGCAGCGCCGGGCAGCCCACAGGCCTTTGGGAGGGAAACCGCGAGCGTGCCCAGAAAAAGGGAGCGCTGCCGGCCCTGGCTCAGGCTCCCGGCCAGGCCGAGGCCACGCCCGCCGCGGCAGCACCCGCCGCCAGGCCGGGTACATATATGGTCATGTGGCTGGAGACGCAGACAGAGAGCCCACTGCCGCCGGCACCGACCCCTCCAGCCCAGGGAACGGCCCCCGGGCAGGGGCTCGGCTCTGCCGCCGGGCACGCGCACGGTTAACTCTGGAACTTCCTCTGGGCAGAGACTGGAAGATTTCGTCTTTCTTTGCGAGGAGGAGGAGCCGCAGGGTTCTGAGCGGGACACCGGGCCGGCCCCCACCTTGTCCTTCTGCGGCCAATCAGACCGTCCCCAGACACACAGCGAGCCCCGTCCAGAGATAATTCATTCCACTGCAACCGCACTTCCCTCGGAGCCTAGAAAGCTACACTCTGCTTTCGTTTTCAGCCAGCCGGTCCCTACGGACGCGGCCAGCAGCCTCCCGGGTGAGCAGGCCTCGGGGAGGCCGCTGCGTGCCCTGCAGGGCCGCTCTGGCGTGGCTGCTGCTCGTCACAAGAGCTAAACACACGCAAAGATACACCCGCTGGCCTTGTCACAGACACGGCCGCTAGGTCACCCATCTCTGAAGCCGGCACAGCGTCCGCAGTTCCTTCTCGGAGAAGCTGTCGCTCCTGCCTGCCTCGATCTCCGTGTCCCCTGCGCCTCAAGGCCGTCAGGAACGTGACGCTGGCCGGGTAGGGATGACGGAGCCCACACCCCTCCTTTTATAGGTAGAAAAACAAACAAAACAAAAAAACAAACTCTGAGTGGTTCCTTGGAGGCCTCACAGCCAAGTAGTGGCCAGAGTTCGACCACCGGCCTCCAGAAAGCACGGCTGATGCCTGGGGGCCGGGAGGCAGGCAGGCTGTTTGTTAAAAAGGGCAGGTCGGGCAGCCCGAGGATGCCCCTCTGCCCGCAGCCTGAACCACAGAAACCAAACAAACACGGCGGCGAAACCGGCACAGCCAGTTAGGTCACTGTCCCGGGCGAGCAGAGCCCTGTGGTGTGGGAGACACTCCAGCCGGCCTTCCCCACCTCGGGGCTCCTGACATCTGGGGGCGCGTCACGCTTTGCTGTGGGGACACGTCCTGTGTTGCCGGAGGTTCAGCAGCATCCCTGGCCTCTACCCACGAGAGGCCAGGAGCACCCTCTCCCCTCCGTTGTGACAACAGGAAGATCTCCAGATACGGTCCCCCATGAGAACCACCATGGGTCTCAGGAAGGTCCCCCCCATGAGAACCACTGTTCTGGGACGTAGGTTTGCTGTTTTCATCTCCAGACCTCTGTGAGCCTTTGGTATCCTGCAGCTCACTGGCCCTGGCCCACGGCGGCATTCTCCCCCTTCTCCCCAGAGGAGCACACAGACGCACAGGTGTCCCACCTCCGCCTGCACCCGAGAGGCCGACCCCCGCTCAGGGGCCCCCACCCTGCGGTCAGGCCCGGCCACACATCTACAGCCTGAGAGCAACCTTGGTTCACTACCTAACTCTCCCCTCCCTGCGCCCTGCCCCCTCGTTACCAGCCAGCAGGCTCCCAGCCCAATGCCCACCGGAGAGCAACCTCTCCAAAGCCATCCAAGGGGCTGGTCCACACATTTCTACACGGCCCCCCTGGCTCTCCACGGCACCACCTGGCTCTCCACGGCCCCACCTGGCTCTCCACGGGCCCACCTGGCTCTCCACAGTCCCCCCGGCTCTCCACGGCCCCACCTGGCTCTCCACGGGCCCACCTGGCTCTCCACAGTCCCCCCGGCTCTCCACGGCACCACCTGGCTCTCCACGGCCCCACCTGGCTCTCCACGGGCCCACCTGGCTCTCCACGGCCCCCTCGGCTCTCCACGGCCCCCCCCGGCTCTCCACGGCCCCCCCGGCTCTCCACGGCCCCCCCGGCTCTCCACAGTCCCCCCGGCTCTCCACAGTCCCCCCGGCTCTCCACGGCCCCACCTGGCTCTCCACGGCCCCACCTGGCTCTCCACGGCCCCCCCTGGCTCTCCACGGGCCCACTTGGCTCTCCACGGCCCCCCCGGCCCGGCTCTCCACGGGCCCCCCTGGCTCTCCACGGCCCCCCTGGCTCTCCACGGCCCCACCTGGCTCTCCACGGCCCCACCTGGCTCTCCACGGCCCCCCTGGCTCTCCACGGGCCCCACCTGGCTCTCCACGGGCCCCACCTGGCTCTCCACGGCCCCCCTGGCTCTCCACGGCCCCCCTGGCTCTCCACGGCACCACCTGGCTCTCCACGGCACCACCTGGCTCTCCACGGCACCACCTGGCTCTCCACGGCACCACCTGGCTCTCCACGGCCCCACCTGGCTCTCCACAGGTCCCACCTGGCTCTCCACGGGCCCCCCTGGCCCTCAGGGCAGAAGGGGTTTCTCAAAGCAATACTCCAGTCCGTAAATATTTAATCATTAGGAGAATGACGCAAAAGAGTAGAGTCTTGGAGGAGCAGCCTACAGCCTTCAAAGGCAGGCGAAACATGTGGGTCAATGACTTCAGTCGACAAATACTTGGTGAGCACGTCCAACGTGCCAGGCACGCTTGTGGGTTAAAGATGAGAAGGCCCCGCAGGAAAGTAAGTCTAACGTGCGACAGTTTCCAACGACAAGAGCTGTTCAAGCACCAGGAACGGCTGCCGAGAGGAAGCCCTGGCTGGGCTCGCAGGACTGGGCACGGAGGGCAGAGAGGGTGGGGAAGGCACGGCCGGCAGACAGGACGGGGAAAGCAGGGAGGCGGGACGCGGGTGCGCACCCGCCCAGGCGCAGAAAGGAACGTCCCGGAGTCTCGGTGCGGTATCAGCTTTTTCTGCTCAGAAACATGTGCACGGGACGCCTCTGAGCTGTTTTTGCAAAACAAAATCGCTTCCCAGATAGAGCGCCTCCTGAAATGCAAATAAGCGCCGAGGAACTTGGAGGCGCGAGGGGTATTTTTTCTCACGTTCCCCACTTTCTGACGAGGAACACCGTGGCCCGCAGGTTCTGCTGACTCGACGGGTCATTAAACATCCTCCAACATCACTTCCGCCAAGTGTCCAGCAGCAGGTTTATCTCTGTGACCGCACAGCCCCCCGGCGTTTTCACAGGGAGCTCTTGGCCTCCTTCTACCTCTGTCTGAGCGGCCAATAAAAAGGTCCCCAATGTGAGCAAGTCACAGAGAGTCCTGCCAGAACCCCACACACACACACCCGCCTCCCCCGCCCCCGCCCTCAGGCGGGTGACTGAATCTGAGAGTGAGGCCAGGGGAAGTACAAAGGTCAGTTTTCACAGGTGAGAGCCTGCCACCAAAACACAAGGTAACCATGGAAACAGGAAAGCGGTGAGAAGGCCCCGGGCAAGCCTCCTCCCGCGGGCCTTCTCATACGCCCACAGGTGTGCGAGTCCCCGGGACCTTCCTCAACACGCAGGTTCTGGCGCGGCGGAGGCCCAGGATGCTGGTCTGGTGACCACAGGGGTCACAGAGATGGAGGACGCCGTTTCTTACACTTGGGACTGCAACCCCGTCAGAAACTTACAACCCAGTGTTCTGTGTGCATGCACGTGTGTGTGTGTGTGTGTGTGTGTGTGTGTGTGCGCGCGTGTGTTTTGGAGCCAGACACAGAGAGACTGAATGAGGACGTCTGTTGCAATGGACACAGTTCTTTTTAAGTAGCTGAGTGATATTCTTGGATATTCTCTCCTCATTTAAAAAAAATCCCACCGACCGAGGGCCACGTGACCGATGCCACAACCTCCTCCAGGGTGCCACGCAGCGTGAGAACCCGAATGGAGAACAAGAGCGACTTCCTGCCGGCCCCGGAGCACGCCGCACCTCAGCTAAGACGGAGACCGAGCGGAAGGGGCAGAAGACGCTGCTCGGGATTCCTTTTGAAAAGGCAGGGCTGTGTCCACTGCCTTTGGGAAAAGCTTTCATTTGAAATGTACAGGTTGTGCCCGGCCAGTGTGGCTCAGAGCTTGAGCATGACGCCATCTATGACCCAGGAGGTCAAGGTTCGATTCCCAGTCAGGGCACATGCCCAGCTCCATCCCCATAGGGGGTGTGCAGGAGGCAGCAGATCCATGATTCTCTCTCATCATTGATGTTCCTCTCTCTCTCTCTCTCTCTCTCTCTCTCTCTCTCTCTCCCCCCCCCTCCTTCCTCTCTGAAATCAACAAAAATATGTATTTTTTAAAAAAAAAAAAACAGCAATCACTTGTAATGTATTGACCTTACTTGAATCCTAATTCACACTGTGAAATATGTATTATACATTACTAGAGGCCCAGTGCACAAAATTCATGCATGGGCGAGGGGGGTCCCTCAGCCCAGTTTGCACCCTCTCCAATCCGGGACCCCTCGGGGGATGTCTGACTGCTGTTTTAGGCCTGATCCCAATTGCCCCTAACCACTCTGCCTGCCGGCCTATTCACCCCTAAGCGCTCTCCCCTGCCAGCCTGGTCACCCCTAACCACTCTCCCCTGCCAGCCTGGTCGCCCCTAACCGCTCTCCCCTGCCGGCCTGGTCTCCCCTAACCACTCTCCCCTGCCGGCCTGGTCGCCCCTAACCACCTCTGCCTCGGCCCCCGCCACCATGGCTTTGTCCAGAAGGATGTCCAGAATATGTCTGGTCTAATTAGCATATTACCCTTTTATTAGTATAGATATATATTTTTAAATATATAGATCAAGGAAGTGAAAAGACAGATTCAACTTCTTTCCAGCTGAAGTTTTGCATGTTCTTGAGATGGGTGATTATGTTTTTAGAAAAGAATCCCAATACTACAGAGACCTCCTAGCATACACATGAACTAGTATGTCTGGGATTTGCTTTGAAGTCACCCAAGATGAGAGTTGAGGACGCAGATGAAACAAGATCGGTCATGAACGAGCCGTGGAGGGCGGTGATACGTAATGAGGGCTTCGCCATATATACCAGGATCTTGATGTTACAGACATTCCAAATGTTCTATAGCAAAGTTTGTTTTTTTTTTAACTTTTTAAAAATGTTTTTATAGATTTTAGAGACAGAGAGGAAGGGAGAGAGAGAGAAAGAGAAACATCAATGAGCAAGAGCCACAGATTGGTTGCCTCATGCACGTCCCCTACTGGGGCTCAAGCCTGACACCCGAGCATGTGCCCTGACTGGGAACCTGTGCCCTCTTGGTGCACGGGACGATGCTCAACCAACGGATCCACACCGGCCGGGGCGTAAAGTCTTTCTTCCTTTCTCCTTTCTTTCTAATATATTTTATTGATTTTTTACAGAGAGGAAGGAGAGGGATAGAGAGTTAGAAACATCGATGAGAGAGAAACATCGATCAGCCGCCTCCTGCACACCCCCTCACTGGGGATGTGCCTGCAACCAAGGTACATGCCTTTGATCGGAATCGAACCTGGGACCCTTCAGTCCGCCGGCCGACGCTCTATCCACTGAGCCACACCGGCCGGGGCTAACGTTTTTTCTTTCAAGTGCAGGCCCTACCTACCTTCCGGCATTAGGTTACTTTGAAGAACAAGTGAGAAGGTCTGTATTTAAAGGAACGATTCCTGGGCTTTATCCCTGTCATAAGATAGCAAACACCTGATAGTGCTTTATCCTCCATTTCGTTTTCTTAAAACAACAGCAGCAGCAGACACGGAATGAGGAAGCCGGGTCCCGTGACGGGGAGGGCACCTGAATGACACGCTTGTTCGGCCCTGTGATGCCATCCATGCGTGCCAGCACTCACATGAAGCCCCAGCACAGACAGAGCCGCCTCTGGAAAAGGGAAGACGCGGACGTCTGCCTTTCAACAGGAAAGACGTTGGAGATTCGGAGCAAAAGGCCAGGGACCCGCGGGGAGCGCGGCAGGCGTCCCTTTTCGTGACATGGAAACGCACACACAACGCGCCCACGTCCACGTGGGGAGAGTCGGGGCCCTCATCGCGGACAGTGCGGCTGGGGTGACCGGTTTGGCGGCTTAGCTTTATCTCCTAAGGTCTCACTACAACGGAATACGTGCCTTTTGCGCGGTAAGCAACAGTGCTGCCTGCTTGTCTACGTGTGTCCGTGTGAAAGCGGTCGCTTCAGTTCTCAGAAAGAACCACGTGTCTGGAACATCGAGCCCCTGAAGGGTGATGCCAGCTGAGTCCTCCTTGGGTAGCTCCTTAAGGTAAGGAGAGACAGACAGGCAGACACTGGGCGGACTGCAGTGTGACCAGGAGGTCACAGTTCGATTCCCAGTCAGAGCACATGCCCAGGTTTCGGGCTCGATCCCCAGTAGGGGGCGTGCAGGAGGCAGAAGGTTGCACTGAAGATACACCCACAGGAACATGGCTGGGTCCTGAGGAGGTGCTGTCCAAACCCCTGCAGGTTCACCTATTCATCAAGGAGGACTCCTCCCCACTGCAGTGAACGGCAGTGTCAGGCAAGCCGGGTGTTTAAGCAGACGGTCTGGAAATCTGGGTTTCCCCCTCCCCCCATCAGGTTCCAGTCTGGCACGTGACCTTGACATCCTCACCAGTCTCTTCAGAGAGGACGGCACCGTGCGGTGATGCTGGGACCAAGCTGAGAACTCTGTGGGCGTTTAGAAATCCTGGGGAAATGCCCTGCAGACCCCTGGAGGATCTGACCTTGACTCTCTCTCCCGTCTGCATGCCTCGCACTCGCACTCGCCCTCAGCGGCAGCCACCCCGGCCTCCCGGACCTTCCCCAGTGGGTCGTAGCTGCTCCACCTCAGGGCCTTTGCACATGCTGCTCTGGCCCTCTGGAACATCCTCTTGCCCAGATATCTATGTGGCTCACCGCTCACTCCTTCAGCTCTCTGCTCCAAGGCACCACATTAGAGCCCTTCCCTGCCCGGCTGGTGTGGCTCAGTGGTTGAGTGTCGGCCCATGAAGGTCACAGTTCGATTCCCAGTCAGAGCACATGCCCGGGTTTCGGGCTCGATCCCCAGTAGGGGGCGTGCAGGAGGCAGCCAATCAATGATTCTCTCTCATCACTGATGTTTCCATCTCTCCCTTCTCCCTTCCTCTCTGAAATCAATAAAAACATTAAAATACATTTTTTTACAAGACCCCCTCCCTGGCTCCTGATCCTCACCGGAGGACTCCGGTATCCCGTTCCCTGTGTTTGCTGCTGTGGTTGTCGTTACCTGCTGGTGGGTGTTTTAGGGGTAGCTTACACACCCACAACATAAAACGTACCCTGGTAACCATGTTCAAGCGCGCAGCTCCGTAGCATTGAGTCCATGCGTGTTGTTGTACGACCATCCATCACACCACCCACCTCCGAATGTCTCCATCTTCCCAACGTCAAACTCTCTACCCACTGAGCACCCCGGCCCCCGCCCCCCTGCCCGCACCCCCCACTTTACTTTGTCTCTGTGGGTCTCACTGCTCTAGGGGCCGCACTGAAATGAGACGATACTTGTCCTTTAGTGGCTGCCTTCACTTAGCACAGTGGTCGGCAGACTCACGCGTCCACAGAGCCAAATATCAACAGCACAACGATTGAAATGTCTTTTGAGAGCCGAAAACCGACTTCTGCGCGTGGGCCACGAAGTTTCAATCGCACTGTCCGTGCGCGCCCGCACGTGGTATTTTGTGGAAGAGCCACACTCAAGGGGCCAAAGAGCCGCGTGTGGCTCGCGAGCCGCCGTTTGCCGACCACTGACTCAGCACAACGCCCTCGCGACTCCCCCATGCCGTGCGTGTGCGGGCCGCCCTTCCTCTTGAAGGCGGACGGTATCCCACGGTTCCTGCAGGGCCTCACTGCTGATCCCTTCAGCACCGGGGCCGTCTCCACGTCTTGGCTATTGTGAGTGGCGCTGCTTTGAAAATGAGTGCGCACGTGTCTGCTCAAGTCCCCACGAGAGGAACTGCTGGGCCCTCTGGTCACCCGCTGTGTAACGTTTGGAGGGGCCCCCACGCTGTTTTCCGCAGCGACCGCATCGGTCTCCGTGCCCACCGGCAGTGCACAGGGTTCCGCCTGCTCCACATCCTCGCCTGCGTGTGCCCGCCCTCCCCGCTGGCTCTGCCGCTTCCTCTCCGCAGCACTGACACCTGTTCCCCTCTAGCACCTGCTCACCTATGCTGCACGCCTCCCCGCAGCCAGGTGTTCAGGGAGCGGGCCTTGCATGGCTGGGTCCCCAGCACTTAGCACACACCCGGGTCCTAGGCACAGAGAAAGCGCTCAATGGAGTCAACACCGGTACTGTAACCACGTTAACAGGAATTGGAATTCCTTGGATAGATTTACCACACCCAGTGCCTCCACCCCGTCCAGCTCAGGCAAGGACCCGGACAACCTGGTTCCCTCCGCGACGCGGCTCAGTAGGCCACGCGCTCCGTGTTTTCCTCCAGCTCACCGCGTTAGCCTCGGAGCCACAGACGCTCGGACAATCGGCAGGAAGAATAGAAATCGCATCTGTCCCGTCTGGGACTTCAAACCTTCCTGGACTTCACCGAAAGCCCCAACTTCACACGGCAAAAGGGAGCGGAGAAGTCGCAGGCACTTGCAGTGCCTGACGAGCCTGCGTGGCATGTGTTTTATGTTAAAAGATCAAACCAACAGCAAACAAGACGGGACACTGGCTTTGTGCAGGCTCCTTAATGAGAGGGGCCCGGGGCGGCCTGACCCAGAAACCGAACGCCAGGCCTACTTTTATTCTGTGTGTGGGGTGTGCTTTTCTGCTGTTCCTACGAGGTGTTCGCTGTTTCACATCGGTCTGCTGTTTTGTCGTTGTTGTTAATCCTCACTCGAGGATGTTTTCAAATGGATTTTTTTTTTTTTTTTTAGAGAATGGGAGGGAGGGAGACAGAGAGAAACATTGATGTGAGAGAGACACACTGATTGGTTGCCTCCTGCATGCGCCCTCAGCCTACCGGGGCTGGGGGTCAAGCCTGCCACGGAGGTACGTGCCCCAGACTGGTATCGAACCTAAGACCCTTCAGTCAGAGGGCTGACACTCCAACTTCTGAGCCAAACCGGCCAGGGCCGCATGGGCTTGCTTTTTAAGAGCTGCTCGTAAAGAAGTCAGACCCTTTTCATGAGATGGTTATAAATGAGCACAAAAGCCATTCCATCTTTTTCTCCGGAAGTCGGCTGGTTACGTGCCACTGGATTAGAAGTTTCTTCCCTCTCTCTGTCTCGCTTTCCTTCCCCGGTCTTCCTCCTGTGAGAATGTTTTGAGGAACAAGGCACCCGATGTGCCTCGAGTTCACCTACTTCTCGCAGCAGCCAACCCCAGCCCCTGTCCCGACAGAGAAGACGCCCGCTCCCTGCGGAGGGACCCCTCTGCTGAAACGGGCAGCACCCTGTCGGCGCCAGCAGCGTGCCCGGGCTCCGAGCGAGGCCAGGAGCAGTTCATTCAGAGCGTGACGCACTCTCCCTGCCCGACAGGCAGTCCTGCTCGGGGACTCGTTCTGATGTGAATTATTCACAGAGCAGGCTGTGCTTTCCACACGCCCAGAAGAAAGAAAGCAAGAAGGGTTCTGCCCAACCGGCCACAGAGCGGCCTGCAAGGAACATGAAAAGGTTCCGTCCCGGCCGGCGCGGCTCAGTGGTTGAGCGTCAACCTAGGAACCAGGTCGTCCGGGTTCGATTCCCGGTCAGGGCACAGGCCCAGGTTGCAGACTCGATCCCCAGTGTGGGGCGTGCTGGAGGCAGCCGGTCAGTGATTCTCTCTCATCACCGATGTTTCTATCTGTCTCTCTACCTTCCGTCTGAAATCAATAAAATATATATATATATTTAAACAAAAAAAGGTTTCCTATTCAGATGGGGACATGCCCGACTCCTTTCCCCGGCTCAGAGGCCTGGATGGAGCCCATCGAGGTGGAGCTCAGGCAGGAGATGACCCTGAGGCTGGGCTCAGACAACGTTCCCCAGGATCCGGCCTCTTCTCCTCTCGTCCAGGCTTTCAGCACTCAGCTTTCCAAAGCGCACCACACCCCTCCTCCAATGCCCCCCTCTGCCATCCCCGCACCTGCGGCCACGCCATCTCCTTCCTACATCAGGGCACACGGTGCTCACTCCCCCCGGGGGGGACAGAAGCAAAACGTATTTCAGCAACAGCAATAACTTCACTGCTCTCCTAGCTTCTCCCTCCCCGCCCCCAACTGAGGTGCACGTGGGGGCACAGGACAGCGCCGCCTGCGGTGATGGGTATACCTGGCTCCCACCACGTGTGAGCACGCGATCCCACTCTCTGCGCCTCAGGTTCTCCACCTGTACCTGCGGCCCCGGGTGTCTGTGACAGCCGGTCCCGGGCCTGGCTGACACGCCCTTCACGTGTGGGCATCAGGGGAGCAGCCAGCTGCAGGAGACTTGGGCCGGTTTCGCGGGGTCTGCAGCTCACGCGGCGGAGGCGAGGCGGGCGAGCGGAACCAGGCCCGGCCGCTGAGGGCCCGGCCGCGGCCCTTCCCTGGCGCGCCCCGAAGGAACTGGCCCTCACACATCCGAATGCTCCACGCCACCCGCGCCCCGAGGATCTTATCAGCAGGAAACAAGAGCCCTGGACGACCATAATGAAGTGTCTGGCTTTTCTTTTCTAATTAGAAAAGCCCCAAGATTGTAGCCCAGGGAACAGCTAAATATTTAGAATGTTAAAGAAGTTACTAAGTCCCAGCACACACACTCCCCCCGCCCCTTACCCTGTTGTTCACCCCGCTCCGGACCATTTCAGAAGGAAAACCTTCTGATGGCTGGATCTGCAGCAATGGGGACCGGTGAAAACCTCTTTCTTAAAGTGCAGTCTGGCCATTTTGGGGGGCGGGGGGCGGTATAGGAGCTGCTTGTTTACAGATAAAGGCGGCCCTCAGCTCCTACCCGACAGGCACCTCACAGCGGGGACCCTCAGACCCTGGACATGCAGAGAGGGGGTTCACGCCCAGGGCTGGATGCCACCACCTCCTGCTTCAAGAACTAACTTCCCTTTTTAAAGTTCTACCTCTTTCCATTTGGCGGCCGCCACTTTCATTTCGTGCCGTCCGGCCTCCCCTGATTAAGCACACGTTCACGGTAAGAAAAAAAAAAGAAAGTGACTATTTTTGAACGAGAGAAGCCGTTCATTTTTGCTTCCACGTCTTGGCAGCCGAAGGCACCGCATCCCTCAGGATTTAAGTCATCAGCACGCTGCCTGGTGAGTTGCATTCCCAGTCCACCAACGGCCCGACGCCCCTTCTATGCCCCCCCACCCTCCCCCAGGGATGGCCTTTGCCCTCCTCTCCTGGACCTGCAGGCTGCTTCCATCCTGAGCCACCGCCAAAGCTCGGGGCAGACTGGCCCCCGCGAATCACCTGCTCCCCAAAGCCCTCCCCAGGGGCCAGGTCACGTTTTGGAGCTTGAGCCACCGCGGAGTTTCCTTTTCCTTCCCCTCCCATCTCCATGGCTCCGTGGAGAGGACGTCAAGCAGGCTGAGGCTGAGGCCGAAAACCCATCACTGCCCGCAGCTTTCGCGGCTTCCACACTCACCTGACGCGGGTCAGGCCCTCCGCCGCCAAAACACGTCCAGCCGGGGGTGCGAGTCCTGCCCGCAGCGGTCGGCTCCTGGGGGCTGAGCAAGAAGACTGCGTGTGAGACCACAATGGGGGTCCCTGGGGGAGAAGCTCCAAGTCCCCACCTTCCACCTTCTGGAACCTCCTTCCTGAGACACCCCCGGCCCCCACCCCCGCCCCCAGGTGACAGGCAGGTGGGTGGGATCACGTGGGCCAAGAGTCCGGTAACCGCGGACTTACTTCCAGGGTGCAGCCCGCAAGCGAGGCTGGGCACCGCCAAGTTGGCCCGCGCCGGGGCCCGGGGCCGGGACTGAGGGAAGTGTTCGGGGGCTCCCACAGCACTCAAACCCGCATCCCCACCGGGCTCCGTCCCTCCCCGCTCCCCGTTTTATAACCCCCCCCAACACACACACACACACACACACACACACACACACACGCACACACACACACACACACACGCACGCACGACTCTCCCCACTGTGCGGCTCAAGCAAGGGTTACGTTTTGAGAAAGATGGTTTCCTTGAGCGGACTCCACATATGACACCCCCACAACCACCACCCGCCCCCCCACAAAAAAACAACCTATTTCCTGCAGCTGCTGCAACAGTTTCCAACTCAGGGGAATGCCATTCCAGCCCAGACAGGGTCGCCCTCAAAGCGAGTCACTGGAGTCAAAATGTTTATAACCGCAAATGAACCCCCCCCCAAAAAAAAAAGGCCCGCAGTAAAAGAACCCACAAATGCCTGCAAGTGCTTGCAAAGCCACCGAGAACTCCCAGAGCGGCGCAAAAACTTGGGCGTCCTGGGGACCGTCCAACTCCCCGCGCCCTCGGCCCGGCCCCAGCCGCTACCTTGCTGCTCAGGGAGCCACGCCGGTTTGGGGGCGCAGGGCGAGGAGCGGGGTCAGCAGCCGCCGGGTAATCCCATGCTCGCGAAGCGGGAGCTCGTTCCGTTAGGATAGAAGCGGAACACCCACACCTCCTCTCGGCGTGGCTTTCTCTCTCCACCCTCTCCCTGCCTCCTCCTCCTCCACCTCCTCCTCCTCCTCCTCTCCTCCCACCCGGCGAGCCTGAGGAAGCGCCTCAGCAGCACAGCCACATGGTTACTGCACTTTGAAGCGGCTCCCCGGAGCCTTATATAGACCGGGAGGCTCCCTGGGCAATGTAGTCCGAGGCCGGGGTCGCGGAGGCCCTGGGGCGACGGGACGGACTACAAGTCCCAGAATCCCCGGCGCCGCGGGCGGGGCTCTAAATAGATGCGCGGGCGGGGAGGGGCGTCCTGTGGGGCGTCCAGGGTCCGCACTTGGGTCCTCGCCCGGAGCTGGCTGGGTTTGGAGCCTGCCACCCAAAGCCACCCCTGGAGGGCGCCCCCACCCTTTGGGGACCCTCCTCCGGCTGGCCTCCGACCCGCGCTTCCAGGTACCGCTGGGAGCGGGGGACGGGAGCAGCTCGGGTTTCTGCTTTGGGAAGTTTTTACCGCCTGGAGCCCTCCCTCCCCGCGCCCGGCGTGCGAGCCAAGAATGTCAGAAATCCAGGGCATAGAAACGCCAGTGTTTGCGGTCAGGGATTAAAGGCGCGAGGTTGTCTCTATTTAATCAGCTCGGGTTTGCACAGAAAATGAAGTCTGAGCGCGACGGTACCCGCAAAAGGGGGTTGGGGGGGGAGGGGGAGGGGAAGGGCTAGCGGCTCGAGGGCACTTTCGTGGACCGAACTGCGTGCGCTTTCTCGCCCCGCGGAGGTGGGACTCTCCCTCCCGGGCTCAAGTAGAGGAGCTGTGTTGTCACTTGCCAGCGCTGAGGTGGGGGGGGGGGGGGGAGATTGGGGAGCACAAAACAAATACAGACCGCGACCTCGGCCTGACCCTGCTTCCAGCAGCCCCTCTGCTCCCGGGAGCTGTAAATGCTTAAATAAGTAAACCGCAAACCAGGAGAAAAAAAAAAACTACAGGGCTTCCGAGGGAGCGCGGCCACAGAGGTGCGCGGCCAGGCGGGGCGCCCTCGCGCGGCTCCGCCGGGCGTCCGGGCCAGTGGGTTCCAGCCCTTTGCCAAGAAGGGCCTGGGCTCCGGCTTGGGGAAGGGGGGCAGGGGCTACGATGCTTGGCTGCCCCCCCCCCCCTTCCTCAGACGACGTACATTCATTCCACAAACGTTTCCTTGAATGCCTACTGGGTGCCAGGCGCTGTGCCAGGCGCTGGGGCGTGATGGTGAGCCAAGATACACCCCAGCGTCGCGGGCTGGCCCTGCCTGCGCCACGTGGATCTGCTCTGACAACAACAGTCGTCATCACAGTCGGGGAGACTGATGTTCCTGAGCCCGGACCTTAGGCACGTTCCTGCGTCAGGGTGGCTGCGTTTTTTGCAACCTTTCGGCACAGCCCGTATCCCTGTTTGAAGGCTGCACAGCCGCGGGCGCAGGGAAACCAGGTGATTTCCCCAGGGGACGGCGCTAAGTAGTGCAGCCTGGATTCCACTCCCCGCCTCTGAGGACAGCAAGACCTGGTCTCCGGGGAAGTCCTGGCGCTTTCAGGAGCAGCCTCGGAGCCCTTGGGCAACTCATTTTCATCTCTTTGCCCCAGTTTTGCCATCGGAGGAGAAAACCATGTGAATTCGCCTGCTTTCTACCAGCATGGCTACCGCATGTACAGTCAGCAGTCTTGTAAACGTCAGGAGTAAATTAGGGGAGCAGACTATTACCGACAGAATGCCAAGACTAATCCTAACGGCTGCCTTTATCGGCTACATGCCGTGTGCCCGGCATTAATCTAAGCTCTTTATGTGCATTAGCTCATCAAATCCTATTAAGGAATCATTTTTTGCTTATGGGAAACTGAGGCACTGAGACATTAAGCCACTTCCCCCCAAGTCATACAGGGGGTGGGCTCTCTGACTCCCGAACCCTGGATCTTCACCGTCACCACCACCCCCGCTGCCCCACAGCCTTCCAATGTAAGCATTGGATCGGATGGGTCTGCTCAGATAGGCGTTTAATACCCGTCCCGGAATGGGCACAGCTCTGAGGGGGGCGAAGTTTGTGTCTATTGCATGCACTTTGCCCCTCTGCTCTTTCTGCACCGTCTCTGGTTCACTGGGCTCTCTGGCCTCTGCCCAATGCCTCTCCCCATCATCAAGAAACTCCCCCATCGTGGCAGGCCGGCGTGGCTCCGTGGTTGAGCGTCAATCTATGAACCAGGAGGTCACAGTTCCATTCCTGGTCAGGGCACATGCCCAGGGTGTGAGCTCCATCCCCAGTATAGGGCGTGCAGGAGGCAGGCCATCAATGATTCTCTCTCATCATTGATGTTTCTATCACTCTCCCTTCATCTCTGAAATCAATAAAAATATGTTTAAAACAATTCCCCCAGCATGAAACAACAAAGGGATCCACACCTCCATCCGTCCTCTCTCCCACCCCCCCCCCCACCCCCCACGAAAACAAAACATTTCTAAAGGGTTTTTGGCTCTACTTTTCACATTCAACAAGCCGGTCTATGCTAACAGAACTGGTGAAGACTTGAGGGTAATTATTTCATGTGTTTCTAACTCAGAAACACGATGGAGTTTTAACGTGGGTTTTCTGGAAGAAGCTTGGTCTTGTTGGAGAGCTGGGTGGGGTGACTTTCCTCCTCAACGTGCAGTGAACGCTGGACCCTTAACTGCTTTAGCCACCGCCTTCCCTTCCCGACCACAAGGCAGGGACCATGCTTTATTCAGGCTAGAATATACCCTGCCTCCCCAACCCAGCAGCCCCCATCCTCTGCCTGCGCCTCTTACTGGATATGTGGGAAGAGCGTTCAGAAACGTGTGTTAAGCCCTGGCTGGTGTGGCTCAGTTGGTTGAGCGTCATCCCATGCACCAAAAGGTTGCCAGTTCTATTCCCTATCAGGGCATGTTGATTGATTTTTCTCTCTTATATCAATGTTTCTCTCTCTCCCCCCCCCCCTTCCTCTCTAAAGTCAATAAAAACATTTTTATTTTTTTAGAATGTATTTTATTGATTTTTTACAGAGAGGAAGGGAGAGGGATGGAGAGTTAGAAACATCGATGAGAGAGAAGCATTGATCAGCTGCCTCCTGCACACCCCCTACTGGGTATGTGCCTGCAACCAAGGTATATGCCCTTGCCTGGAATCAAACCTGGGACCCTTGAGTCCGCAGGCCGACGCTCTATCCACTGAGCCAACCAGTTATGGCCATAAAAACACTGTTAAAGTGTTTTAATAGGTGGGTCACACACGGCAGGTGAGATGAACATTTTTGATCACACAAGTCTTGAACATTTTTGGCCACTCATCTCATAGACCATTCCCTCCGCCCGTGTGGGTGAATGCTTCTGTTCAACGTTTGCAACTGGTCTCAGGTCCGAGCAGCGACGAGGCCACTAGAAAGAAGGTTTGCTCACTTCTCTGGGAACATGAGGGGCCCTCTATGATGACGTGTGATTGGTGATGAAGTCTGTCATAAAAAAGCGCCCCTGCCCAACTCACTCCCCAACTCAGTAGAGGAAGGTGGGTTTCTTCTTCGCGCTACTTTTTTTTCTGCTGGAAAAATGTTCTACCCCTGTGCTTTCCAGTACACTAGCCACTAGCCATTTAGGCGCTTACGACACAGCTAGGTCTGAGAGCTGAAACAGGTGTGAGATGCATGTTGCATTTCCAAGACAGTAAAAGCAGACGATCTCATTCGTAGTTTTTATATGGATCACACGTTGCAATGCTGCTGCTTTGGGTGCGTTAGGCAGTCAGTCCTCCAACTCTTCCCTCTTGGTCATGAGCACGTAGCAGTGGAGGGATGGAGCCAGCCCTCTTTGAGGATCACATCAAACCCAAGGACATCAACCGCAGTACAACACAGACGCTCCAATATCAGCACCCGTTCACGGAGTTCCTTACACCAGCCCACCCCCCGGCCCCCCGCGCCCAAATTCATTCACAGACACTCCCAGGCGGCCAGGTGACCTCTTAGCTGCATCTTTCTGAGATTGTCTCCAAACAGATAAGCTCCTTGGAGACAGGGACCAGGCCCTGCATTTCCGCACCCTTTGTAGCATCTGGCTCAGCTCTGGATACAAAGCAGCTGGTTGGCGCTGACTGGCTCGATGACGATTGCATCTGGAACTCACTCTCAAAAATGCATGCCTAGTTAATACAAAAAATTACGCGTGTCTGTACTCACACTTACCTCTTGTGTTCAAAAAAACGGTCTAAAATCTTGCCATATGAATAGGTATTTCTATGACCATTTCATGATCATTTCACAGTTATGTTGGAAAATTATTTTATGCCCTTGAAGGTGAAAGTTGAGTGCAATAAATTATTTAGAAATCTGGCTTTGCAGAAGTTCACTTGGAGGGTGAGAAGCTGCTATTAAGAAAATCTTTGCCTTGTGTTTGCTTTCCTTGCTGAAAGGAGGAGGAGGAGGAGATGATTCTAACCCCAAACCAATATGAGAAAGTAGCTTCTCAGGTCAAATTTAACTTTCTAGGGAAAAAGCAAAACCAGTGGTTCCTATAACCGGGCGACTTTTGTGTGAAGGGTCTCCAGGTGAGGAGTCGTTCGGATTGTTGCAATATGTCCCTGGGGATCTTTTCGGGTCAGCCGGCGCGGCGGAGGGCAGGCTGCCTGAGAAGAGGGAAGTGGAACTCGAGAGAATCCTCACGGGCTTCATCGCCACTTCTCCCGGGAAGGGTGTCCAAGGATCAGTAGGCCCGATCAGGAAAGCAGGCGCCCAGGTCTACTTCATTCAGCTGCCAATCAAGCAGAGGCGCCGCCTTTTCACTTCCGGGCTGTGTCAGGGTGCCCAGACTCAAGCACAGGACCCGCTTCCTCTGTTCCTCACATCACTTTGTTCCCAGATTTAAAGTGGTGTTTCCGCCCCCACGGGTTTGGCTCAGTGGATAGAGCGTTGGCCTGCGGACTCAAGGGTCCCAGGTTCGGTTCTGGTCAAGGGCATTTCCTTGATTGCGAACGTTGCTTTGTGTTTTTCTTTAATATATATTTTTATTGATTTCAGAGAGGAAGGGAAGGGGAGAGAAACACCAATGAGAGAGAATCATTGATAGACTGCCTCCTGCACGCCCCCTAGTGGGGACTAAGCCCGCAACCGGGGCATGTGCCCTTGACTGGGAATCAAACTGTGATCTCCTGGTTCATAGATCGAGGCTCTACCACTGAGCCACACCAACCCGGCTACAGGAACATTTTCTTGGCTCCCCTAGTGCCTGGTTGCAAACACTGATAATTGATGGGTACTTACACCCTCTACCAGGCGCGGTGTTGGGCACCGGGGGAGTGGCAGAGGCTGTATGGAACGCAGCAGGCTTTGCTGTCGGCCTTTTTCTTCACCTGGACCTCCTTCCAGAGGAATGTCCCACATGGTGTTCGGAGGGAAACAAAGAGACAGACGCGCCGGGTTTGCAATCACAGGCTCTAGTCCTCAGCTGGTGAAGGACTGTAGTTCTTCCTAGTAATCGTTGGCAGGCCTCGCAGCTGGGGCCTTGGGCATGGCCAAGGTGCTGTCCGGGTCCTCTGGTCGCCCTCCTGGTCAGTGTGCTTGCACAGCGGGAGTACCACTCAGCCAGAAGCCGGGCTCACGGCTGGCAAGGCTCACGGCTGGCGAGGCTCACGGCTGGCGAGCGCAGTGGAGGTGGCAGGAGACTCTCCTGCCTCCGCGGCAGCGCTAAGGAGCAAGCAGGCGGGTGGTAAGGAGCGAGCAGGCAGGCGGTTAGGAGAAAGGGGTCCTGGATTGCGAGAGGGATGTCTGGCTGCCGGTTTAGGCCTGATTGGGCCTAAACTGGAAGTCGGACATCTCCCGAGGGGTCCTGGATTTCAAGAGGGCACAGGCTGGGCTGAGGCCTTCCCTTCCTCCCCTGCACGAATTTCGTGCACCGGGCCTCTAGTTAAAAAATAAATAAATATATATTTAAAAGGGAAATATTATTTCTACAAGAATCACACTCATTGGAGAAGCAAGTTTCTGAATATCCTGTTTTATCCCTGAATGAGCAAATGTTGTAATGAGGCTCAGCAAAAAGATTTCTGCGTCGTAACTAGTAACTAGAGGTGGACTTTCCAAAAGCCACGTTGGGTGAGTACCCACTACGTGTGGGAAATGTGTGCGTTACTGAATAATCCCTTGGCCTTCGGAACAAGTAGCATGTGTACCTGGTTTTGGGAAAGTTCACTTGTGTATATTCTGACCCCAAATCAGTGTGAGAAAGTAGGTTCTCAGATTAAATTAGCCTTCATTTCCCTTCCACTTAATTTATTTTCAGGGCATGATCGCAAGGGAAGAGACACCAATATTAAAAATAACAGGGGAAAAAAACTTCTGGTACGTGATATTGGAACAGTGTTCTGGAGCAAGAGCGTGGCACTTGAGGACATGTCAGTCCATCTGCTACAAAGAAAAGGAAGAAGAAAAACCCCACTTCCATGTGTTTTGTGGAATAACTCACCAGCAAGTAATTCCGTGTTGCTTCAATGCAGCCAGTAAATTATGAATCTTAACTGTGTGTCACTATTTCACTTAAAATGTAGTAGAAGTAGCATGATCTTGGGGACACGAGGAAACAGTAGAGTTGGCCCCTGAGTCTACCTCTGAGGGAAAGAAAGCGTGGATTTCTACCATCTCCCGCAGAGAAGGAGCCTGCTCAGGAGACATAGGAACGCCGCAAAGAGGATGGCACACTCTGCAGGAGACGTGCCCTTGGCAAACGTTGGCGTCTGTAAAGCACACGGCAGCAGAGAGCTGGCAGAGTTAAGTAGAACAGAGTGCATGGGTGGCTTTCAGAATAATTTCCAGAGCTCTGTTCTTTGAGTCCATGGGTCCTCCAGCTCCTCCCCCAGTGCCTGGCACCTGGAGGACACTTAATATATATTTATTATATAGACCCCTATGCAGTCAACATACTCCTAGCATCTTTATATACATTTGACATCTGGGCTGCTAACAGTTAAATGATAATGGAGATCTCTGAAGTGCTGTAAATAAACTAAATAGCCCTCATTATTTATTATTGAAATTTACATATATATATATACTAGAGGCCTGTTGCACGAAGATTCATGCAATCGGCCTTTCTTCCCCTGGCTGCCAGCATCGGTTTTCCTCCGACACCCGGTACCCAGGCCTTCGCTCTGGCCACTGCCTTCCGTCTTTGCTCCAGCCGGAGCACCACTCCTGTAGCTCCCTCTGCCCCCGGCCCTCCCCCTCATAGCAGGCATCCTGCCCCGCCCGGCCACTCCACGCCTGCATGGGTGCTACCCAGGAAGCAGCTTGGGGGACAGGGCCACCTCCATCTTTGCCAGATAAATTTGCATACTCACTCCTGATTGGCTGGTGGGTGTCGCAGAGTGATGGTCAATTTGCATACTTCTCTTTTATTAGTGTGTGTATATATATACATACATATATATATACACACACACACACACACACACACACACACATATATATATATATATATATATATACACACACACTAATAAAAGGGTAATATGCTAATTAGACCAGATAGACCTGATGTCTTCTGGACATCCTTCTGGACAAAGCCACAGTGGCTGCAGGGCCAAGGAGGGCCGGCAGCCTCTGCAGCTGTGAGGGCTGAGGAGGGCTGGCGGCTGGCAGTGGCAGCAGCAGCGGGGTGAGGGGGACAGCACCTTCTCCTGATTGACCTGGTCGCCTCCTGCAGAGGGAGGCCAGACTGCGGCTTAGGCCCACTTCCCGCAGGGAGTGGGCTTAAGCCATCAGTAGGATATCCCCTGAGGGCTGTGAGAGGGGACAGGCCAGCCTATCTACAATAATAAAAGTGCTAATTAGACCGGACGTCTATGCGAATTAGACCGGATGTCCTTCCAGACAAAGCTGGGGCTGCAAGGGAAGCCCGGGTCCCTGGTAACTGCCGGCAGCCAGAGGGAAGCCTGGGTCCTGGGTGCCAGAGGGAAGCCGGTGCTGGAGGCCGGGGGAAGGAAGACCTACTCTTGCACGAATTTCATGCATCGGGCCTCTAGTATATATATATATAGAGAGAGAGAGAGAGAGAGAAATGTATTCATTAAAAATCTTTTTATCCAGGGGTAGCCAGTACTAATTAGTAAGCTATCAGCATGCTGTATAAGCCAGTGTTCAGAAGCCCACCACACCTGCAAACAGCGGGGAGCGAAGTGCCCACATTTTCCTGCTCCTAGGCTCTCCCCGGGAGGCGGGGGGGGGGGGGGTGCTGGGCACTGGGGGACATCTGTCTGCCCAAGAGAAGTAAACGCAGTCATCCACAGAAAGCGTGGGCACAGATGTTTACCGCCGCCCAATTCCAAACAGGCGGGGAGCGGCAACAGCCCCGGTGTCCACCAACTGATGGGCAGATAAACGAAACGTGGACTCTGATTCCATTGACAGGAGATGTCTGGAATGGACAACTCTGCAGAGACAGAAAGGAGGTCAGCGTTTGCCCGGGGTCAGGGGGACTGTGTGCTGGGGGGCCGTGGGGTGACCACTAGAAGGTCTGGGATGTCTTGATTGAGGCAATGAGAAGGATTTTGATGATGACGGAACATCTCTGATTATTCAAAAATGAAGTGAAATTGTCCACTGTAAGTGGGTGACTCACATGATATGTGAATTATTCCTCAATAAAGCCATTAAAAGAAAAAAAAGTAAAAGCTGCACTTGGGTCCTAGGACCTGCCACTTCCTAGCTTAGCAGGTTCCTTCTCTGAAAGGGGCCGATGCAGAGTCCCCCTCCCGGGGCGATTGCTGTAAAGATGAACGCCATGGCCTTTTCACGGTCAGTGTAACCGTACTGCTCGCGGGAGCAGCGCCCCGGAGCTGGCGAAGGGAGCTATTTACGACAGACACTCAGCCCTTCTGTTGCAAGGGAAGTGGTGAAAAAGGCTACTCGAGAGGGAACATTTCAGAAACGAGGGGTCTGGTCCGAGCCTGCCTTTGCTGCTGCGGGAATGGACACCTAGAGCCACAGGTCCTTCCGGAACCACAGCTGCCTGAGGCCCTGCGGGTGGGGCAGCCTTCCTGCCCCAGGCTGGTGATCTCCAGGACCCAGTCTCCCACTCTGCCGCCACTAAACAAATCTAGCAGCCTCTCCACTGTTCTCTTACCCAGCCCTGTGTTATTGTGATGTTTTTTTTTTTTAAAGAAACAGAAGGCACATTAAAGTCCTTTATTACATATTTTTATTATATACATGTTCCTAAATAAATGACATTAAATCCACTACTGACTACAGTGGGTTAGTCCACTGGGTTACTAACTAGCCCATCTGTAACTGGACAATCCAGGGGTCCCAGCTGCCTGTCACTACTGGAGCCAATTCAGCAGAGACAGGGTTGGATCATATGAGTGTTTATTCCAATCCTGCCAGCAGCATGGGAGAGCAGCGGGTCACCCACAGAATCTGCTCTGCACCACCATAAGCCACTGCTTATATTGGGTAGAAGGACAGAGATGACCTGGGAAGTAGGCCAAGGGAAGGCCAAATGGGCAGTTTACAGGTCATGGGGGCTGGAGATTTGCACAGGCCTGTGGGTGTGCAAAGGCTGGGGGCCTCCAAAGGGCTGGCGGCTCTGGTTTCTGCAACGAGGTTGTTAACAGGCAGTTCCCTGATGGGGAGGATGGGCTGCATGTCCAGGTGAGCTCCCCGTCCCATGTGCAACTCCCAGCCAGGTTAGAATGTGCCTTCTTTAATCAGAACAAACCAATCCCGGTTCACAGAGCAGGATTAAAATTTCTTGCAATTCTAGCTGGTCCCCAACATTCTATTTCTGCCCCAATCACATCCACACGGCCAAGTTCACCAGAGACGCCGTCTCATGGGGAATCATAAGAACGTCCTGGTTTCCCGTGGCCGGGCCCGCCCTAAGGTTGTTGTGACCCGGAGGAAGCACTCCCCGTCCCCATCCAGGACAATGGAGGCACTCCGGGGTGACTTACATTTTGTCACATGATTGTGATACTAATTATCCCAGACCCGGGAGGGAAAAAAACCCTCCAAACCAGTACTTTTGTCAGATTTCCCAGAGGGCCGAGCGTGGCACAGTTCCTTTTCCTTTTCTGCAATTATTTTCCAATTAATCTGCTCCTGGCCCAGTTCGCTTTTATTCAGCTCTGGAGCCATTGCATCACACCCAAAATGAGTTTCCTCTTTCTATTGTTAGCCACATTTTCTCAAAAGACTTTAAAACTTTCTGCTTCCTTTTCGCTCTGTTCTGTGGGGGAGGCATGTTATCCAGTCTCTTGCCTCCGGGAGACCTCCGCGGGGTTGCAAAGCAGAATGCTCTTCCTTGGGTGGGAGACTTGGAGGAGTTTTGGCAGGTGTGGGAGGTGGTTTCTGAGGCGACACTGATCGCCTCGGGGGTCTTACATGTCACACTTAGTAACCTGCCCTAAGCCGTCAGCAGTCGTGGTAAACACAACACATTATACTAGAAACCGTGTGTGGAGGCTTTGCTCTGTGCTGAGTGCCTTACACAGATCATCCTATGTCACCTCATCACAGCCCTAAGAGAGGCTTTTAGGATGATCGATGAAGAAAGCAAAGAATTCCAATATTTAAGTAAGTTGCCTGAGATCATTCCACTTGTGAGCAGCAAAGACCGCCCGAGTCCCCCGCCCTCGCTCACTATGCCATGCTTCTCGGACTGCGGGCCGCAGACCAGACCCGTCGGCATTATTTGGGAAATGTTAGAAGCCAATTCTTTTTTTTTTTTTTTTAAATATATTTTATTGATTTTTACAGAGAGGGAGAGGGAGAGAGAGTTAGAAACATCGATGAGAGAGAAACATCAATCAGCTGCCACCTGCACACTCCCCACCCAAGGTACATGCCCTTGACTGGGATCGAACCTGGGACCCGTGAGTCTGCAGGCCGACGCTCTATCCACTGAGCCAAACTGGTCAGGGCGAGAGGCCAATTCTTGAGCTGCCCCCCAGATCTACTGAACCAGACATTCAGGGAACAGGGCTCCCTGGGGGGTTCCGATGGATGCTGGAGTTAGAGAAGCCCTTAGGCCCGAAGGCATTGAAGGCATCGAGGCTGTGGTTGGGGAACCGGGAAGTCTAGCTGGGACACGACTCGGGGCTTTGGGGCTGCCTGAGAGGGACCCCTGGCTTCCCACCCCTCCGGAGGGCTGCAGAGTCCTGTGGTTCCAGGGGCCCTCGAGACCCCCAGGGGCTGGGCAGTAGGCCTTCCTCTGAACTCCCGGAACAGCCCACCCTCCGGATTTCAGAAACAATACAATGGGGTGGACGTGTGTCTCAGAGTCAACGTGATACACGATAATACCAACCAGGGTTTCTTCCCCTTCTTACCGTTACCTCGCTGATCTCCGTCAAACGTTATTATGAAGTAGGTGAGATAGGAAACTCAGCTCCGAGAAGCTCAGTGACCAGACCTACAGTCTCCCCCATAGCCCCGGGACCCAACGCCCAGCCTGTCCCTCTAACCCCAGACTCCATCATAGCAGGCCAGGCTGCGCAAGTGATGGCTCTAACCGTCCCAGAAAAGGGCTCCTTCCTCCCTGGTCGCCCAGCCTCCGGCCACAGACTCCAGGGGAGCCAGGGCGACTGCAGGGACTGGGCGTTCCCTTGTAGCAGTGGTTCCCAACCTTCCTAATGCCGCGACCCTTGAACACAGTTCCTCATGTTGTGGTGACCCCCCAGCCATAAAATTATTTCCGTTGCTACTTCATAACTGTCATTTCGCTCCTGTTATGAATCATAACGTAAATATCTGTGTTTTCCAATGGTCTTAGGCGACCCTGCTAGCGACCCACAGATTGAGAGCCGCTGCTGTAGAGCCTAAGACCATCAGAAAGCACAGATATTTGCATTATGATTCATAACAGTAGCAAAATGACAGTTATGAAGTAGCAACGAAAATAACTTTATGGTTGGGGGTCACCACAACATGAGGAGCTGTGTTAAAGGGTCGCGGCATTAGGAAGGTTGAGAACCACTGCCTTAGAGGGTAGGCGTTGTGTGAAGCCGGAACGTGTAGCAGGTCCTGGTACCTTCCAAACGCACGCAGGCGCTGATGTGTGTCATAGGCAGCTTCCTTGGCAGGTGCGCTGCCTTGACGGCACCATCTTGACGCCTCATTTTCACCAAAGTAAACGGATCCTAAAGGTAACGCTGCCATTGCGTGAGCGCCCGGAGTGTGACTATCTACTGTGGTGCGACTGACGCGTTCCACTGCGCTTCCCCTTCACCACGGAGCGCTCCTTCCTGAACAAGCGGGGAGTCCTTCTTCTCCCTCGTTTCCTGTGAAAGCGGGGACCCAGACGCGAACCAGCAAGGTGACGTCCTAGGATGTTCCGCCCTCTCTCTCCAGGGGCGCGGGGAGCCCCTTTTCCTTGCTCTACGTCTCTTTTGGTGCCATTCTGGCTTCTTCTCCTCTCTCTCTCTCCCATCGCCACCGTTCAGGGACGTCAGGAAGAAAACTGGGTGGAAAGTTTGGAGAAGGAAGAGTACAGGTTGTCCTGGAGACGTCCATCACGGCGCTGGTCCCGCCCCCGGCGTTGCTAGGAGACCCAAGCCCCGCCCAGCACAGGTGCGGAGGGGAGGCCACCGTAGAGTTTTAGCGGAAATAGTCCTTGCCGAGGGTCCAGAGCCTTGGTTGGCAAACTGCGGCTCCCGAGCCACATGCGGCTCTTTGGCCCCTTGAGTGTGGCTCTTCCACAAAATACCACGGCCTGGGCGAGTCTGTTTTGAAGAAGTGGCATTAGAAGAAGTTTAAGTTTAAAAAATGTGGCTCTCCGAAGAAATTTCAATCGTGCTCCTGTTGGTATTAGGCTCTGTTGACTCATGAGTTTGTCCACCACTGGTCCAGAGGAACAGCCAGCTGCCATGCGGGAACTTGTTAGAGATGCAAATTATCTGGCCCCGCCCCAGACCCGCTGATTGGCAGGCAGGTTCACCAATCATTGTGGATGCGCAGCCAGTTTTTGTTTTTGTTTTTGTTTCCTGACCTGCTAATCACAGCCAATTGGAACAGAGAGGACTCAAGTGCAGCTACGCCATAGGCTGCCCGTGGCGGGCGGGTGTGAGAAAGAAGAGCCAGGTGGGCGGGGCTTCCCCTTAGTGACACCCGCGAGGGAAACAGTGGGGCCTGGGGTGTTCGCTGCCCGTACACGCTGCGTGAGGCTGGGCCGGAGTGTGCGAGCCACAGAGGGTCATGAGCGACCTGGGAAACAGGAACTGTGACTAAGCAGAAGCTGTGAAGCAGAACTAAAAAAAAGTCATGGAGAAGACAGCGAGGCAGGCGGAACAATGGGCAGGGAAGGACCACGTGTGCGGGGCGACAGGCCCTGGGAGGTGGCAGTGAACGGAGCTCGAGGCAGACCCAGAGCGCCTGCTGCGGCCTCTCGGGTTCTGGTTCTGCTCCTGGCTGCGCCCCAGCACCTTCTGAAACAGGACTTCCGTTTTCTGCAGCTCCTGTTCTGTGTCCTTAACACGTGTTTCTTCTTGGCATTTTCTTCAAGGACCCTCCAGCCCTTTTTCTTGGCATTTTCAAGGAGGGAGAGAAGACCAAACCATCCGAGCAAGAAAAGGAGAAAAAAAGGAAACGAAAATGAAATGAAAAGTTCTCCCCATAAGTTTCCCTCATTGGCTGTAGCACAAACTAGCAAAACTAAGAAGCCTAAATTAATAGGCTTTCAATCAGGTGACTTCAAGGACTCTGACCAACGCCTCAGGAGAGAAGCTGCTGCTCGGGACTTCTCACTTTTGCTGTCTAAATGCACAAGGGAAAGTGTGCAATTATTTTAAAAAATACACTGGAATGCTCATTTTATATATTAAATAGGTTGGTAATTGTAATAGTCAAAACTAATAAATTTGAGCTATTCCTAGATACCAAGCAATGTTCGAAGTAGTTCATATTTTAAAGAAGATTTTAATGTCCTTTCCACAAGGACTAGAATTTTCATCTGTTTTGTTCCCTGCTGTTCCCTCAGTGCCTCGAATTGTGCTCTGCAACACTCTACTCAATAAACACTTGTTGACTGAATTCAAAAGGATCTTCGCAAACCCTTGGGTGGAGATGCTGTTCCATGCATGGATCAGTCCCTCCTGGCATGAAGATGGGGCGTCACACCCTACAAGTCTGCATGAGCTTCATACTGCCAGGCAGCAAGCTTCTGCTGGGACAAAGGCCCTGACCTCCAGGGTCGGTTTTACAAATGTTCTGAGCACTGTTATCTGAGGAATGTTGATGTTCAGATGTTGTCTTTTCACAGTCTGAAGGTTTTTGTTCTTTCGATCATTCAGTCATTCAACAAATATTTACGGAACACAGTCATTCAACAAATATTTACGGAACACTTATATGTACCTCTCCTTCTTCTAGGCACGGAGGGTACAGCATTAAATGCTAAAACGCTGTACCTGCCCCCATAGAGAGATACGAGACCCAGTGCGGCGGGGTTTAAATCTCATTTTTGACCTTGGGCAAGTCACTTAATTGCTCTGCGTACTCAATATTACAGGGTCGTTGTGAGGACTGAATGAACTTTCAAAGAGTGAAGTGCCTAGCATGGTGCCTGGCACATGGCGAATGCTAAGTAAATTTGATCACAATTTTTTCAGCCAAGGAATAATAACGGGGCGCATAGTCTGTGGAAGGCCAGGAGGATTTTTGTAGGTTTTTTGTCATGTTTTTAACGTCAGCAGAGCCTAGGAGGAGCGTGGCCAAAACGAGGCGGCTGGAGAGAGGTGGCGAGCAGGTAGGAAAGTCAAGTCCAAGGCGCGTCAGCCCGCGGGACCGGCCCCTTTAAGGAGGGCGGGGCCACGTGACCCACAAAGTCACGTGGCGCACAGGACAACATGGCTGCGCCCGCGCTGGGGTCGACCGGTGGGCGCCGCGCCGCGCTCGGGCTGGTGGTCCTGCTGCCGATGCTCGCGCTGCGGGGCGGGGCGGCGGCGGGCGCGGAGGTCGGGACGGGCGCTGGCACGGCGTCCCTCGCGGGCTCGTGCGGCTGCGGCGCCCCCCAGCGGCCCGGCGTCCCCGGCAGCGCGGCGGCCGCGCACCGCTACTCTCGGGAGGCGAACGCGCCGGGCCCGGGTTCTGCCCCGCTGCCTCCCGCGCCTGCCAAGGTGCTCTCTCGATCCCGGGCGGCGTGTGGGGTCCACGGTTCTGCGGGCGGGTGAGGGCCGGGCAGGAGCAGGCGGGGGGCGGGGAAAGGTGGCCGCCACACCCACGCCGTCCCTCCCGGTCGGGCTCCAGGCGGCGTCCTCGCTGCTCCGGGTCTGCGCGAAGAAGCTTCGGGGGATTTACTTGGAGGCCAGCTGCCCCTCATCCTCCCCACCCCCTGTTTCCCGCCCCTTTCCCCGTCTTATTAACGAATAACCAGAATTTTAAGTCACGGGGGTTGGGGTTTCAGGGCTGGTTCCTCCCTCGTTGACTGAAGGAATCGGCCTCCGCGTCCCTGACTTGATCGCCCGCTTGTGGGTGGTCTCTTGCAGAAGCCTGAGGGCCAGGACCTGCTGTCCCGGTGTCCCTGGCACTGCAGCGCGTGGGCAGGGCAGGGCTCGTCAACAGCAGCTGCTCTCTTGGCCGGTTCACTGCTGATGAGCATTTAATTGTTTATCTTTCTGTTACAAACAGCTGTCATAAACCGCATCGGGGACAGGAGCCTGGCATTGCAGGAAGTTCGGGAGGGCTTCAGGGTGTGGGGAATGGATGAGTGAGTGGAGGGTCGAGGGCTTAGGAGCAAGGAGTGTGAGGAAGGGTGAGGCCAGACAGGGAGGCCAATGGTGAGGCGATTGCAGTAGCTGGGGTTAAAGGAGGGGGGAGGCTGGAGGGATGGAAGTTTGGGAGACCCAGACTGTTTGGGTCACCAGGCGCAGGACTGGTGACCTCTGGTGTTGGGATCCGGGGACGGGAGTAGTCAAGCCTGATTTCTGAAGACAAGTAATAGGACATTTATGACCCACATGTCATAAATGAACATAGCTCCATGTTCATTGGGACACACAGGCACGGAATTGAAGGCAACCGCTAGCAAAGACGGGTGGAAATACACAGTAGGAACCGGTGGTTGTTGATCAGGGGAAGGCAAGGAGTTGCAATTAGGAAATAATTGGGACGAGGGCATGGGGACGAGACATGGCCCCTTAGGCTCTTTAGATGTTCCATCCCAGCGACTTAAGACATTTCCATTCTCACGGGAGGCCCACATTCATTCCATGGGTTTTTAAAGACATTCCGCCTGGCATTTTTACATTTGCTTTTTTTTTTTTTTAAGTTCTTTTTTTACATTTGCTTTTAACAACAATTCAAAAGAAACTAGAGGGTGCTAAAGGATAAAAGCCACGTATGTGGAAGTGGAATGCGCTCCATGACTCTGCGCTCCAGTCATTGTCAGGCTGGGGCTGTAGTCAGACCCGCTTCCTCGGCAGGCCCTCATGTTTACGTGTAGAACTTTGACCAAAGAAACCCCTTTTCTAAAGAGTTTGCGTTTGTTGTGACTGGCCCTTCCGTTTCCTCAGTGTGCTGGACAGTGATTTCCGCCCGTGGGGTTTGCTCAATCCCGGGTGCTCACTGTGTGCCGGGCGCCTCCGCCCTCTCTCCCCCTTCCCCCCCCCCCCCCACTGCAGATGGCCTCCATCCCCGCCGGCGTGTTCACCATGGGCACGGATGACCCTCAGATCAAGCAGGACGGGGAGGCGCCCGCCAGGAGAGTCACCGTGGATGCCTTCTACATGGACACCTATGAAGTCAGTAACGCGGACTTCGAGAGGTTCGTGAACGCCACCGGCTACCTGACCGAGGTAACGGGTCTGGGTGGGGAGGGACAGCTTGCTCTCCCACCACTTTCCCTGTGGGCCCGGCACTGTGCTCAGCACTATGCATACATAGCGTCTAATTTAATTCTGGCAACTCCGTGCGGTGGGTTACCTTTTAGGGAGCAGGCTGAGGCTTAGGAACGTGGCTTGCCCTGAGTCGCAGGCTGGTTGGTGGGGAGCTGGGATGCCAGCGTGGCTGGTGTGGCCCAGGGCCTGTGCCCTTTGCTGTTCTGCTGTATCGTGTTAGTGCTTCAGTATGCCCGGCCGAGCCACTGCCCACCGGGCCTTTGGGATAGCAGACCACATGGAAAGTAAGGCCACGTTTCCCGCTCAGGAAATTGCAGTTTGGTTGTTTCAGAAACCTGTTTCCCAAGAGACAGGTGCTGAAAGGCAGCTTTGCGTTTTCCTGGTTGTATTCCAGTGCCTGTGACTCGTAGGCGACCCCGTGGCAGGCAGGGCCGGCCTCCTGCTGTGGTCTCTGGATCAGGAAGCCAGGTTCCAAGCAGGTGTGTCCTGACTGGAGGAGGGACAGGGAGGCTGTCCAGTGCGGGTTCCTGTGAGCGTCTCAATTGTGCTGGTCCTATAAGCGCTGTTTTCCCTGCTCTCTCACCACAGGACGCCACCCTCGCCCTCAGTGTGTGGAGTCCCTGTCTTTTTTCCCCCCTTAATTAAAAATAACTTGAGAGTGAATGCTGACACGAAGCAGCATGCAGGTTTGGCTTCGCACTGTCCTGTTTCTTGGGCACTCCCTAAAATGGGCAGAGCGCTTGTGTCTCTTCGTGCCTATTTGTGGGAGCAGAGACCCCATGCTCCCTGTCCAGAGGATGCTCTCGCCAGGTTCTACAACAGTCCGATGAAGTTAGCCGGGGACTCCCAGGGACGGAAGCTGAGACCAGGGTTCTCCGTGAAGATGGGAGGCGCAGAAGTTAGGGCAGCCAGAACCTCAGATGGGGAAGTTACACCTGCGTTTTTTCTGCCCTCTAACTGGGATCTCGCATTTCCTTCATTATGGGGCAGACGACCAACCGCAGTAGTAGCAGGACCTGTGATTCTGTCGCCCACAGAAACCAGACACTTTGTCTGAGTGTTGCTGTTACAGACGTCGTGTCATTGTTCGCTTTCGTCCCCTCCTTAGAAATGATGACTATTGTACCTGCCACGAGATCGCAGTTAATATATTAATACAGAGCACATGTGTACTCCTGTAGCCAAAATTTGATGAAGATTCTGATAGAACTAGTTTTCTTTGCAATCGTATTGATTTTACTTTATCCACTCACACATGTCGTCCTGAGAAGGGGGTCCTGTCAGCTTCACTCTGCCCGAGGGGTCCAGACGCAAGGAGGGTAAGGACTGGTCTGGACACAGTGCCTCCTGGTTTTGCCACTTCTCACTTTCTCTGTCCCTCCACTTCGCTTCCCAGCCCACCTGCTCTCGTGGCTGCTCTTGCTTCTTTTCCTGGACGACTCGCCCCTCCTTCTCAGCTCAGGGGCCCGTGTCTCCCCCGTCCTGGAGTTTCCTGGCTCCGCGCCGGCCCCTGCTGTGCGTGGCTGGCTGCCTCTCATCCGTGAGTCATCTCGGCTTACCCGTCCCCTCGGAGGCCCCTCCGCTCAGTCCGCGAAAGGAGCCTTTCTCGCTACTCTTTGCCTTACAAGGTCAAGTCAAGTTGTCACTATTCTCTTGCTTTCTTCACTTGGCTTGGTTTTTGTCTGTGCCCCCATATAAGCACGATGAGGGCGGGGCCACGCCTCGAATGCTGACCTTGAGCTCTGTCATTCAGTCCAAAGCCGGCACCTGGTGGGTGTTCCATAGGTGGATGAAGGCTTAGGTACGCAGGCACTGGTAGGTGTTGGATAAGTGTTAGGTGAAGGCTTAGGTACACAGGCACTGATAGGTGCTGATGAAGGTTTAGGTACGCAGGCTCATTGGGACCACAGAACCAGGAGGAAGAGTGGGGTTAAGAAAAGGTGATGAGAAGAGTCCTTTAGGAGAAGGAGTTCGGGGTACTCGTAAGGCCTGAAATGCAGGGACAGGGACCCCGGAGGCAGGCAGTGTCTCCTGGGGACAGGACTGGCCTGGGTTAGAGATGTGAGAGGCGTTACGTGCTTTCCTTCATGAAAGCGATGACCTTGGGAGTTTGTCCTTCTGAACGTGGTGTGTCCCAGAGTGTGGTCTCCTGGACGGAGACCCGGCAGCCTACCTGTTCTCTTGCAGGTTCCTGGCCCTACCCAGACCTCCAGAGCCAGTCTTTGTAACAAGCCGGCCTGGCCTCCTCGACGGCACGGAGCCCGAGAGGCTGTGGGGACAGTGAGCACAGGGCCGGGCAGGGCCTGGGCGCCGCGGTGTTTGGGGGCTGGAGGAAGAGCCTGTGTGTTTCAGGAGATAAGCAGGAAGAGTGGAAGCGGAGGAGGAGACCCAGGATTGTGGTGTCCCGGAGAGCCAGGGCCGGTGTGCGCCTGCAGAGAGGGTCACGTGCACAGAGTGAGCGGGTAGATGAGGACCCAGACGGTGGTAACTACGCATCGTCAAATATGGATTCCATCGGTGCTGGGCCCTTGTCAGCACAGTGGACACCTTCGTGGGTTAGAATGTGTCAGGGCGTTAGCAGACTGCACGTTAATGCTCTCAGCTGGATCTGCGAAGAACAAGGACAGGGGTTGATGGTGAAATCCCACATGAAAAGGGGCTAGTATGTCGTAAACTATCTGAAATACTCGGGGCTGGCTTTCCGTCACCAGGAGCAGTTACCTTCCCAAAGCCAATCTCCCCGGCGGCATTTGCATCAGCCGCAGAGCCTGACGGGATGGTCCCTGAGTGACAGTCACCTGCGGGTAGGAAGCCAGGTGCTTCAGGCCATTTCTGTTTCTCCTGGGAAGTCAGGCGAGACCTCAGTGTCCTGGACCAGAGACACGGCACGTGTGGCACGCGTGACCACAGCCCTCCCGGGTCCTGTCCCTTTTCCCGCAGGCCGAGAAGTTCGGCGACTCCTTCGTCTTCGAAGGCCTGCTGAGCGAGCAGGTGAAGGCCGGCATCCAGCAGGCAGTGAGTACCGGAGCGGCTCCCGTGTGTCAGCGGCACCGACGTGGCCCGGCTGTCCAGCAGCCAGCGGCCGTTCTGGGGCGGTGAGCGGCGCTGCCCTGAGCCTGGCGCACAGGGGCCTCGCAGCCCTTGGCCTTGGAGCGCCGTGGGGTTCATGCCTGCTTGTGGCTGCTGTTTCTCGGGTCTGTGCTTGGCCGTCTCTAGGGATGGACGTGAGTGTGGCTCCTCTGGGTGAAGATTTGCTCTCTGGCTGAAATGCGGTCCGTTTTAGAGGTGCCCACGGTCTGCCAGGGCCGTGCTGTGCTGAGAACTGGGCACAGAGGTCCCGCCCTGGCCTCAGCCTCGAAGTCCAGGGACGCAGCAACATAGGCCTGGAACCCAGTGTACTGTATTTCTTTCACCTGATTTATGAATATTTCATATGAAATATGTTAGAAGCAAAACGGATAGCACACGATCCTCTGTTTAAAAAGACTCAGAAGGATAAGAGTGTCCGGCACCCATGGCGCCGCAGTGACAGCTGAGACAGTCTCAGTAGGGACACCGCAGGCAGGCGCTGCGGCGGGGGCGGCGAGGACGGGGTGCCGGGAAGCGAGTGGGTCGGCTGTCGGGGAGGCCTGGGGAGGAGGAGGCCCTGGAGGAGGGAGCCTTGCAGGCGGGCAGGGATGCGTTGGGATCACCGGAGGCCAAGCACCTGCAGGGCCTGCCTGTCCCAGCTCAGACCAGACCTTCGCCGTGTGTGGTCAGCTCGGCTTGCCCTGGGACATCCACCCGAAATGCCCTGTCTCACATGCCAGACTTAGGCTCCTGCACCTGCTGGTTCTGAGTTTATCTCCCTGAGTTTATCTCCCTTACGTGCTGTGGGTGTTGGTCCAAGTGCCCGTCCCTTCGCCAGATCTGCCCGGGACAGGGCGCTGTGGCCCTCAGGCCACTGAGGGAGTCCTTGTCAGGCATGAAGGCGCCGGGGATCCTCTGTCGGAGCACGTGGTGCTGAAAGCTGCCGGCTCCGACCTGGCATGACCCGTCCAGGTGGGAGAGCGCGCCTGGGTGTGGGGTGAGGCGGGTCACAGTGAGCTGCTCGGAGGCCCGGGCTGCTGATGGGATGAGATAAGCAGGGAGCCCAGCCCGTCCCAGGCCGTGTCTTGTGTCTGCCTTTGAAAAGAGCAGTTGTCGCCTGACCTGGGAGTCGGTGTGTGGCGTCTGCCCAGGAAGCAGGAAGCGCGATAGCCCTGGAGGCGAGGGCCCGATGGGACAGGATAACGGGGCTGCCGGGTCCCAGAGGCGCAGATCTGAACCCTGTTCGTGTGTCCTCGGGCGCCCTTTCCGGTCCCGGGCCCTCTGAGTCTGACTTGGGTGAAGAAATAACATCGGCCTGACATCCCTCCCTCCAAACCTCAGCGAGGGTCCACCCAGGAGCAGGCGGCGTGCCCAGGGCACAGCTGCTCTAAGAAAACGTATGCACCAGCCACCATCCAGCGTGGGTGGGCCTTTCCACCTGGCCACAGCCTTCCCCTTCCGAAGAGGCCTCCGTGGCCCGTATGAAACACGGGCCAGGCCGAGTCTTCCTTCAGAAGGCCCCAGTCAGAGACTGTGTAAGGTTGGGGTTTGTCCAGGCGAGGTCAGCAGGGCGGGGAGGGCTGGAAGCCACGGCAGCCTCAGGAACAGGTGCGTCGTCATGATGTCTCGGGGGGCTGCGGCGGGCAGTGCTGGCCCCGCGTGCTGTACGGTATGAGCGACTCCTCTTTGTGGAGGTCCATGCACACAGAGTCTTTATCCCCGTGTCCCGAGGAAGCGCGGGTTTGGACGGAGACCGTGGGGCGTTGGGGCGCGGGCTGAGCCGTTCCTGCGGCCGCGCTGCTCACCGGCTCCTCTCTTTGCTTTGAGGTGGCGGCTGCTCCCTGGTGGTTGCCTGTGAAAGGCGCCAGCTGGCGGCACCCGGAGGGGCCCGACTCGACGGTCCTGCACAGGTGAGGGCTGCTCCCCCGCGACGCGGTTCCGTCCCGGGCAGAGCCCGCTGCTGTGAGGCCGAGCGGTGCTCATCTGCCGGGGCGGGCGGGGGACTCGGACTGTTCGTGGGGACGAAGCGGCAGGCAATTGCGTGTTCTGTGAGGACCCAGACCCTGCACTGCTCTCAGGAGGCTCTTAGGTGGCCGCCTGCCTCCCTCACCGTCCTGCAAAAGGCGCCCCCTTGGACGGGCCAGACCCCGCCTCACGGCAGGTCTACTTTGCGGCCTGCCCGCGGCTCCTCTCCGAGGGCGGGGGGAGCACTGTGCGGAGGAGCAGTGTCCGGCCAGGTGGCCGCTGTGCACGCTCAGGCCTTGGCTCAGGGCTCCTGTCCCCCCCACCCCCATCCGGGGCTGACACACTTTGAAGCCACCAGCTGACTGGAACTCCGCGAGCGGGGCAGCCAGCACGTCTGGGGGCTCGGAGGTAATTATCTCCGCAGAAGTAGGGCAGCGCTGAGCCCAGGGCGGGTCTGGGCCAGGGCGGCAGCTCGGAGCCCAAGGACACTGCTCCCCTGGCCCACTTCCGGGCGGGACCCCGCCTGTTTCTGACCACATTCCTGGTGATTGCCTCATGGCCGGGGGCCGGGCGTGGGGGCCGGGCGTACCTGGAGCTCTGCGTGGGGCGTGGCCCCGGACAAGTGGCAGGAGGCCTTCGGAGCCCAGGTGGCAGCCTCCACAGGGGACACCTGGGAGGCACAAGTCACGCAGGCCCTGCGTCTCAGGGTGACTACCCGCTGAGCTCCCGGTGGAAGAAGGAGCTGAGGGAGGAGGAAACCCAGAGGGCATCTCTCTCTTTTTAATCCTTTTATTGATTTCAGAGGGAGAGAGAGAAAAGCACCAGTGATGAGAGAGAATCATGGACCGGCTGCCTCCTGCACGCCCCGCACTGGGGTTTGAGCCCGCAACCTGGACACGTGCCCTGACCAGGAATCGAACCGTGACTTTCTGGTTCCTAGGTCGATGCTCAACCCCTGAGCCACGCCGGCCGGTGAAAAGTGCATCTCTTACCAGTTCCACGTGCAGTGACTGGCACTAATGGGCACTCAGCAAGCTTTTGTTGAGGAATGGGGTCGGGGTATGTTCCTGCAGGGAGTTAGAGATGTGCAGGAAATGACTAGGGTGCGCAGGCCACTCGAAGCAGCGCCCAGGGAATGCCTGTGTCCCTGTCTTCTCAGACTTCCTTCCCTTTGACCCTCTGCACCCTTAGAAACGATAAGGACTTGGACTCCAGAGTGGGGCAGCCAGCTGCTGCCCTGCAGCAGACATGGGGAGAGCAGGTGTGGCGGGCTGGGGTCTTAGTGCCCAGGATAGGCCTGTGGGAGGGGCGGTGGGTGGTGGAGCTAAGACTATGTGGGCCCACGGAGTCCCGGCCAATCCCGCGGGGGCTCGGGGCACACAGACCCACAGAATTGCTGCCCACAGGATTGCTGCGGTGGCCGGAATGGCTGGGCCTCATGCCCCTGCCCTGGTTAGCCCTTGGTGGCTCTGAGCTGACTCGTGCAGCTGTGGGAACCCTGAAGGGGCTGACAGCACCCTGCAGTGGGAACACCCCTTCCTTAGAGGGGGGCTGGGAGGCTCTCCACACCCACCGTCCAAGTGAGGCTCCCTGGGGTCCGGGCGAGCCCGCACAGTGAGGAAATGATCGTACTTCTAAGAGAAATTGTCACCCTTTGGGAGCTGGGGAGTCAGAACCCCATGGGGTGGGGGTGGGGGGCTTGCTTGGGGACCAGGACCGCGTCAGTGTCGGGAGCAGAGGAGACTGGGGGACTGGGCTTTGCTGAGCTGGTCTGGGCCCTGCAGTTCACTCCCTCCTCGCTCGCCGTCCCCAGGCCGGACCACCCGGTCCTGCACGTCTCCTGGAACGACGCGGCGGCCTACTGCGCATGGGCCGGGAAGCGCCTGCCCACGGAGGCCGAGTGGGAGTACAGCTGCCGCGGGGGCCTGCACGACAGGTATGGCCGTCTCGCCCGAACGGGTGCCGGCTTCTTCCAGATCGGACTGGTTCTGGTTAGAGAGCCGCTCCTCACCCCGGCTCCCGTCCTGGGCTTGCCTCGTGCCCCCAAGTTGCTGCGACGTGACCAGTGGTCAGCAGTGTGGGGCGGGCGGCTCCTGCGTCCATGGCACCCGCAGCCAGGCTGGTGTGGCACAGGCCTCCCAGGCTCGCGGCCGCCAGTGTTTTCTTACTCCGGCTTCTCTGGAAGCAGCGCATTTCTCTGCCGCAGGAGCCGAGAGCCGAGAGCCGGGAAACTCACTATGGAAAAGGCTCCTAGAGCCGCTCGGCCGCTCTAAAGCGTGCGGCCACGGTGTGGGCACTGCCCTGGGGTCCAGCCTGGGTCGCCTCCCAGCCTTCCGCGAGTCCCCTAGGTCCTGCGAATGCTTCCAGGGAGCACCCATGGAGACAGGTGTGGGACCTGGACGCGAACTAGCTGTGCAGAAGTTACAAAACCCTGAGTGGAAGCTTTGCTTATTTTTACACATTTAGGATTTAAAATCACGTCGCTCGCTCAGAGCACGTGAACGGTGTTCCCTTTCACTGCGTCCCTGCTGGCCACGTGGCCGGCTGAGGCCTGTGCGGCACCTGATGCCCGTGGCCAGCTGAGGCCTGTGCGGCACCTGATGCCCGTGGCCGGCTGAGGCCTGTGCGGCACCTGATGCCCGTGGCCGGCTGAGGCCTGTGCACACCTGATGCCCGTGGCCGGCTGAGGCCTGTGAGGCACCTGATGCCTGTGGCCGGCTGAGGCCTGTGCACACCTGATGGCCGTGGCCGGGCTGAGGCCTGTGAGGCACCTGATGCCCGTGGCCGGCTGAGGCCTGTGCACACCTGAAGCCCGTGGCTGGGCTGAGGCCTGTGCGGCACCTGATGCCTGTGGCCGGCTGACACCCGTGGGCCGGGCTGACGGCTGACGCCTGCATCTCTCCCGGCAGACTCTTCCCCTGGGGCAACAAACTGCAGCCGCGGGGCCAGCACTATGCCAACCTCTGGCAGGGCGAGTTTCCTGTGACCAACACCGGCGAGGACGGCTTCCGAGGCACCGCGCCCGTGAGTAGCGAGGCTTCGGACGAGGCGGCAGCTCCGGGGACCAGAGACGAGGGATGGGTGACCGCCTCGCTCCTCTCTGCCCCATGTGCCGCCCCACGTCCAGCCACTGTGCACACAGCGAATGCCAGTGTCAACCAGGCAGTGTCTATAACGTGTTTCCTTTCTGATTCGGTGATAGTTGCTGTAGAAACTTGGGGAAAACAAGAGGAGTATAAGGGAGAATTCCCAGGCTGGAATTCTGCCCCTTAGGCCCTGTTGGCATGTGGCTCATCCCTCCCATTTCGGCTCGCGACTCTGAGGACGGTGGTCAGTGGCGCTGGCTGCGGGGACAGCTGGCGTGGGGACTCAGTGCTGAGACACTGTGTGGCCAGCACAGCTCAGCTCTGAGGACAGGCTCCCATTGGGTCTCATGTGGTTGTGCTCTGCTTCTGCAGATGTAACATCCTCCCCCTCCCCCCTCCCCCATCAGATACAGGTCTGACTAATGATCAGTACAGTCTCCCCATCAGGAATAACTGTGCTGGCTTCCCTCCAGAGTACTATGTATAAACTCTCCTTCGGTTTCTGAATTCCCCTGGAGAGCACAAGCGGAAAATAGCTCTTTTATTTTTATTTGTTCGTTGGCCACATTGTATTTGACTGCTGGGATAAAAATTAGTATTCAGACTTGGAACTTACAGCTCCTAGTGCGTTTCTGCTCACAGAGGTTTCCTTTTTGTTTGTTTTTATTGATTTCAGAGAGGAAGGGAGAGGAGAGGGAGAGATGGAAACATCAATGATGAGAGAATCATTGGTCAGCTGCCTCCTTCACGCCCCCTACTGGGGATTGAGCCTGCAACCCAGGCATTGCCCTTGATCGGAATCGAACCTGGGACCCTTCAGTCCACAGGCCGACCTCTATCCACTGAGCCACACCAGCTAGGGCGACACACAGAGGCCTCTAAGCGAGGTGAGTAGCATGACCGCGGTTTCTCCGTGTATCTTCAGGTCGATGCCTTTCCTCCCAACGGCTACGGCTTGTACAATATAGTGGGGAACGCGTGGGAGTGGACGGCAGACTGGTGGACCGTGCACCATTCTGCTGAGGAGGCGCTTAACCCGGTGAGTACATCCCAGCAGGCCCGGCCGCTGGGCAGGCGCCCCGTGGTTCTGAGGGGGTTCTGGAGCTCTCGCGTTAGTCCCGGGGTTTCCCCAGGGGGCCGCTCAGTCCGTCTCTGATCTCACCTGGCAGCATGTGTGCCTGGGAGCGTTGACCTAGGAAACAGGAGGTCAAGGTTAGGGTACTTGCCCAGGTTGTGGGCTTGGTCCCCAGTAGGGGGCGTGCAGGAGGCAGCCAATCAATGATTTTCTCTTATCATTGATGTTTCTATCTCTCTTTCTCTCTCCCTTCCTCTCTGAAATCAATAAAAGTATATTTAAAAAATAAATACATAGATAAATAAGTAAGTAAAATAAAAAGCAAATTCCTTCCTCGGTCAGCAAAGGGTTTATTAGAGTTGCACAGTAGGATGTGAAGACCTAATTCAGAGAGGCCGCCGGCTGGTGGAGCAGGCCAGTTAGGGTGTGGGTGACTGCAGATCAGGGGGAGCGGGGTCACGGGGGTGATGTCGGGGTGACATGGGGTGCCATGGCAGCATCCCAGTCATCGAGGCGACAAGTGCTGTGGGTTGAGAGGTGGGGCTGGGCCTTAGAGCATGGTGGGAATTGGAGGGGGATTCGGGGGGTGCAGGGGTGCAGGCGCAAGGCCCTGGCCGGAGTGCACGTGGGGTGTAGGCCCCCCCGAGGGAGCTGGTGAGACTGAACGGACTCGGTCCAGCGAGAGGCAGCGGCTCTCTGGACTCAGCGGCTCCCCCTCCTCCGCAGAAGGGGCCCCCGTCCGGGAAGGACCGGGTGAAGAAAGGCGGCTCCTACATGTGCCATAAGGTGAGTCGGGCCCGAGCCCTGTGGGTGTCTGTGGCCGGTGCACGCGTCAGCCCATGGCGTCCCCCTGCTCCTGCCAGTGCAGACCTCACCCCACGGAAGCCCGAGCAGCGTCGTAAACCCCTCCGGTCTGGGCGGGGCGCGGGGAGCAGAGGCTGTGAACGACCTCTGTCAGCCAGTCCCACGTGTGGCGTCTGAGAGACCTGTGGCCCCGAGAACCAGGGCGGCGGGGGGTGTCAGGAGGGGGCCTTCCAGCAGGAAAGCCCGAGCACACCCCTGGTCGAATCCGGACGCGTGTGCATGCCCGCGTTCTGGGAGATGAGGCTGAGGTCAGAGGTGGCTGATGGGCCGCGTGGAAGCCTCCGGCGCTCTGGGTGCGGAGCGGCTCTGAGATGAGGGCGCCTCGGGGAGGGAGGGGCTGCCCGTGGGCTGGGCCTCAGGTCGGAGCTGGGGCTCGGTCCAGCGAGTGCCCGGGGTGTCCGGGTAACCGTGTAAGGACTCGGTGTCCAGGTAAGATGGGGGCTCTGGGATTAGATCCGGGCTGAGGTTCTGGAACTGCTCCTTGCCAGTCTGTGCCCTTGGGACCTGACCTTTCTAGCCTCACTTGTCACATGTGTAAAACGCACGTCACAGGGGCACCTACTGTGGGGTCCTTACGGGGACTGAAGGGACCCACGTGAGCACGTGGAACAGGGCCTCGCTCGTGGTCGCGACTCAGTAAGAGCTGGCTGCTGCCAGCCCCTCCTCCTTCGCCATCTCCTCTGTTGTCATGAGGTCGTTTCCCCTCCTTCAGAATGCGGGTCCCACTACCGAATCCCTAGCTCGAAAGGCAGAGCCCGGCAGTGGCTCTCACATAGGAGGGAGCCAGGAAAGGAAGGAGCCGGTACTGCACGTTGAGTTGGGGCACCTTGCTGAGACGGGGCGTCCTTCGGCCGGGCCGGGCCAGTGTGCGTGGCGGGGTGAGCGCTGCTGATTCCTCGCAGCTTCCGTCGGAGGAGGGGGCACAGAGAGAGCCAGGCACGTGGCATCAGAGGAGCCCTGGGTGGACTGAAAAGGCTGTCATCTGCCACCACCCCTTCCCAGCTGGGGCCTGGGCACACTCAGCATCCCTTCAGGCGTGCAAGTCAGACCCTCGTAACACTGACCCCCGGTGCTCGGGGGGTGAAGTGAGGTAACACGTGTGGCGTTCTCAGGACGCTTCCCAGAGGGAGCGCTCCAGCAGCAGTGCGTCCTGATGAATGTGCTCAGTTCATCCCGTGGGACCTTCTGCTCGGCCGGCCCCAGCGTGGAGGCATCCTCCCCCCTTTCCCCCCGCCCTCCCCCCCCCCCCCCCCCCCCCCCCGCCTGACGCCAGGCTCCTCACGCAGGCACTACTGTCCGTGGCCAGAGCGACGCGGGGAACCCCAGGCCTGGCGGCTGTGGTTTTCTGTGATGGTTTTCTTTATAATGACCTACAGTTACCCGAAAGCTTCCTCTATCCCTGAGAGTCTTCCTCTCACCAAAGCCACACCACTGCCGCTTGGCTTCAGGGCCCGGGGGGAGCGGGCCCCAGTCTTCAGTGGATTGTTCCCGGGCCGGGCCGTTCTCAGCAGGACACTGCGGCCCGTTTCTCAGGAATTGGCCCCTCCGATGAAACGGCTCGCACGGTCCTGCCACTCCTCTGTTCTTAATTCATAAAATGACCCCTATTCCAGCCGCTCAGAGCTAACATCAGGAACCAGCCTGGCGCTGGAAGCGGACTTGGGGAAAGAGCAGCGAGGACACTTAAAATCAGGCCCTTTCCGCTTCGGTTCCTGCTCCTCCTCGGAGGAAACGCACTGCGCGGAGCGAGCGGTCCCTGAGCGCGGGCCCGGCCCCAGCTCCCTTCCAGCGACACGGACAGGGCTCCACTCTGCACAGTTAGTTCAGGGAGATTTTCTTTTTCTTTTTTTCAAATATATTTTTATTGATTTCAGAGAGGTTTTGGGGGCTGCTGTGACCTAAGGAAGGACCAGCCGTTTTGTTTGTCCCTGATTTTAAGCTTTTTGCTTTACAAACAAAACATTCCCATTGCATTACAAATTAGAAAGCAAATCAGCAGCATGAAAGTGAAAATAACACCATTCTCCTTCCTGAAGAAAACGACTGATCCCTGTTCTACCCAGCTTTGGTGACTTGCATTTTCTTCTTCCCACGTGGATTATTCCGTATGTCCGGGCGTCACACACGCTGTGGTGACCCTCCTGCCCTGGGCGTCGCGGTCTGTCTCCCACTGTCTCAGGTCCCAGCCTCTGTGCTGGACGTCCCATCCCACCCACGTCCGATACCCGGAGCTCCCGCACCCGCATCCTGCCCGCCGGCTGTGACGGCCCCGCCCGACCAGCCCCGGGGCTGAGACGTGCTTTCACTGCCAGACTGCACGTTCCTGTCTTCGGAGCGCGCTGGGCCTTTGCCCGCCGCGGGTCCCATTCGCACACGCCCCGGCCCTTGACTGCACTCTGCCACTGTTTCCAGCAAAGCCTGCAGATGAGCTCCCACACGGCTCAGCGTGGGAGACGGACTCCCGCCCGAGGGGACCGAGGTCATACTGTGGCCGTGGGAACCCCAGGCCTTTTCTCCGCATTCGCCATTCCTAGGTCGAGATCGCACCACACGCAGTGCTGTGTCCTGCCGTTCTCGTTTAACACTCCGTCACGACTCTGCCCTGGTCACTAAATAGCACGTAAAGACCCGGTGCAGTGCCAGCCTCAGATGGGAACCAGGGCTCGTCAATTTACTTTTTACTGTTTGGAGTGGTGCTCGCCCTGACATCTTGTTGCTCAAACTCTCTCCTGCAGTCCTCCTCCTACAGGTCCCTGCCCTCACCTCCCCCCTGCAGTCCTCCTGCTACAGGTCCCTGCCCTCACCTCTCCCCTGCAGTCCTCCTCCTACAGGTCCTTGCACTCACCTCTCCCCCTGCAGTCCTCCTCCTACAGGTCCCTGCACTCACCTCTCCCCCTGCAGTCCTCCTCCTACAGGTCCCTGCACTCACCTCTCCCCCCTGCAGTCCTCCTCCTCCAGGTCCCTGCACTCACCTCTCCCCCTGCAGTCCTCCTGCTACAGGTCCCTGCACTCACCTCTCCCCCCTGCAGTCCTCCTCTTACAGGTCCCTGCACTCACCTCTCCCCCTGCAGTCCTACTGCTACAGGTACCGCTGTGCGGCCCGAAGCCAGAACACCCCAGACAGCTCGGCCTCCAACCTGGGATTCCGCTGCGCGGCCGACCACCTGCCCATCACCAGCTGAGCCCAAGCAGAGCCGCCCCAGGCCCCGGAGAAGGCGTGTCCAACCCACGCTCGGCCTCCCTGGGCAGGAGGGGCCACCTGTGTACAGACACCCGGGGCGGGGCGGGCCCGCCAGCTGCCAAAGGAACCGCCTGTGAGACCAAATCGCTGACCTGCACCCGCCGTGGCTGTCGGTGCTGGTTCGGAACCATTGCCATGTTTCACTTTGGGGGGCTTATAGAGGGGGGGGGAGCCCGGAGCGAGGCTTCGGGGGCTGTGCTCTCCCCAGGCGCTGTCTGGGGTTAGGCCCCAGGTCCACGGTAACCCTCGGCCAGGGAGGGGGTGCTGGGCCTCTGAGGCTCCCCGGTTCTACACGTCTTAAGTCGAGTGATTTCACAGGGGCGTGTGTGACAGGTCGTTTCTGAGCTGCTCCCACGTGTGACCTTGCGTAATTCTAATCATGTGAAGCGAGAGTTCTCTTAGGCGTCTTTGGGGGGAGGGGTGGCCTGAGTCTTACAGTCACTTGCACTTTGTTTTTTCAAGGACAAGAGTGTCGTTCACGTGTTACGACGACTCCCATGGGCCATGACTGTGGGTTTAAGGTCAGCTTTCTGGACACGCAGGAAGTCTGTGGGTGACTCTGCTGAGCTTTATCTTTAACATTAAGTGCCTTTGGTTCAGGGGGGCAGTCACAGCCTAGCCCCCCTCCCCAAAGCCTCCTGTGGGTGCGGGACGTGTGCCAAATGAAGAAGCCTGCTGCACCCAGACGCAGGAGCGGAGGCGCGAGAGCGGGGACTGCCTCCGGGCCCACGTGTAAGGGAAGCGGGGCGCTGGCTGCGGGGTCGACGCCTGAACTAGCGCCACGTGGAATAAACTATGTGCCGAGTCCGCCTTCACACCCCGGCTCCTTTCTGCTCCCTCTCGTTTTCTTTAAAGAGATGACGGGTAGGGGTGGGTTTGTTTGCTAGAAAACGTCCCTCTCAGCTCCTCCACCACTGGGGTGTGGGCCGCCAGGGGCCTCGCGGGACCTTGTTTCTCGGTCCCCGGGAGGGAGGCACATCCAGGGGCTGCCCGGGCTGGCGGCCTGGAACCGTCACGCTGCAGTGACGCTTCCACGCAGGGGCCTCGTCAGGGCCCATCCGATCCCACGCAGGCCCGCAGATGGTCCTCCCGTCACTGGGAAGAAACGGCTCCCTTCCTTTGGGTTCAGAAAGTCAGGGGAGGCTCAGCCAACACTCGATCGCTACGCTTTTTAAAAAATAAACTTTTATTGATTTCAGAGGAAAGGAGAGGGAGAGAGAGAGACACATCAATGGTGAGAGAGAATCATGGATCGGCTGCCTGTTGCACGCCCCACACTGGGGGTCGAGCCTGCAACCCAGTTGCCCTGACTTGGAATCAAAACGTGACCTCCTGGTTCATGGGTCGATGCTCAACCACTGAGCCACACCAGCCCGGGCTCGATCGCTACTTTGTGTCCAGCCTCCTACAGCCGCCGCAGGCTGCTCCTCCACACTCCTGAGCTGTAAGTCTGTGGATACAATGTTTCCCCACAAACTTTCCCCAAGCGATGATTCCTTCCAAGCAAAACAAACAACGCATTTGCTTAATTGAAACCTAATGTGGGGAGTAAGGTAGTGTTTCTCCAAGCCTCCACTTGCCAAGTGCAGTTCTGACTGGTTCTGCCCCACCTGCTTATGTTTGTGCTGGTTATATTCTGCTGTGTCTATTTTGGATCCCTCTCCTTTCACATTACTGCTCTATAGCATAAATATTTGGGGGGCGTTTTGGCTTAGTCTTTAGAATCGCATCTTTAGCGCAGCATAATGTGAGGAAGCATTTAAGACAAGATCCTAGCAAGCCCTTCACCTAAGAACCACGTGTCCAGCTTCCTGCCTACAGAGTGCACCGGCTGCAGACCGCCGACCCCACGCACTGAGGGCCTGCGCATGACAACGAGCAGACAAGACGCAGTGCGCGAGCTTCCGCTTTGATGTCATAGACCTTCTGCAAACCCCGCCTTCTGCAGGTCGCACGTAAACACAGGACGAAGGGCGGACAGGGCTGGGCAGACAGACACTCAGACCTTAAGGAACTTGGGAACTGGAGCAGGAACGGAAAGCAGACCGTCCTAGGAAGCCTGTAGCTCACTCACATGACCCGCGGCATCGTAGCCAGCGACCAGCCCGTGGTCCTGGCCAGCCTCATGCCCTGGGCCCTCCTTCCTTCTCCAGATGCAGGTCTTGTTCATCCTCACCCGAGAATATTCTCCCATTGGTTTTTATTTTTTATTTTTAAATATATTTGTATTGGTTTCAGAAAGGAAGGGAGAGAGAGAAATAGAAACATCAGTGACAAAAGAGAATCATTGATTGGCTGCCTCCTGCATGCCCCCGACTGGGGACCAAGCCCCCAACCCGGGCATGTGCCCTGACCAGGAATCAAACCGTGACCTCCTGGTTCATAGGTCGACGCTCAACCACTGAGCCACGCCGGCCGGGCTCCATTGGCTTGTTTTGGAGAGAGGGAGGGAGGGAGGGAGGAAGCACATGTGAGACGCATTGATTGGTTGCCTCCCTGATGCCCAAGGTTGGGGAGCGAGCCCAAAACCCAGGTGTGTGCCCTTGACCAGGAATCCAACCCTGATCCTTCAGTACACAGGCCAGCACTCTAACCATTGAGCGCACCAGCCAGGCCAGATGTAAGCCTTGAAGGCATTCGCTTTTCATGGAGACCCGTGGCACCAGCCGTAAAAAGCTGCTTGTAGATTCTTTACAATCAGTTTCTAAGCGGGCGGCGCGTCTGTCTGCGGCCCGCTTGTTTGGTTCGTTTTGTCAGGGGTTCTCATACGGTAGGTCCTCGGGTTACGTCGGAGAATCGAGCCTATGGCGCAGTGGTCGGCAAACTGCGGCTCATGAGCCACATGCGGCTCTTTGGCCCCTTGAGTGTGGCTCTTCCACAAAATACCACGGCCCGGGCGAGTCTATTTTGAAGAAGTGGCGTTAGAAGAAGTTTCAGTTTAAAAAATGTGGCTCTCAAAAGAAATTTCAATCGTTGTCCTGTTGATATTTGGCTCTGCTGACTAATGAGTTTGCCGACCACTGCGCCATACCATGGCCGTGGGTCGCAGGAGCCCAGCCTGCCTCGCCCGCCGGTGTAGGGCAGACCGTCCAGGGGGTGGGCAGCGGGAGAACTGGCAGCCTCCATCGGATTCTCCTCTGCCCCGTGGGCCTGCTGAGAGGCTGCCTCCGCCAGGGCCGCAGGGAGGGCGCCGCCCAGCGATGGAAGTGAGGGGACTGCACCGCTGGGCCTGGGCCACCGGGCACACTCCCCGTTTTCCTGCGGAGGCAATGGAAGACCCATCAGCAACCAGCAACGTTCCCCACAGGCCCCTTGGCCCCTCCTTTCGGGGAAACCTGAGCAGCTCCGACCGGGGTGTGTGTGTGGGGGGGGCGGGGGGGGGCGAAACTCCAGGGACCAGGGGGGAGAGAAGCGTCCTGGTCGGGTGGCGCCAATAAGAGGGTCACCTGTGTGCTTCGTGCTTGTGAGGAGGGGCCCTTCGGGGTTGCTGTTTTGAAGTGGCAGGTGGGTTGACTCCTTAGACGGGGTGCAGACACCAAGTGGGCATCCCCCTCCCGCAAAGCCATCGCTCAGCCCCCCACTGACCCTGCTGAAGGCGAACAGGTGTGGTTCCCCCAGCCCAGCTGCCTGCCTTGGGAGGCGGCAGAGGCGGTCGCCCTCTGCTGGCCGGTTCCCGTTACTGCAGAAGGTAGAGTGGTCCCTGCCGCCAGCCAGTGCCCAGGGGAGCCAGCCCAGCACCCCCTTCCCATTTCACAGCCAGAGCCAGGCCTGGCGCTCCCCAGCCGGGATGGAGCGCAGCTGGACTGGGAATCGGGACGGGCTCTGCCGCCGATGTGTGTGGCCCCATCTCACGAACCCAGAGGCTCCAGGGCCCTCTGTGCGTGGGTCCCTGTGGCCATGTCACCGCATTACCCTGCAGACAGGTGGCAGAGATATCTGAAGAGACAAACACGCAGGAAGGCTTTTGTTAAGGGGAGCAGAGGCCTGGCCCCTTTCCTCGGGTTGCCTGCAGGGGGCACCCACACCCTCTTGGAGGGAAGGGCTGGGCTCCAGGGCTCCTGTTGGGAAGGTGACTCGGATCCCCGACGTCAGAGCTGGAGCAGTGCACTTTTTCTTCTTGTGAGGGAAACTGAGGCACAGAGGCCAAGGGACGTTGTCTTTGTTCTGTGGGCCTCACACTGCCCACGCTGGTGGCGTGCAGCCCTGGTGATGCCACACGGTCCAAGCTGCTGTCCCTCCTGCAGTGCCCTCCCTGCCCTGATCTGACCTCCATCTCCTGCGTCCTGTCCCAGGCTGGTGAGGGGGCAGTGTCCACGGCCGAGGGAGTGAACGGTGAGTGAATGAATGCACAGACCCATCACCGCCAGGGGCTGCTGTGAAGGGCATCATGGGATGGGCGAGAACCAGCCGAGTCCTGCCACCCTGGGTGCACCTGGTCTCGGGGCCTCGTCCCAGTCCTTTCATTCCTTCTGACTCATCCTGGTGTTTTCAATTTCCTATTTAATTTGTTTTTTAAAATATATATTTTTATTTATTTCAGAGAGGAAGGGACACACACACACACACACACACAGGTCACTGATGAAAGAGAATCATCAATTGGCTGCCTCCTGTACGCCCCCACACACACACTGGGAATCGAGCCAGCAACCCAGGCATTACCCTGACTGGGAATGAAACCGTGACCTGGTTCATAGGTCGATGCTCAACCACTGAGCCACACAGGCTGGGCTAATGTGGTTTTAAGTAAAAAGTAAAAATGTACATCATTGGCATTCTGAATACATACTAATAAAATTAATACTAATACTTAAAATTTTGAATTTTATTTTCATCATCATGTTGTGTGACGCCTGTTTTAAATGCAAAGCTTTGAGCTCACATGAGGCCTCACCAAGATCACAGAATGTGTGTTCATGCAAATGCATTCTGTTCTCACCAGAACAGTGAAAAGACCGAGATAGATAGTAAAACAGTTGTTGTAATTGTGGTAAAATACACGTAACAAAATTTACAGTGTCACCCTTTCTAAGGGTGCAGTTTATTTACACAAAAGTTCAAATTGTGCAATCATCTCCGCCTTCCACTTCCAGAACCTTCTCGTCTTCCCAAATGGAAACCGACCCAGGAAACACCACCCCTCCCCCTCCCGCAGCCCCTGGCTCCCAGCATTCTCTTCCTCTCTCTGACTTTGACCTCCCCAGGTGCCTCAGCACAGGGAAGCCCCCAGTCTTGTCCTTCTGTGACTGACTTCTCTCACTTAGCACATCCTCCAGGCTCCTGCAGGCTGGGGTACGTGTCAGGATCTCCCTCATTTCCAGGCTGAGTGCTATTCCTGTCTACAGCTGGACCTCCCTTGTTTATCCATCCATCGGTCCACGGACAGCGGCGTGGCCCCCGCAGGTCCCCGAGGGGTGGGGGGCCGGGTTCCCAAGTTGAACATATCCTGTGATGGCAAGTCGTTTGGCCAGAGAAGAGAGCCCGGAGGAGCCATGGTGTGTGGACGATCTGTGGCTGAGGCTGGTGTGGGTGGCTTCCAGGGAACTAAGTTGCTCTGGCTCAAGAGATGCGCTCAGGCCTCTGCGCACGTGTGGTGTGACCGTGCGCGCACGCGTTGCTGTTTGTGGCTCAGAGTGAAGGACGGGTCTGGCTCCACTGGCCTCACCAACATGGGCACCGAGATTCCATCTCTATGGCAGGGCCTTCCGGACTCCCTGCCAGGCGCTCCGCTCAGAATTAAGGGGGTCCCTGCGTGAGCAGAAAAGAGGATTCACGAGTTACAACTTAGCTCCTGGACCCTCTGCCTCCTTGCCCTCCTGTGCTCCCGGCTGCCTGGCCAGGAAGAGGCCCCGGCCTGGAGAGAGGGAGCGAGGAAGGAGGAGCCAGCTGGTGTGTATTTTTGGATTGCTTCTCAGAACTCTCCTCCTCCTGCTTCTGCTGCTCCTCCTCCTCCTCCTCCTCCTCCTCCTCCTCCTCCGACACCATGGCAACCAGATGGCTCCTGAGGGAGCCCCTGTGACCTGGGCTGAGTTGAGGGGGAGGTGGTCTGTGGGTAGAGACTTTGGCTCCCCGTCTCTGAGCCTCAGTTTCAGCATCCAGAATATGGGCACAACAACCCAGCTGTCAGCTCCTGTCAAGCCAGGCGTTCCAGGAAGCCAAGGCCCAGGCGGATTCCTTAGGGGACGTGCCTGCTTCATCCTGCAGCTGGAGGCTGGGCAAGGCGGCGGGGAGGCCCTGAGCCATGTGGCCTGCACGTCCCGCCAAGCAGCTGCCTGGTGTGCCCACTGCACTGTCACTGCCCAGGAGCCCCCAGGGAGCGGGGATGGAGCTCCCTGTGAGCCCCGAAGCCAGAGGTCTAGGGGGTGCCCCTGCTGGGGCACAGGGCTCAGCTGTTCCCCGATCCCAGTCAAAGCCCCAAAAGAAGGGGCAAGGAGGGGCCTGTTTCCTGGGCCTAAGCCAACAGGAACATGGCTCTCCCCGTTCTGGGGCCAGAATCTGAAATCAGGGTGTCTAGGTTGTGCGCCCCCCCCCCCCCCCCCCAGGGAGGGTCCTTCCCGCCTCTTCAGCTTCTGGGGGCTCCTGTCTGTATCCCTTCAATCTCAGCCTCCATCTTCAGGGGCCCCTCCTCCATCCTCACGTGACCACCTGCAGGTTCACATGGCCCCACCCCCTTGTTCACGTGACCACGCTGAGTGGACACGTGGCCCTGCCCCGGGTGAGAGGGTGAACTTGGAATGCAGGCAGACAGGGCAGGGTGCAGGGGAAACAAAGGCAGGGGGAGCACAGGCGGAGGCAGACAGGGCCTTGGCGCGGCCTAACCACAGGAACCGGCCGAGCAGAAACAGGAAATGTCTCCGGGCTCAAAGCCCAGGCCTGGGACACCGAGGGAGGCCGAGTCACAGGTGCAGGGGCGCAGGGAGGCAGAGGAGGTCAGGTCCTGGCTGGGCAGGAACAAGAGAGAGCCGATCAGGAGAGGACACAGGTAGACACAGCCGGCTTGTCGCACACACCCCGCTCCACAAGGCTTGAGGGGCCGCCATGGTTGGGTCCCCCTCCCCTCCCCGGGAGGAGTCTGGGTCTGCTTGCAATACATTCCCCACTGCTGCTGACCCTCCCGGTCACGGAGCTCCTTCTTCCGTGTTGGGAGACACGACCCGGGAGAAAACACGTGGGCTCACCATTTCGGGTTATCACTTGTTCACGTGCCGACTCTTGTCTAAGGTGACCAGATTTTAACATTGGTAAAGCGGGACACCATTGACCGGAGGGGGGGGGGGGGTGTCTTTTTAAAAATATATATTTTATTGATTTTTTACAGAGAGGAAGAGAGAGAAATAGAGAGTTAGAAACATCGATGAGAGAGAATCATCGATCAGCTGCCTCCTGCACACCCCCTACTGGGGATCGAGCCCGCAACCAATGTACATGCCCTTGACCGGAATCGAATCTGGGACCCTTGAGTCCGCAGGCCGACGCTCTATCCACTGAGCCAAACCGGTTTCGGCCCGGGGGGAGGGGGTTCTTGATTAAAAATTTGGTCTATATTGTAATCGCTTTTGGTTTTTTTAATAAAAGGAAATTCACTTCTTAGATCATCGTTGAATTTGCATCCTCTTTTCTTACTCATTATGTTAAAAATCTAAAAAAAATAAAATTATATTATAAATTATTATATACATATTGCTTAAAAACACAGTAAGTAGGTACATAATTACATAAACATATTTTATTGTTAGTTTAAAAATTAAATTAATTTGATTGTTATAAAGTAACTATATTTTAAAAATTATTTTAATCCTATATTTCTTTCTAAATAATAACAATACTAACTTGTATTATTTTTCCTCTGAATTTGCCGAAACGTAAGTCATAAGTGTCACTTTCAAGGCCGGCGCTAGACTTTTTGCCGCCACTATAAAATATAAATAATACGAGTACTGTCTGCTAAATTCAAGAAAATTTATGTATTTATGAAATAAACAAATAAATTATTTACCTAAATTATCTGAATAGCTGTTTTGTAATGACATTACTTGTTTAACTAGCTTACTAGCACGCAGTACGATGTGTATCGTCTGAGAGACAGTTACAAAATGTTTTCGTCGTTGCCAATCCCCAAAAATGCCATTGTTCATTAAGTCCAAACAATGGTGGTCGAATTCTAACAACTGATCAACAATGCGAACTTTGATAAGCAGTTCTCGATAATCAGTTCTCAACAATTATTTGTTATTATTAAAGTTTAACATTAATAAATTAACAAAAATAATATAAAACTCATATCCTGGCTAAATAGACACATGGCCGCCGAAAACCGTATATTCCCTTCCCGTTCTCCCGCCGTTCCCTAGCTTGTCGTGCATTCTTTCCAAAAATCGGGACTTTGTTAAAACGCCGCGGGACGCGGGACAAATTGTTAAAAATCAGGCCCGTCCCGCCAAAAGCGGGAGGTCTGGTCACCTTACTCTTGTCGACTCTTGCGTGATCACGTGGCCCCACCCCCTTGTCACGTGCTGACTCTTGCGTGATCACGTGGCCTCGCCCCCTTGTTCACGTGCTGACTCTTGCGTGATCACTTGGCCCCACCCCCTTGTCACGTGTGGACTCTTGCGTGATCACGTGGCCCTGCCTCTTGTTCACGTGCCTAGTCTGGCGTGTTCGAGTGCCCACTCCCCTGACTTAGGGTGAGTCCGGGCCGGCCTGCCCTCCAGGTTTGGGAAATGAAGTGGCAGTGCTGCTGGGGAAGGCGGGATGGAGGCTGGGGGCTAACCTATGGGCAGGATGCTCTGCGTGGAACGCGGACCCGCTTCACGTCCACGCGACTCGGAAGGTCAGGGCCTCCTGGTTCTGGCTGCGGTGGGAGCCACCTTCCAAAAGGCAGCCTCACCACCCCCCGCCCAGCGGCTCTCCTCTGCACAGGGCCCACGTCCTCAGAAGAGGTGGGTTCCCAGGGCGAGGGGGGAAAGCCGGCACGCGGGGGCGCAGGTCCGAGGGAGAGCACGGAGGTCAGGGGCCCCCGGGTGCCAGGCCCCGACCTCGGAGAGAACGCAGCCGGGAGGGCGACTGCGTCCCGTGCGGAGAATGGACAGGGCCCTGTGCCCGCTGGTGGGCGAGCTGGTGGGGGGGCTCCCCACAAGGCCACGTCCCGGGTCTCGGGGAGACGAGGCTGCAGGTCCCACTCTGCTCCCTCGGCTGGACACCCGCCTGGCCGGCGACGGCGGTGTGGGCCGCCCCAGGCCTCCGCTGGTCCGGGTTCCAGAATATGTCAGTGCTCCGTGCGGGGCGGCGAGGAAAAGGCCGCGTTCCCTTTAGGAATGTCACCTGTCACCGACCCGTCCGCCTCGGGCATCTGAGGTGAGGGCGGGGGCGGGGGAGTCTCCGGGGGTTTGGAGCCAACCCTGGATTTCAGCCACAGCGGCCGGATCTTTTTCTTCTTTTTTCTCTGAAATGGTTTTGTGTGTAATGCCCCCCTCTAGTGGCCAGATTGTTTTTTGCTGTTTTGTACCAGTGCTGTCTGGAGTGGAATTTTTTATAAAGGGGTGCTGTGGATTTGGGGGAGGCTAAAGGGCGGGGTAGGAAGGGGTTGCAAAACTTTATTCCATAGGAAAAAAACTGTCCTATGGTTTCTGTCAGTTCCAATCTCTAGATTTTTAAAAATACATATATTTTATTGATTTTTTACAGAGAGGAAGGGAGAGGGATAGTCAGAAACATTGATGAGAAACATCGAACAGCTGCCTCCCGCACCTCCCACTGGGGATGTGCCCACAACCAAGGTACATGCCCCTGACTGGAATCGGACCTGGGACCTCCCAGTCCGCAGGCCGACGCTCCTTCCACTGAGCCAAACCGGCCAGGGCCCAATCTCTAGATTTTTAAGGAGAAGGTGGAGATGGAGAATGAGTTTAATTTGTTGAATAATACACAGTATTGGGCTTAAATGTTTTAGCTTTCAAAACATCTAATAAACCTCCACAAATAACATTTTGCAACATCCTTGCTTTAACAAAGGAACGTAGAGATGTCTGCTCTTCCACGAGTATTTTTTTTTAAGGACAGGCTTTTAAGAAATTGATTTTTCGAGAGGGGGAAATATCGATGTGAGAGCGCTACATCCACACCTCCCACCAGGGAGGGATGGAGCCCACAACCCGGGCATGTGCCCTGACTGGGAATTGAACCATGACCTCCTGGTTCATAGGTCGACCACTGAGCCATGCCGGCCGGGCAGCCCCTCCAGAAGTTCCAATGGAAATACACACCTCCATTCCCTGTGGTGGCGCTGACTGGCCTGTGGTGTTTCATGTTACCGACTCGGGATGAGGTGAGGCTGTTTGGAGTTTTGAACGCTTACTCCAGAAGCTTCGGAGGGCAGCCAAACATACAGTGCAAACCTCGCAACTGCTTTCCTACAACCGTTGGTTGTATCCACGGGAGTCCCTGTCCGGGCCAGTGCTTTCCGGATCGGTGGGATGCTGATGGTAAGCACGCCCTCCCCGATTCCTGCTCAGAAGCGGCGGGAGGGAAGACGCAGGCGGGAGGCAAACGGCAGCCACCGTCAGCTGAATTCCACGCAGGTCGCTGGCAAGCAGGTGTGCAGGCCGGGGTTCCTTGGGGCACTGATTAGGTGCCCGCCTGGAACCCAGAATGACAGCGGGGGAGCGGCTACTGCTCACTGCAAAGCCAGAGGGCAGATCGGGGCGCCCGGCGTGTCCCGCAGCGCCAGCACCCAGACTCCTTTCGGTTCTGCTGTGCCTGCTCCTTTCCAGGGTGGCCTGGGGCCCTGGGTGGGTGCTCCCGCTCCAGCCATCACGCATACATCCCAGCCCACTGGAAGGAGCAGGGGATAAGGAGGGCGGTCTCCTTTAAGGACTCGCCACTTTTGGGTTTGGTATCTCGTTATCTACAACTAACTGGGAAAAGTGCCCAGTTTTTAGCTGGCAGCCAGGGGTCCAACTGGAAACAGAATGCCATCACCGATGGAAGAAAGGGAGCCGGGTGACCCTGCCACAGTCCCGGGTGAAACTCGCCACCTGCCTCCCCTGGGTGCGGGGGCGCTGCTGGCCCCGGCTCCCTGGAGGGCACCCCGAAAGGGCCACGCCACCCACTGGCCGCCGCCTCACTCTCCACTGAAAGGCCCCGCATGCCCCCATCCCCTACACTGTCCCCTCCTGAACCGGGGCCGGCCCCTCGGGGGTGCGGTACAGGGATGCGTCATAGGGCAGGAAAGCGGCGCAAGACGCGGACCCACAATAACAAGGTTTTCTCGGTTTCCCGCCGCCTGGCCTGCCTTCGTCTGCCCCGTCTGCCCCGTCCATGCGGTTAAGAAACCTGCCCGAATAGTCGTAAGAGAGTTCTTCTCCGGGCGAGATGTCTTTGGCTGCAAACAGCGCCAGCCGGGGCACCATGGAGTCCACGCGGACCGGCACCATGAGCAGGTTGGGCTCACAGGAGTGGTTCAGGAACCTCCCCACGTTGCCCACCCGCGCGGGGTCCACGAACGTTTCCATCACCCGCCCGCCGGCCACGTGCTCCCGGACGGCGATGATGTAATTGGAGTCGTGTTCCGTTTGGCGCTGACTTCTCCTCTGTGCTTCGGAGAATCCCAGGACCTCGCCGGCGTACTCGCAGACGAACCGGCCTCTGGGGATGAACGCCAGGGTGCGCAGCCCCCAGCCCTTGCCGTCCGTCCTGAACACCTGCAGGGGGCGCTGCAGGCCTCGCTGGACCACGCGGTTCCCGCAGTGCCCCGGGCACGGGCACAGGGCATTGCACTCGAAGATGGGCCAGGCGCACCTTGCTGCCGACCCCAGGTCCCGGAGGCGCGCTTCCTCATCGTAGTTCTCCTCGGAGCGGAGGCAGGAGCAGGTGCCAGGCACGCAGGGGCGGGTGAGGCAGCTGCACCCGGGGAAGGTGATCTCCGTGGGGTCGGCGTCGGCTCCGGGTCCGGCCACGTGGTCCGGACTGTACTGCAAAACCGAGACAGGGCAGTCAGCAGGAGGTCACACCTTCATACGGGGCACAGGCAGCTTGGGGCGAGCGACTGCTCATTCCTGCACATACAAGTAGAACAAAGAAACTAACAAAACACAGCATGTTAAAGTCTGTCTGAAACCGTAACTCTCCAATTTGAAAAATAAGATTGGGGCCCTAGCCGGTTTGGCTCAATGGATAGAGCGTCGGCCTGCGGACTGAAGGGTCCTGGGTTTGATTCTGTCGAGAGCACATACCTTGGTTGCAGGTTCCCTGGCCCTGGTCGGGGTGCATGCAGGAGGCAACCAATTGATGTGTCTCTCTCACATCGATGTTTTCTGTCTCTCCCTCTCCCTTCCACTCTCTCTAAAAATCAAGGTGCGTGACCCTGACCGGAATCGAACTCAGGACCCTTCAGTCCATGGGCTGATGCTCTATCCACTGAGCCAAACAAGCTAAGGTGAAAGTTCCAAGTATTTTTTGACAATAAACTCAAAGAAAATTTCTTATAAACCACGGTCACCGAAGAAGCCAAAATGGAGACGGGAGCCAGAATACTGAAGGGCAAACACCCCTCCTCGCCTGTTCTCAGGTGCTATGTCTCCCTTCTCTGAACTAGGCCTGCTTACCAGCATGAAGCTGGACTCCAAGTGGCACGGACTAGGGTTCTCCCGTACTGAATGTGGTCCTGTCTCTTCTACACCCAGGTCTCAAGGAAAGGCGTGGTCCTGAGGTCTGGGGTGCGGCATGGCAAGGGGTCAGGCTCCTATCCGTAGCACCGGGCACGGAGCAGGTGCCTCGGAATATTTGATTGCTTGATGGCAGCTCTTAATAACTTCTGATCAGAGGGCTGACTTTTCTGAGTCCCATTCTGTGTCGAAACTCCGGAAAATGAAGTAGGACGCTGCACAATTTTCGGGGCTTAAAACTCAGGCCTTGGTTCTGAATCCTAAAGAAGTGCCGTGAAAAATCTTCATTCCTTTTTTGGTTGTTTCGAAACAGCAGCTACAAGAATCTTAGTACTTGGCCTCTAGCCCCATGAGTTTGTTTTTGCTCCAAGCGGCTCTTAGGAAACTGTGAGCCAGATAATTCTTTTCAAGGGCAAGTTGAGATCTTAAAAAAGATGTTTCCACCAGAAAAATAGCTAGATCCAACTCTTAGTTCAAGAAAATCAATCAATTTTTTTTTCTACTTAGGTTTCAATATGCTTGTTTCTGATCGGAACATTGGAATGTTCTTTTTTGCCTTTTCACCACAGTACCCCAAAGCTTAACTAGACACAAAGTTATTTTTAACTTGAGTTTCTCATGCCTTAATTCTTGTGTGTGCATATGCCTGTGAAGGCAGGGCTTGGGGCTGTTTTGACCTTTTATAAGACTGCTTTTTGTGCTCCATGAATATCTGGGAGCAAACGAGTTGAAGGCACTTTTAGGCTTGTCATTTACATATTTCAAACAGGTTTTATCTTCTTTGAGACTGTTAACTTCTGGAGGAAGTGACCTTGTCTTCTTTCTGTAGCTCTGACTCTACCCAGAGTTATATGTATAGCCAGCCAGCTGGAACCCGGGGGGGAGGTCACACCTTCATGGGGGGGGGGGGGGAGAGGGGACTGAGTCTGCCTCCCGATTGCCATTTATGCCCACCAACTACAGGTGTGAGGATCAATCACAAGGCTTCCTCCCTCCCTCCCCTTTTATAGCAATCAAGTGCTTTCTATCTGCTCCTGTCAACTCAAGGGCTGGCATGGTGTGTTGTCACCATTTTATCTTACATGCCTAACTTAACACGGCGCCTGGCACATTACAGACACTCAACTATTTGTTGAATAAAGAAAACGCCCATCGGTGGTTTTGACATTCCACAATGTTTGGTTTTGAATAAGCTTTAACTGCTTATATTTCTCAAAAAGGTAGTTTGAGAAAACATAACCGTTCCAGCAGCACCCGAGTCATCCCCACAAGTGGGACCACGTGGGGCCACGCGCGGCACGGGCCTCTGTCTAGCCCCGCCCCCTACCTGTAGGGCGCAAGCCCCGCCCAAGTGGCTGCGCGCGCAGCGCCCCGGCCCGTCAAGCCCCGCCCCTTACGGGAGGGCGTGGCCCCGGCGCGCGACTCTGAGGCCAAGCCCCGCCCTTACCTGGAAAGGTCCTGGCCTCGCCCCCGGCGGCCACACGCTCACAGGCACGTTCTCCAGGCCGCACGCGACGTCCAAGGGCTCCGTGGGCGCCTCCGGCTCTTCAGACGCTGCCATCACGCAAAGCTACTTTGCCCGGGCTCAAAGCGCCTCGGCCTAAATGAGCGCGAGCCTCGCAGAGCATGCTGGGAGTCGCTGTCCCGCAACCCCAATGCCTCATGGGAGATGTAGTGTTTCCCCCTCTCCTGTCACGAGTGGCTTGTGAAGTCAGGCTCGCCCTCTGTTTTAAGCCAAATTCACAACAAATAATACAAAACCTTTAAGCTAGGGACAGAGCTTTGTGGACACAAAACGAGGTGCTTGAGTTTTCCCAGGGATCCGCGGGGCGGGCTTCGGAGGCGAGGTCCTGGTCCAGGGGTCAGGGCCTCCAGGTTTGTGGGGTGTGCCATGTGTGCGCGCTCGGAGGAGGGGACTGCACCTGAGTACCTGGAACTGGCGAGCAGGTTGGGTCTCTGTGTACACGGAGTCGCTGGACCCAGGGCACAGCATCAGCCGCACCAAAGCCCTGCCCCAGGGTCCACCTGCTCGGACCGAAGCCCCTCTGCCCGCAGCTTCTGATGTCCCTTCCTCCTGCCTCAGTCTCCCCGCAGCGTGTAGGTGTGACCCAGGTCCCTGCCAAAATCGAGCCCCAACCTTGGCGTGTGGGGATGACACTCTAACCCACCCAGCACCCAAGCTGGAGCAGCTTAGGGTTTTTTTTGTTTTGTTGTTAATCCTCACCAGAGGATAGTTTTCCATTGATTATTTTTATTATTTTTTTTTAGAGCGAGTGGAAGGGAACAGGAGAGACACAGCCACTGATTGCCTCCCACACGTACCCCGACCAGGGCCAGGGTTGAAGCCTGCATCGGAGATAGCAGAATCCAACCGGGACCCTTCAGCTCACAGGCGGACGCTCTATCCACTGAGCCAAACCCACTAGGGCACATCTTAGCTTTTTAATAACTGTCACTCCCAGATGTTGAATGGGGGTGGTGTGAGCACTGGGTCTTCTCACCAAGTAAGTTTGTGCAAATGGAACCAATTTGAAGAGAACAAAGCACAGCAGTTGATACTTTTAGGGGTTTCAGTTCAACTCGTTGACTATTTTTCCCAGCCCCACACCGCCCATCACGGGGTGAGCTTACCGGCAGTCCTGTTTGCATCACACAGCCCCTAAGCCTGGTCCACGCTTCAGACCGCTGGCTGCATACCTGAGTCCAGCTGGGCCACTCTGATTCTCTTAGGAGTAGCTGAGGCCAAGGAACAGCTAAAACGGTGTATACTTTGGTAGCAAAAAGGTAGCTTTATTCAGTATATTGATGGAGAAGCAGAGAAAAGTCAAGTCCTTCCTAGAGAAAAACGCAGATGAGTGGTAAGGAGAGGACTTAGTTCCTGACACCTGACCCTTTTCAGTCCCAATCTTTATGACACACACAACATTTGTATTCTTGTAACACATTTTCCCTTGGGTTTGGGTTAAGTCAGTGTGGTTTCTGCTCTTCAGTCAAAGAACGTTGACTAGTGAGAACGATGGAATCATCACCATCATTATCATTAGACAATGTGGGCTGGGGGATCAGCTACTGTGCAGAGTTAGTTAATGTCTATGAATTTTTGTTCACTTTGAAAGTTGGTAAGTTTAATGTTTTTTAAAAGTTGGTAATTTTTTTTAGCAATTTGCCTTTCTGATGTGTCTTCACTAAAGAATGCTTCCCACAAATAATATGAAAATAAATTTATATCAAAAGGTAGTAAAAATACAAAATTCCTACTCAGTAGGAAGGATAATGTAGTAATAAGAAATAATAGTCATATTGCACATGATACGTGCCTGATATTGTAAAAAGATAGCAAAATAGAAAGTAAATTGGACAGGGAAAATGTCTTTTTAGGAGCTGAAAGTTTATGTCTAAGTGTTTGCCAAAATCAAAAGACTAATGCCATGTTGGTCATTTTGCAATAACAGAAAAAAGTAGCAATGGATTAAAGTAGTGTGGGAGTTGTATTTTACAAAATTATGGTCCTGTATTCTTTACACTTTCCAGAAATAGTGGTTTGTGTTCTTGTGTTTAACTGCTACTAAAAATATGTTTTCAGCGGAATAAAAAACTTGCATCTGGTCCTATGTTTTTATCATTGCATTGTGGTTTAGTGAGATCCATAATTTTCCTTGTTCATATGAACACAGAAGCGTCAAGATTTAATCTCATTCAGAATATTGTTAGGGTAAGTGCTTTAGTTGTCAAGTAAATGTTCAGGATTGATGGTCATAGAATAAAAACTCCTCCTGGTGTGCAATCAAAGGGGGATTGTTGGTAATAGGCGAGGAGATGACAGAAGAGAATTATGTATTTCCTTCACCCGAAATGCCACCAGCAAGGAATTAATTCCACTCAACAACATCTGATCAAGTTTATTACCAAATACTGTTACCGAGGCGATGGGAACAGACTCGATCTGTCTGCAACTCGACCTTGAGAGGCAGTCTTCCACACGGTGTCATTCCCACTTGGGAAAGAAGCATTGCATGTTGCCTATGAGGCTACCTAGCGCCTATGAACAGCACTTCATGATTTTTAAAAAGTACTACGTATTCCTTCTCCTCATTTATAAGAAGGCGCATGGGCCAGCCTCTTCTACTTCAAGTTTTGAAAGCAAAGATGTGTAAACTTTGAAGTTTAGGACCACAAATGTCTTTTTCCAGAGAAATCTTGTTTCAGAACATTTAAACCCCCGTCTGTGCCGGGCCGGTGTGGCTCAGTGGTTGAGCATCAGCCCTTGAACCAGGAGGTCACAGGTTTAATTCTCGGTCAGGGCACATGCCTGGGCTGCAGGCTTGATCCCCAGTCGAGGGCGTGCAGGAGGCAGCCGATCAAAGGTTCTCTCTCATTATTTATGTTTCTATCTTTCTCTCCCTCTCCCTTCCTCTCTGAAATTAATTTTAAAAAATATAAAAAATAAACCCAGGTCTAGGAGGGCGTCTACAGAATAATTTCAACAAGTACCCCCAAGCTATTATTTGAGACTGGAATTCTTCTTAGGGATCATGTGATATTTCAGCTTCTTAGAGTTCTATGTTCCTGCAACTTTCTAGACCCCTGTTGGCATTTTCACGCTGGTAGCTCCCAATCAGGTATTTGGAAGAAGAAAGGAAACGGAACAACAGAACGGAACAAAACGAAACCCAAATTAAACCAAAATCAAAAGACGAATGCCAAGAATTCTGCTCAAGGGCCCAAGACTGACTTGGTTAGCATAGCTGGACAAACATTAGTGATTTATACTGACTTTTAGATGTTTCCACCAGGAGAATTCGGTATGAAACACAGAGGAAAAGGCCCGTTGGTTTTTCATTTTCTCGTGTTACTGCGGTGACGTCCACACCTTGCTGGGGGCAGGTGCCTCTTCAGGTGAGCGTCGTCTCGCCCACACTGGCCTCCAAGGAGACCTTCCCAGGGTCTGACGGCAGCGCCTGACCTCCCAGCCACAGACCTCCTCCCCTCGTGCAGGTTGCTTCCACCCCAGAGAGCTCTCAGAACTCCAGCATTCCTGGTGGTGAAAAGAGCGGCAAACACACCTGTTTTATCACATCGCTTCCCTTCCTGATAAGGAGACACCCGGGGCAGCCCGAACTTGGCGGACCAGGTGAGGAGGACGGGAAGAAAAGGCCACTGACCGTGTAGCGAGCGCATCCAACATCCTCTAGCCCCGCCCTCAAATCTCCACGATGATGAGAATGTTCTGTCTCTAAGCTGGTCAGCACGCTGGCTGCCAGCCACTTGTGACTATTGATTCCTTAGTATGACGGGAGAACTGATTTTTAAATGTTAATTTATTTAAATTTGTTTTAAATCGCCGTTTATCCTTAGTGGCTACTGTATTGGGCAGCACATTTTAGACACTATACTGAACAGATCGATTTCTTATCTAATCTTTGCAACAACTCCTCCAAGCACGCGCCGCCAGCCTGTTGCACAAGCTCTGGGAACGAGTGCACAGAAATTCAGGGATTTTTTTTTTCTACGTGTTACACGTGTGTGAGGGGCAGAATGGGATTTGGACACTGCCTTTCTTCCAGCTGCTGAGGAGGAAGGAAAGGGGCACAAATCATGACATTAAAAAGGACACCCAGTATTTCATCTTGTTTGAAAGTATAGTCACTTACGTAGTGAGGGGCGCTACGTAATGGAGAGTTTTTTGTTGTTTTTAAATCTTTTTTAATGGGCTGTGCCCTTGGGCTTTGAGAAAAACAATCGGGTTAATGAGTCTGCTTCAAAAGAACACTTTTCCCCCCCTTTCTTAAAAAAATATAGTGGATGAGATTACTGGATGAATATTAATTAGCAATATAAACAAAATTCTTTAATAAAAATCCTTTATTGTTGAAAGTATTACATATGCCTCCTTTTCCCCCCATTGACCTCTCTCAGCCTGCCCCTTCCCCCAGCCCAGGCCTTCATCCCCTATTGTCTGTGTCCATTGGTTATCTTGATCTCATTGCTGGGTATTCTTGTCTTGTGGCCTGGAACAGTCTGTTAGGCTCCTGGGTCTCTCTGCCTCGTGACAATCAGCTGTCATTATTGTAAGATCTATCTATCTATCTATCTATCTATCTTAGGTATAACATATATATAAAGTGTCCCCCCCTAATATGTATACACCTTTAACAGCTGATAGCTCAATTGATGTTTCTTTCTTTTCAGATTTAACCCATTGGAATAAATAATTATTCAAAGTGTGTATACATTTTTTTGGGGGACACCCTGAATATCTGAGAGAGAGGGCTGAATAATAGAAATCTATTGCCTATATAATCCTGTCTTCAGGGGTAATAACAATGTAGAGAAAATCAACAATTTATGAACGGCCATAGAAGCCATTTTTTAAAAAAAATATATATTTCTTTATTGATTTCAGAGAGGAAGGGAGAGGGAGAGAGAGAGAGAGAAACACCAATGATGAGAGAGAATCATTGATCGGCTGCCTCCTGCACACCCCCCACTGGGGATCAAACCCGCAACCCGGGCCTGTGCCCTTGGCCGGAATCGAACCCGGGACCCCTCAGTCCACAGGCTGACGCTCTATCCACTGAGCCAAGCCGGCCAGGGCCATAGAAGCGATTTTTAATTCCTCTCTTTTCATTCCTTAGTCATTTTTGATCAGTAAATGGAAGCAACAAATTGCTCCATCCCCGGGGTCCTCGGGCGAAGCACAGTACGTGCTGCTTTTGAAACCGAAATGTGGGTGTTGGAGTCCGAGTTCTGGTCTCGAGAAACGGAAGACTGGAGTTGTGGGTTAAAGGTCATGGGGAGAAGCCCGTCCTGGAAGAGGTGTAGTGAGGCCCCAGGGCAGCCAGGGTCCGAGCTTCCCGTCTATGTGACGGAGGGAGTTCGGCGTCCAGGCTAACTCCAGTCTATCAGCCCAAGCACGGAGGCTCCTTGGTTCTAAGCCACCTGGGTGCCCGGATGTGCTCCTCCACAGGAACGTGGGCGGAGACAGCCTTGCTAGCTCGTGATTGGCCTTTTCAAAGAATTCTGCCTTAGCAACATCCTTGGGATTGGCTCACACGCCTTACTGCCTTGGGATTGGTTGTCTGCACGCTGCCCGTCTTAGTGTTTTAAAGGTCGCGCCTCTCCTGGGTCCCAGGCCCGGGTGAGACCACGCGCCCCTTGGGTATGGGTGAGGCCACGTGCCCCTTAGTCCAGGTGACGCCGTGCCCCTGGGATCGGCCGAGACCAAACCAGAGGGAGTCAGACCTCCATTACCACCATTTGTCCACCACCCAGAGCTGAGGGGTCAGTGCTGACATGTACACATAAGGAACTACTGGACATCGAAATTGGGTCTCAAAAGAACTGTTGGTCCAGGGGGAAGCTCGCTACAGATTGATTCATTTGCCTGTCAGCATAAATATTATTGCTCGTCTCACATTCAGTTCTTATTAGTATATATCTAGGGACATTTGATCTCGTTCATCTAGAGGAAATGATGAACAACATAGACTGAGGAACAAGAACAGAACCAGAAGCAAGGAGGCATCGATCGGACTATCGGGCCTCAGAGGGAGGATACGGGAGGGTAGGGGGAGGGTGGGGGGGAGGGGGAGAGTTCAACCAAAGGACCTGTATGCATGCATATAAGCCTATCCAACGGTTAAGTTCAACAGGGGATTGGGGCATGCGTGGGGAGAGGGGTGGGATGGGAATGGGGGAATGAGGACAAATATGTGACACCTTAAACAATAAAGAAATTTAAAAAAAAAAAAAAAAAAAAAAAAAAAAATAAAGGTCGCGCCTCTCACAGGTGTCCTTCCTTCCCCGCCGCGTTGGGGTCCCCGCCATGCCCCTGTCCCTGTCCCCCTGTCTCCTCACTTTGATCTCCGGGACCCTTCAGCTTCAGGACGGAAGGCCAGAGGTCATTTTTAGGGGCGAGCAAACTCTCTTGGTAAGAGTGGGAGGGGGTTTCGGGGTGTCCTCAGGCTCGCTCTTCCCCTCTGGGTTCTGCTAGGGTCACACTTCGTGAGGAACGCATGCTGATGGGTGGCTGCGTGTCTTGCAGCCCTGGGTCCCCTGCTCGGACCCTGATTCTAGCGCCAACCCCCCACGTGGGAAGCCTGGCCTCGCCTTTCATTCAGCCTTCCCCTTGTCATTTAAAAATATATATATATTTTGTTGATTTTTTACAGAGAGGAAGGGAGAGGGATAGAGAGCTAGAAACATCGATGAGAGAGAAACATCGATCAGCTGCCTCCTGCACACTCCCCACCGGGGATGTGCCCACAACCAAGGTACATGCCCTTGACCGGAATCGAACCTGGGACCCTCAGTCTGCAGGCCGACGCTCTATCCACTGAGCCACACCAGTTTCGGCTGCCCTTGTCATTTTAACCTGCAGGTTTGGCAGTGAGCTGCTCAGGCCCCTCTGCTTGAGCAAGGCTTCCGCTCCGAAGGTTCAGCCTCAGGTTCTGGAATTGACCCTGAGCTCTGCGGAGCGGGCCTTGACTCAGATTTGCTTCGTTGCAGGTGGGACCTGGCCGGCCGAGGCCGCAGGAAGCCACGTCTCGTGAAGACGAAACCCGTGAGTGTTCTCGCCCCCTCAGCATTAACCGCGTGTCCCCTCAGCATTAACCGCGTGTCCCCTCAGCATTAACCGCGTGTCCCCTCAGCATTAACCGCGTGCCCCCCGAAGTGCAGCCTAACCAGTGGTCAGGGAGTGGGTCTGTAATTCAGTACCTGAGGCGGGAAGCTCAGCTGGAGCTGAGACCCACGTCCGGGGGTGTCTGTCGCTGGCGCTTGTGCCTCGGTGTCCGGCAGCACCCGGCCAGGTGAGGCCATTCCTCCTTCGCGCTGGCTCCGAGGCTGGCCACCTGCCCGGCCTGGCTCTCGGGTACAAAGGGAAGGCACAGGATAGCCGCCTTGCGGGACAGCGGCTGGGAAAGGAAGCGGCTAGCTCCGTGGTCGGCAAACCGCGGCTCGCGAGCCACATGCGGCTCTTTGGCCCCTCGAGTGTGGCTCTTCCACAAAATACCACGGCCTGGGCGAGTCTGTGTTGAAGAAGTGGCGTGAGAAGAAGTTTAAGTGTAAAAAACGTGGCTCTCCAAAGAAATTTCAATTGTACTGTTGATACTTGGCTCTGTTGACTAGTGAGTTTGCCGACCACTGGGCGAGCTGACTGTCCTTGGAAACAGACCGGGAGGGGGATCAACTGTAAGGCATCGCCTGACTTCTCGATGCCGATGCCTCAGGGGAGTTAGACTTTTGTTTGTTTGTTAATCCTGGTTGGAGGATATTTTTCCATTGACTTTCAGAGAGAGTGGAAGGGAGGGAGGGGAGAGAGAGAGAGAGAGAGAGAGAGAAGAGAAACATTGATGTGAGAGAGAGACACATCAACTGGTTGCCTCCACCTGTGCCCCAACCAGGGGAGGGGATCAAACCCCCAACCCAGGTTCATGCCCTTGACTGGGAATCAAACCAGTGACCATTGGGTGTGCAGACTGACGCTCCAGCCACCGAGACACACCGGCCAGGGCTAGTTAGAGCTTAACTTCTGACCCACCCACCTTCCTTCTTGGATAAAGGGTGCCGTGTGGACCAAGATCAGTCCAGAGTGACTGGCCAGTAAGCAAGGCCTGTGTTCATGCTACTTGTCTCAGCCTGCGCGTGTTTACATCAGAAGTGATCCTGGGCAGAATTTGTAACATCCTAGAGATACTACTGATGCATTATTTTATTATTTTTATTCCATGAACATATGTGTTAGCTAATAATGGCTACGTAAGGAAAAGCTCGTTTTTTGATGGATACACTTACATCTGCGCAATTGGAGTTTTATCCAAAACAGTTTAAAGCAAATCCTATGCTAGGCCTGCGTGTGCAGCTATTGAGTTGTTTCCATTTTTGGTTTTGTTTTGCTTGGCGAGCAAACGGAGCCAAGGCGGATCCTCGGACACAGGTTGTGGGGAGCAGCCTCGCGTCCGAAGGAACTCCTGGTCGGCTTGGGACCCGGGAGGGGCAGGGGTTTGAGGGCCACATCGACCTTGAAGGACAAGGGCATTTCTTGCCCCCCTTTTTGGAAAGTGTCTGGAATTCATGGGAACTCCGTGTTCACCTTTGTGCTTGGGAACTTACTTTCGTCTTTCCCCGACGGTCGATACAAAGAACCCGTTTTCTGCCCAGGGCCGATCAGACAAGAGCAGGGGGTCAATGAGCGCGGTGGTAAAAGCGACTTCATTTTCGTCCCTGGTAGAAATACAAAGTGCTCGCTCACTCAGCAGGAAGCCAGGTTATCTATTATTCACCAGGAACCTTTTCTGGAACAAAGCGAGGCGTCCGTGATTAATTTTGCATCATGAAACGGAGGGAAAGGAAGGGAGAGGGAGGGCTCTGTAGAGCGGGTGGGAATGGGAGGACGTGCACAAGGGGACAGGGTCTCGATCTGTGGGCGTCTCTGTCTGTATCACCTCTCTCCTCTCCGGATGTGCACAGGGCGTCCCCCCAAATGTACACACTTTACAGCTGAGAGCGCAATTAGTGTTTCTTTCTTTTCAGCTTTAACCAATTGGAATTAGTAATTACAAAATTAATACTTTAAAAAATAGTATACATATTTCTGGGATACCTGCATATCCAGAGGAGGGAGACGGGGAGAGAGAGAAGAGAGAAATTGAGAGATTGATTGATTTAGAGCAGGAAGAGGTGAAGAAAGGAAATGTCTGGGTTAATTGCAGGTAAAGAGCTATGTCCTGGCGATGGGTTGTCCCATGCTGAGCTGGGACTGTCAGTGTTTCCATCCCTTACCATTTCCCGTCCTAACTTGCTGTCATTTCACAGCCGAGTATGTATTGAGGACTTGCTACCTGCACGCACCGGGATGGAGTTTGGGAGTAATTAGACGGTTTGGTGAGCACACACGGTTTGGTGAGCACACACTACATGCCGCACGCTGGACAAAGCCTTCCTGCGGGTTTGGTTGAACCCTACGACATCCTGCCGGGTGGGAGCCAGGGCCACCTGTCCTCGCTGTGCGTTCCATGGAGAGAAATGAGATGCGGAGAAGTTAAAGCTGTTATTTGTAGAGGGCCCCCTGGGAAGGCACCTGGGCATTTCTTTAATTATTGTCAGCGGAACTCAGGGCGACAGGCAGAGCCACGCCCTGGGAACATGCATCCCCAAAAAGACGGGAAGTGTTATCAGTACGGACTCTTACCTTTGCCCAGGTGTCGGGGAGTGTGACTTTGATATGTAAATCCAGTCAAGCACCAGGAATGCTTGGGCCTACTCAAAAATGCAAATGATCCTAACTATTTGGGGTATAAATAAGCAGGCTGCGTGAGCTCTGGGTCCCTGTCCCTCCATCAGAGGAGGCAGCTGTTCCATCCGGCTCCCAGCTTTGTTTCTATTTCTGCTCCCTCCCTACCTCCCTCCCTCCCTTTTCTCAACCCTCAGCTCCTCCACTCAGGAACGGAAAAGAGAGAAACACCCACAGATAATATTTTTAAAAAGTGCCTTGATTGGTAGTGTTTCCTGATATCACTGTGTAAATGTCCCCATCATGGCCGATTTCAGTCTGCAAACAGTTTAACAACTGGCTGGCAAACTTCCCGAGTACTAAGCTGTCCCCCAGAGCGGGCTGGGCTGACCCCGGTGCGGGCGCCACTGCAGGTGAGAATCCGGCCCATGGGGGAGGCCAGACTGTGTGACCCCAACAGAACACGGGCGCCGGCGGCAGGGCGTGCGGAGCAGACCCCCTCTCTCCGGCCGTTCCTCGTCATTGGAATCTGCGGGTAGAGAGGACGGTGATGGGACAGTTAAACTGTGTTCTGAGGAACGGGTGAGACGCGAAGATGTGGACTCGGGGCCAAAGAGCGGGAGGGGATGGGTGAAGCCTGAGCAGCCACGATTCCCGTTCTCCACCTTCTCATCCTTAATACACTGTCAGCTCCGAAGCAGCAATACCCTAACCGTCCACCAGGTGGCGGGGTAACGCCATCCTTTTCTCTGAGGAACTACAAATGATAAAATACCCATTTTACACAAACGGGGCGGGAACTTTTTCCCTTTTGAAATGAGGAAAGAGTTGGAAAGTCCTTGCAGGAATTGTGATGAGGGGTTTCAGAGGAATGCTTTCTTTCTTTTTTTCTTTTTGCCATGGTCTGTTTCGATTTACATTTGTATATAATCCAAGAGAAATTCTTGTTCGAGTGAGTATGGCATGCTGAGACGCCTAAGTGAATAAATTTGACAAAGATATATAAAGCAGTGTTCAGAGAGAGTGAATTTTGGAAGGTGTTTTATCGGTCTGAGAGTTAAGAATTGGGTACGTCTCGTTCTCACTGTGATTCACAAACTGAAACCAACAGAATTTAACTTCATCCAGCAGACTGGAGTGGCTACAGAGGTCCAGTCATTAGGCTTCATAGCATTCGCCTCTTAGGCCTTAAATTTGGGTCCCATTGTATCTAGACCTGCCAACAGCTGCAGAAATGTCCATGGGGCTCAGCAGTGAAGACGATGGTAGGGGCTATCGATTCTAAATCCGCCTGCACCCTTCTAGGGCTCGGTTGTGTTCTTCACCGCAGCGCAGTCTGCTGTCTTTGCTGTAAACAACATTAAGTAAACTGCCTGATGATGGTGATGACAGACCAGGCTGTAGAGTCAACACAGCCAAGATTGGCTTTATACCACGCAGTCGAAGCCAGCTTCTAAGTCCCTGTATTCTACCCCGAATTGCTCTTTCTTTACAAAATGCTTTTTGGAACAAAATGCTTTTATGCTGCTTTTTGGAAAGGAAGTATGTTCTCATGGATAAAAAAAATCAAAGCGATATCAAAAGTGTGTGGTAAGGATTCCCGGGTCTACTCTCTCTGCCCTGCACACCCCCTCCAGGTAGCAGCTTTCAGTAGCTTCCTGTACTTCCTTCTCGTTTTCATGATGGAAATACATTTGTTCATCCCCCCAAGTTCACTGAACATCCAGGCTGTTCTGAGTTTTTCTCAGTGTGAATCCTCCTCGTTATTGCCTGTCCCCCTGAACTAGGAGCACTCTGCCCGGGTGTTGGCTTTCCGGGAGGGCGAACCTCTCTGTATTCGCGTGCGGCTCTGCTACTTCCAGAGCACGTGATCCGAGGCTGACTCGCAGGTCCCAGGGCCGTGTCACAGGGCGTGGGCCGCCGTGAGGAGTGGGGAGGGACCCACCGCCAGTGGCCTGTGGCGGGGCGGCGGTCTCTGTCGGTTTCTCTCCCTGTTCCTCTGGCCTTTTCTCCCCAAAAGGGCAGTCACGCTTTTGCACCATCCGTTCCCCAAATTAAAGTCTCAGTAACCTCACAAGTTGCCGTGTCTCTAGCCTCGCCCCCATCTGTCTGTCCTAAACATTGCAAGTTGAGGGGCCCTTTGGTGGCTGTGTCGCACGCACGGGAGTAAACCTCACAGCGCATGCATCCTTCTCACGATGTAGCCCTTCCTCCCTGCCGACCCGCGTGCCCTGTAACCCCTCTTCCCCGCTCTCTGCACAGGCTGCACGTGTTTCCTTCTGCCCAGCATCCCAGCCCCGGCGTCCATGGGACAGGCTCCTGTGGGTTGAATTGTGTCCCCCACCCCAAATGAGGGTCAAAGTCCCAATCCTCAGTACCTGGGACCGGGACCTCATTTGGAAACTGGAGGCCTGGTGCACGGATTCGTGCACATTGAAAGGAAATTAATTAGAAGAAATATTTTAGAGGCCAGGGAGGACCATGGGAGATTGGCTCCAGGGCATGTCCAGCCAGTCTCACCCAGTCCTGATTGGCTGGACCCCAGCAGCAAGCTAACCTACGGGTTGGAGCATCTGCCCCCTGGTGGTCAATGTGTGTCATAGCGACTGGTTGAACGGTCGAATGGTAGGACACTTAGCATATTAGGCTTTTATATATATAGATAGGGCTATCGCAGATGGTCAGATGAAAATGAAGTTATTAGGATGGGTCCCAATCCAATATCGTGCCCTTATAAAAGGGAACATGTGGGCCCAGAGATAGACCCAGATTGGAGTTATGGTATCACAAGGCCAGGAGTGACCCAAAGCTGGGACGCCCTTCCCTGGTGCCCTTGGTGACAGCTGGCCCTGCAGACCCCCTGGTCCCGGACTTCCAGCCTCCAGAGTTGTGAGACGATACATCTCTGCTGTTTCAGCCAATCAGCTCGTGGCCTGTGGTGTGGCAGCTCAGGAAGCTAATGCACAAGTTTTTTTAAAAAATACTATATATTTTTTATTGATTTTAGAAAGGAAGGGAAAGGGAGATAGAAACATCTCTGATGAGAGAGAATCATCAATCAATCAGCTGACTCTTACATGCCTGCTACTGGGGATGGAGCCTGCAACCTGGACATGTGCCCTGACCGGGAATTCTCTTGGTTCATAGGTTGACACTCAATCCACTGAGCCACACTGGCTGGGCATTTTTTTTTTAATGTATCCTATATAATAAAAGCCTAATATGCAAATCAGCCAAACAGCAGAACGACTGGTCGCTATGATGTGCACTGACCACTAGGGGGCAGACGCTCAATGCAGGAGCTGCCCCTTGGTGGTCAGTGCGCTCCCACAGGGGGTGCACCGCTCAGTCAGAAGCCCTGAGCCGGGCTCACAGCTGGTGAGTGCAGTGGCCGTGGCAGGAGCCTCTCCCACCTCCCCGACAGCGCTAAGGATGTCCAACTGCCATCAGGTGACATCCCCCGAGGGCTCCTGGACTGCAAGAGGGCGCAGGCCAGGCTGAGGGCCCCCTCCCCCCCCGACTGAGTGTACGAATGTCATGTGCCGGGCCTCTGGCACACTATAAAAAGGTAACTCTTCCCCAGCGCCCTCCGTTAAGTGATACTTTTATAACCTGAAACAATTTCATGGCAGTCATTCCTTTCAGAAGCTTCCTTAGGCCGCCAGGCTCCGTGCTAGCACCGCCGAGCTCCAGGTGGAGGGCTGGAGGGAGAATTATTCATTGCTTGGTATTTTGAGACTTGCAATTCCCTTCCTAGATTTTCAGAGTTGTTTATGACCAAAAAGGCAAGGCGCTGAGGCTTGTTGATGGAAAAGCAAAAACAAAATAAAAACAAAACCCATAGTTCAGAAAGCCGCATAGTCCAGTTATTTTCGTGTCTGCCCATTCAAGGAAATAATTTTCATCCAAATGTTTTGTTGAATGGGCGGCAACAGGGAAGTAATTCCCGTCTGAGATGCTCATGTTAAGCGGAATGAGCATATTGTCCTGACCAATGAGGCTCCTTTGTGTCGTCGTAGGTCAGGCCGGCACTCTTGGCCCAAATGAAGATCGCGTGGCCATGGAAGGATGGGGCAATGGAAGGGAACTTGGCCAGAGAGGGGCAAGGCATCCTCAAAGGGGGTGGGGGGCTTTCCGAAGGGGACAGGAGGATGGCAAGCCAACCGAGAGTTAGTTACAGACATTGGAAGTCTGCCCTCAGAGCTCTCACAAGGGCCCTTTTTCTTGTTTTTACACGACAACTCCTCGGACACATACAATGTCCGAGCAGCTGGACTTTAAAGACTGAAAACCTCACTGGAAAAGCGCCTAAGAAAGTGTAATTGGTGATGAATTACGCTGAACGGGAGATGCCTAAATCAAAAGGTCCCTCCCTCTGGTTTCCGCAGAGCCGGTGCGCGGTGGAGAAGTGGGCGCTTTACAGGCAGAAACACACCAGGAGCGCTGGGTTTCGGGCGCGTTCGTCTTTAAAGAAGCAGAGGCTGGATGGATCCCCACGTCGGGCGATTCGGTGCGCAGCTCTCTCCTGGCGGGTGCCTTGGCGGCTCTGACTTCAGAGCAGGTTGTCCCTTTGCTGAAGGGGCGGGCGGGGCAGAGAGCAAATTGGGGAGGAAGTGGCTGATGGAAACGGCCTGAGGTCGGCCTGAGGTCGTAACTTCTAATTTTCCCAGGTCCGTCCTCTCCCGAGACCTGAGTTCACAGGGCCCTGGAAATGGCGGCAGGGCAGCCTCCCTCCCCGCCCGCCACTCGGGCTTATTTTCCAGGATTGAAAGTTCAGCCGTTTCCAAAGGGGAGTCTATCCAGGGATCGCTCCATGTTTGTCTTTTTGCGATAATAGGTAATGTGGGTAGGTTGTGCAGGGTTTTTAAACGGCTGAACAGCTGTGTGTGTGTGGTGTGTCTATGTGTGTTTATGTCTGTGTCTGTGTCTCTGTGTCTATGTGTGTGTCTGTGTGTGTGTCTATGTGTGTGTGTCTGTGTGTCTCTGTGTGTGTTTATGTGTGTGTGTCTGTATGTATCTCTGTGTGTTTATGTGTGTCTATGTGTGTGTCTATATGTATGTGTCTATGTGTGTGTGTTTGTGTGTGTGTCTATATGTGTGTTTGTGTGTATCTCTGTGTGTGTCTGTATGTACCTCTGTGTTTATGTGTGTCTATGTGTGTCTGTATGTGTTTATGTGTGTGTCTGCTTATATGTGTATGTGTCTATGTGTATGTATGTTTATGAGTGTGTGTGTCTATGTGCGTGAACCCGAACCTCCTGCAGAACCTTTATTTGCTACTTTCTTGCTGCCTTTTCGGGGCATTTGCTTGTCCCGGGAGAGACACCCATGTAGCCCCGGAGAGTAAAAGGAGCTCAGACATTTGCTTCTGTCTCCATTTCGCAGCTCCTTGTGTTTTGTAGATGAGGATCTTCCTTGGAAACTTACTCAAATGTCCAGATAAGACACCCCCAGCGGCCCCCTTCGTCGTCCAGTGTGCCAGCGGCGCGGGGCAGCGAGGACCGCAGGGCGGGCTCAGCCGGCGGCGTTGCTCGGCGTGCGGCCGGCAAATGGCAAGGAGTGAGGTCCCCGCTGGCGGGCTCATGGGCTGGTTTTTCCTGCCAGGCCCCGGGGGCACCCCTCCGGAGTGGAGGACACCTGTGTCCCCCTCTGAGCACATGGCTTTCATGACGATCCCGCTGCTGACCTCACACTGGCCGGGGAGCAGCGACCTCCTGGTGAACTCGCCACTTGCCGGACTCCTGCCTCTGGCTGAGCCCCTGGCACTGGCTCTGAATGAGTCCTCATGGCCTCACGGGAACTCGGCATTGGTTTTGGGGGCCTGTTGAGTTGGGTCTCGCGTCGAGGGGAAGAGTTGAATGAGTGGTTGTTGCCGCTCTTGGGGAATATCCGGGACGTATTAGCTCTGAGTGGACCGGGCCACGTGTGGACGTTGTTGAACACACGTTCCTATGGGCCGTATCTTTTAGGCCAGTGGTCGGCAAACTCATGAGTCAACAGAGCCAAATAGCAACAGGACAACGATGGAAATTTCTTTTGAGAGCCACATTTTTTAAACTTAAACTTCTTCTAACACCACTTCTTCAAAATAGACTTGCCCAGGCCGTGGTATTTTGTGGAAGAGCCACACTCAAGGGGCCAAAGAGCCGCATGTGGCTCGTGAGCCGCAGTTTGCCGACCACGGTTTTAGGCAGTGGAAGCTGCCCGGTGAATTAGTCGGCCTCGGCCCTGGCCCCACGTCCGCTGCGGACTCACCGTGTCGGCATCGGGGCACAGGGCTGTGAGAACACAGGCCTCCTTTGCCGGGATGGTCCTGCTGTATCACTGTTCACATAGAGGCCACTGAAGTAGCGGAATGGACGGTAACACTTAAAACCACAAAGTCACGCCCGGCTGTGTGGTCAGTGGGTGAGCGTCAACCTATGAACCAGGAGATCACGGTTTGATTCCTGGTCAGGGCACATGCCTGGTTTGCAGGCTCGATCCCCAGCAGGAGGCAGCCGATCAGTGATTCTCTCTCATCATTGATATTTCTATCTCTCTCTCCCTCTCCTTTCCTCTCTCAAACCCATAAAAATATATTAAAAAAACCCCAAAAGCATAAAGTCAACTCATAGATGCGCCTTGAAATGGTATGTGCTCAGTGTTCCGCCATTGCTAGGGACTCATTAGCCCTGAAAAAATGGGTTGAACTTAACCAAAAGCAAAGTACGTGTTAAGAAAATACACAATTTCCAGTAGATCTGTGACCTACAGAAGCAGTGCCGCACTTCCTCACGTCACGGTTGCTTTTGCTCTTATTCTTGTGTCATAGGCAAACATGGAAATGTCAAGACTTTATTTTTATTTTTTGTGGGAGGCTGGGGCGGGGTAGGACTTACCTAAAGCTGGCCACTTGGCCACGTCTCTGGGTGGCATGTGAAATACCTTCAATGAGGAGACGTCGGAACAGCCCTGTCCAGCGGCTCAGTGGTTACAGTGTCGGCCGCCACACGGGAAAATCTCGGCTTCCACTCGCAGTCAAGGCCATGTAGCTGGCCGGCAGGTTCAGTCCCCGCCCCCGTCAGGGCACATGTGGGAGTCAACAGGTCCATGTCTCTCTCTCTCCCTCCCTTCCGTTCTCTCGAAAAATCCAAGGGGAAACACGTCCTGGGGTGAAGGTTATTGAAAAATAAGGAAGAGAGAGACATCCGGAGCAGAGAGGAAGACCCAGGCTCCGAGGACAGTGGCCGCTGCACAGGAGGGAGGAGGGGCTGCGGTCTCCAGCGCATGGCCGGATCCCAGGGCGGAGACTCGGGCCGGCTGTTGTGGCCAGAGACATGCCGGACACGGTAACGGGAGGCGTGGGTCTGCAGGGAGGGTGTTCACAGGGTCCTCTCACCGAAGGACGGCGGTGTCAGCGGGGACGGCACAGACCGGCCCCCGGGCCCCCGAGTGCCGAGTGGAGGAGGTCTGAATAATGACCGAAATTCTGGCAGGCCTCCGAGAGGCAGGCGCAGCGCTGCTTGGAGAACTGGTCATGCTTTTCGTGATTAGCTCTCAGAGTTATTTAACTTCTTCAGGGGCTAGAGATTTGAAGGAGATTGTGAGTGAGATACATTGTCACTGGTGAGTTAAACTAGTTTAAAATACCTCAGTTCTTTGGAATGCCGTGTTTTCCATTTCTTCCTTCTTAGACTCTCAATAGCTTTTTGCCTTTATGTCTCACCTTTTGTCTTATTTATTTATTTTTAGACACAGAGGCAGTAAAGCACCAAACAGACTGTCAAATTACAGCGGGAAGGCTGGGGAGTGTTGGGGAGGGGGTGTGGGGGGGAAGAGATCAACTGAAGCACTCGTATGCATGCATATGAGTACAGTCCATGGACACAAGATGCTGGAGGTGGGGGGATGAGGGCATGTGATGGGGTGGGAGAGGCTGGGGGAAGGTCAATAGGGAAAAAAAAGGAGATATATGTACTACTATGTGTAATACTTTAAACAAGAAAAAAGTTCAAAAAAAATGTTTCACCTTTTAATTTGAGGGACAAAAGGATCGTTCGTTGCCGGCCACACAGCTGTGTGCGGCAGGCACTCGGTAGCTGTTTGTTAAACGAACCGATGCCTGAATTGGTCACTAATTACAAGGCAACTGTGGGGGCTCTGTTATTGCAAAGCCTCCCCGTCTTCTGCTTGTCACGGTTGCTTGAGGTCATGCTGTTTCAGAGCCGACTTTTCAGAATGACAGTCCGTGGAGGCAGGGATGCATTTGCTGTTAAAGAGAGAGGTCCGTGGGAAGCCACCCAAACACGTCACTGTTCCTCTCTAAAAGCCTCATCTGCTGTGTGTCTCTGACACGCCTGCTCCCGGCAGGGCCAGGTAAGACGGTGCCGCCCTCCTGGCGTTGCTGAGACTCGGGCTTCTCTGCATCTGAAGCCATTTATTAAAAAACTAGAGGCCCGGAGCACGAAATTTGTGCACAGGGGTGTGTGCGTCCCTCAACCCGGCCTGCACCCTCTCGCAATCTGGGCCTAAACTGGCAGTCGGACATCCCTCTCACAATCCGGGACCGCTGGCTCCTAACCGCTCATCTGCCTGCCTGCCTGATCTCCCCTAACCACTTGCCTGCCTGCCTGATTGCACCTAACCACTCACCTGCCTGCCTGATCATCCCTAACCACTCTGCTTGCCTCATCACCCCTAACCACTCACCTGCCTGCCTGATCACCCCTAACCACTCACCTGCCTGCCTGATCATCCCTAACCCCTCTGCCTGCCTCATCACCCCTAACCGCTCACCTGCCTGCCTGATCATCCCTAACCACTCTGCTTGCCTGATCACCCCTAACCACTCACCTGCCTGCCTGATCACCCCTAACCACTCACCTGCCTGCCTGATCATCCCTAACCACTCTGCCTGCCTCATCACCCCTAACCACTCTGCCTGCCTGACCACCCCTAACTGCTCGCCTGCCTACCTGATTGCCCTTAACTGCCTCTGCCTCGGCCCCCGCTGCTGTGGCTTCGAAGGATGTCCAGAATGACCCCGGAAGGTCGTTTGGCTGTCTGGTTTAATTAGCATATTACCCTTTTATTATAGACTAGAGGCCTGGTGCATGAAATTTGGTGCTCCAAGGTATGTTAGGCAAATCCCCAGGCCAGCAGGCTCCCTAATTCCTGGGGGACTGATGACAAGCAGGGTGAGGTCATGCACTGAGACCTCAAGCATACGCCTCATGGTGCCCTGGGACCTTGGTTCCCGGTACCCAATGGTGGCCTTCTGGGTTGGGACAGCAGGGAGTTGCATAAGAACAGAGAAGGGGCAGTTTCTGACACCTTTTAAAAATTACGTTCAGCCCTGGCCAGTGTGGCTCAGTTGGTTGCACTTTATCCCGTGCACCAGGAGGTCGCTGGTTTGGCTCCCGACAGGCACATGCCCAGGAGGCTCCGTCCCCAGTAGGGGGCGTGCAGGAGGCAGCCGATCCATGATTTTCTCTCATCATGGATGTTTCTCTCTCTCTCTCCTCCTCTCTTCCTCTCTGAAAGCAATACAAATATATTAAAAAAAATAATCGTAGTACAATGAGCGGTGTGCTGGTGAATGAATAACAACGGGCTCTCCAAAAACAAGGCGTGCACATGGGAACGCACACAGATTTACTGCACGTTTTACCGACAGGAGATTGTGGCACGCAGTTCGCAGTTCATACAGTAAGCAGGCCTCTGCTGTGCATTCCACACGCCGTCCATCCCCACTGGACGCTGCCCTGGCTTTCTTCCGGCTGTGTCTGCAGCCGTGCTGTGGTGGCAGCTGACGGGCGCGTAGTGCTGACCTGAATGTCGCCGATGCTCCCATTTGCGGTAACGAGTGACAGGCCAGCCAAACGGTGAGGACAGAGCCACGTGCGGGAAAGTATTGGCGGCGACGCCAGCAGTTTCTCTGCTGCGCTGGATGGTGATTTTCAAACACTGGCAGGATGTTCTGCAGCTCTCTGTGCTGCTCCCCATGTAACGACTGTGCACACGACAAACTTGGATGCCTCATCTGCATCAGCGACAGTTCCACTCTCAACGAAACGATAAACGAAGCCCTGACGCATGGCGCTTGCCCACGTCTGCAGCACGCACCCCCTCAGCCCGGTCAGTGTCGGAGCCGGTGGGTTACTGAGGAGACGGTCACCTCTGCACGTGACCTAAACCCAGCAGACGACGCCGAGAGCGGGCCCAGCGGCTGCGCTCCGGGCGCCCGGGACACGTGCAGGGTGGTACCCCCCAAAGCGCCACCCAGAGCCAGGACAGCGCCCCGCGGGGTGAGGGTTTCGCCGTGGCACCAGGACCCAGACCCACACGGAGCTGCCGGCCGCTGTGCTTGTGTGATCCTGGGAGGCATTTCCTCCTCCTGCTGTGGTTCGTGACCATCAAAACCCACAAGATTCCCACCCAGGGAGGCGCACCTGAGCCTTGTGTGTTCCGAGCTCTTGTTGTTGAGCGTCACCTGAGGGTTTTTTCCCCTTGATTTTTAGAGAGAGTGGGAGGGAGGGAGGGAGAGAGGGAGGGTGGAGGAAAAGGGTGTGTGTGTGGGAGAGAGAGAGAGAGAGAGCGAGAGAGAGAGAGAGAGAGAGAGGGAGAAACATTGATGTGAGAGATACATAGTTGCCTCCTGCAGCTGGGGCTGGGAAAGAACCTGCAACCAGGTTGCATGCCCTTGACCGGGAATCAAACCCGTGACCCTTCAGTGTGAGGGCCGACACTCTACCCACTGAGCAGCACTGGCCCGATTTTTTTTCTTTTTTGCCTCACTGCCTTGGCTAGACCCTCTGGTGCAGCGTCGCCTGGAAGTGGTGAGAGCAGACGTCCTTGTCTTGGTCTTGACCTTAGGGGGAAAGCTTCCGCCTCCCCCCATCAAGTGGGCTGGGAGCTGTGGGGTTTTTGTAGCTGTCCTTTCTCAGGTTAAGGAAGGTCCCTTGTATTCTTCCCTTGTTGAATTTTTTGCACTTTACATTAAAAAATACTTTTATTGCTTTCAGAGAGGAAGGGACAGGGAGGGAGAGATGGAAACATGAACGGTGAGAGAGAATCATGGACCGGCTGCCTCCTGCACGCCCCACACTGGGGGTCGAGCCGGCAACCTGGGCACGTGCCATGACCGGGAATCCAATGGTGACCTCCTGGTTCCTAGGTCGACCTGAGCCACGCCGGCCAGGCTGCACTTTACATTTTCATCACGGTTGTGTTTAACAACAAGATCACAGAATTCCTAACGATGGGCCCTGGGGCCGGTCCGAGCCAGCCCTAGCGCACGTCCATCCTTCCTCTTACGTTCCCGTCTCCAGCCATGGCAAGCACAGGCCCGAGATGCCAATTGAATGAGTCCTAATTGGGTTATGAAACTAACAAATGCCTTTCACGAAGAACTAAAGGAAAGCACTCATTTCCATAATGAAAATCAGTTACCACACATTTTTTTTTTGAAAACACATAATATATTGTATTAAATAAGTAGCTTGATTTGAGACTAGAATTTTTCAAGTGCCTAGTGTATTAATTCATGTAATTTAGTGAGATGATTGCTATGTGCAGCGAACATTTTCTAAATCATTATTCGAAGTCTGGCTGCCCTAACGAGTTTAATTTGGAAAATACGCTCTCCGTGAACATCACGCCCGTTTTGTGGGGGAAGTTTCTGTGGTTGTGAAAGCACTAACCACGCAGCAACACCAGGGACGACGACGAAGGCGTCAGCTGTATCCGCGGAGAAGGCCTCATTACAAATGGTGGCTGGCCTGTGTGGCTCAGGAGGTCACGGTTCGATTCCCGGTCAGGGCACATGCCCGGGTTGCGGGCTCCATCCCCAGTAGGGGGTGTGCAGAATGATGATGACTCACTCTCATCATTGATGTTTCTATCTCTCTCTCCCTCTCGCTTCCTTTTTTTTTTTTTTTTTTTTTAACAATACATTTTTATTGATTTCAGAGAGGAAGCCCGCAACCCGGGCATGTGCCCCGACTTGGAATCAAACCGTGACCTCCTGGTTCCTGGGTCGACGCTCAGCTACTGAGCCACGCCGGCCGGGCATGTGGTGAGCTTTATCAGCCACGGCTACCTTTGCCCTCTGAACCTGACGCCCTTCCATCTGCCAGGTCCAGCCCTCCTGAGAAGCACGGGGCTCGTGCCCTTGCTTGCTGGGCTCATCCGTCCTCAGACTTAGCTCTGTGAGCTGCTGCCGGGGGCCCCCGCGGCCTTTGCAAACCCAGGCTCATTAGCCGGGAGGGATAGCGCGAATCTGCCAGGGAGGCTGGATGCTGAGAGCGACTGAAGTCTGCAAGAGTTCTAAGGATCAAACGAACAAGACCCTGTTTATAATTGTGTTTAAAAAAGAGCGCGGGAGGGGCTTCTAATGGAGCAACCCGGCAGGAAAAGGAGGAAAGTGACCCCCAGAGAAAGGGGGAAGGCTGTCGGGGAGCTTCTTTCAACACGTTCCTGGGAAGAGAGCCGAGACCCGCAGGGAACGTGTCCCCTTCGCGGGGTTTAAAACGACCGGGAGGCACCGTTACGTCTGTGGGTACAGGACGGGCTGGCCCATGGTCGGCGAGCTTTGCGGTGTCTGGGGACACAGACACCAGAGAGGGAGGAGACGCGGCGACAGCCGCACTTGCTTTTAATTGAAAGGAGATCGACCCGCTCGGCACCGACTGTAGGTGAGACCGAGGGCGATGTCACCCGAGGGACGGTTTGTTCGCGCTTAGAGGAGGCGGCAGGAGGGACCGGCGAGGGCTTAGTGACCACGACAGGAGACAGCGCCCCGTCCTCTCTTTCCTCTGACACGGGACGTCTGTGACGGCGGACACGGGCCCGTGGGGTGCGGCCGGCAGTTGCCATCTCATGACATTCTCACGGGTAAGAAAGAGAGAGTCGTGGGTCAATGGTGAAAAGCAGGCGGATCTGTAACTGGTTGGAAATTCTACCCACGGGCCTTGGTGTACCGATTGGTGTCTGTTGGGGTAAGTGGTGGAAAGAAGGAAAGAACTGTTTTCTTCGGGCTGGATGAAGACAAGACCGCTGATACCAGGTGATCGTGGGCATGTAAAGGGCCGCACAGGGAACAGGGCCAATAGTCTATAATAATAAAAGGGCAATATGCTAATTAGCCCGGACAGCCGAATGACCTGGAACAAGCTTCGGCTGCGAGGGCCGAGCACCGCTGTGGCTGTGAGGGCTAAGCCCCTTGCACGAGTTTCATGCATCGGGCCTCTAGCATTGTAATAACCGTGTATGGTGCCGGGTGGGGACTAGACTCATTGGGGGGATCACTTCCCAAGTTAGATGGCTGTCTGACCACCATGCTGCACCCCGGAAACTAATATAATACTGATGTCAACTGTCATTGAAAGAAAGGCTAACACAGCCCAGGGCTTTTTCTTTCTTTTCTTTTTTTTTTAAAGTGTTATTATTGATTTCAGAGAGGAAAGGAGAGGGAGAGAGAGAGAAACATCAATGATGAGAGAGAATCATTGATCGGTTGCCTCCTGTGTGCCCCCTACTAGAGATCGAGCCCGTAACCTGGGCAGGTGTCCTGACGGGGATTCGAACCGTGCCCTCCTGGTTCATAGGTCAACGCTCACCCACGGAACCGTGCTGGCCAGGCTGTCGTCATTCCTTTACAGCTCGGTGTGAGGAGGCACGTGCCAGTTTTGGTGGAGGTCGTGTGGAGCAGCGGTCGCCAACCGGTGGTCCGTGGACCGCTGGTGGTACGTGAGGTCCGAAAGGTGGGCGACCGCTGGTGCAGAGCACTTGGTTGCTGTCGGTCTGGTGCTGGAGGAAGACACCGGGACAGGGAACGAGGTCCCTGGTTGCAGCCCAGCTCCGTGCTCGCTCACATTCCCCCCCAGCGTGTCGATGGAGGTGGGCATGCTCGGCTTCCTCCTCTCGTTGGGATTCTGTCGCCTGCCTCTGCCAGCTCACAAGCTCCCTGAGGAACTCCAATGCCATGTAATACTCTACACGAACCCGCTCCGAAGGCCATAGTCCCTTACACACACACTCACACTCACACACACACACACACACACTCACACTCACACACACAGACACACACTGACACACACACAGACACACACTCACACACACACACACACACACTCACACACACACACTCACACACACACTCTCACACTTACACTCACACACACACACACTCACACTCACACACACACTCACACACACACACACACTCACACACACACTCTCACACTTACACTCACATACACACACACACTCACACACACTCACACACACACTCACACACACACACTCACACACACACACACTCACACTCACACACACACTCACACACACACACACTCACACACACACACTCACACACATAGACACACTCTCTTTCACACACAGGCACACACTCACACACACTTATACACACACACACACACACACACGCACGCACACACACACTCTCTCACACACACACACACTCACTCACACACACACACACACACACACACACACACGGCACAGCACGCTCCTCCAGCTCCTGGCTCGGCGGCTGTGTCTGATAACCGTGCTGTGACAGTGCTCCCCCGAGAGAAAGCTGCGTTTCCGGAAGGTGCTGTCGTTCCCGCTTCTACAGACTGCGGAGAGGATCCAGTGATGGGAAATGTATCTTTCCTGGCCGAGTGGAGCTTTAAAAGGACAAAAGAGGATCCTGTTATCCCCTTTCCAAAGAACCCCAGCGCTCTCCCTCCGCCAGGCGCTCCAAACAGGAAATCATGACGTGTGTGAAGCATGATGGCTCTCTGTGGGCGTGGGCGTCACTGGGACCCAACCTGATGGCCGTTATTTGCGAGCACGATCTCTCCTTCGAGGGCGGGAGGCCGCGGGCCTCTCCCCGGCTGGCGGGAGGTCAGTGTGTTTCCCATCGATCTGCTCGCTGGAGCCGCGGCAGCAGCATCTCGCGGCCGACGTGCTGCTGGTCGTAGCTCCTCTGAGCTTCTCTCCAAACCTGAGCGCTGCTCGTGGTCGGTGGTGACAAACACCAGTGTTTCTCCGTGAGCAGTCGTGTGGTGCTTTGTGGCTCAGCGCCTCCATCTGGCGGGCCTGGTCACAGAGAAAAGCCACACTGGGGTGTACATGTCTCCTGCCTCAGAGCTTTCAGAGGGGAACGTGGAAAGGCCAGCTTCCCGCAGCCGGGGGGGGGGGGGGGCTTGGCGTTTACCGGCGGAGAGGTGCCCGGTGCCACGATCCTGGTCAACAAGGGAGACGAACCCCATGCGTTCTGTCGCCCACGCTGTCCGGCCCACGGTCAGAATTTTTAAAGCCATTTAAAAGTTTGAAACCTAGAATTTAGGACCCATGATACACCCTTACCTATTCAAAATCGTTCCCTTTTAGATTGGGTAATTGTGTCTTAGAAGAAGCCAAGGAATTGTTAAGCGGCTTCTAGTTATTATTTTTTATATGTATCAATAATCACTTTATTTTTAAAAAATGTATCTTTACTGTTGAAAGTATTGCAGATACCCCGCTTTTCCTGCCATTGACCCCCTCCACCACGTCCCCCTCCCCTCCCCAGGCCTTCCCCACACTGTTGTCTATGTCTATGGGCTATGTCTATATATGTTCATTGGATAATCTCTCTCTTCTATTTTAGATAGATTTGCCCTACATCAGTACGTTCACGTGACATTGTCGCCAACGCAGAATTATCCTAGACTCTCACATCCAGAAGCACCTCACTTCTGGCCCAAACCCCTTCTCCTGTTTGCTTTCTTCTCTGTGACATCCCTGCCACTGGTCACAGGCCCCATGTTCCATGACGCGTGTTCTGCAGGAGATGTGCTCCGTGAGACGCTGCCTTGGAGTGGGGTTCAGTAAGGGGATCGGTATGAACGTGTTTGGAGTGAGTTTGCATCATGGACCCTCTGCTTGGAGCAGGGCTGCCCCACCGTGAGAGTCGGTGACTGAAGGACCAGGCAGGGCAGTGTCACACCTCCTCCCTGCTCTCGGGGACCAAGCGGCCATGTGACCTGTCATCTCAGAGGAGGCCGGTTAGAGCGTGAAGGGGGCGCTGTAACATGCTCCACAGAAGGCGTCGCTGGGCGCGTGTTGGCTCCGGTGGGACGCATGGCCACCCTGTTAGACGGACTTACCTCTCTTTCGAAGCCTCGCTCACACCCTAACCCCCCCATCATGACTTTGGGTTTTCTCGGCACCGACCTCCTCACTTTATTAAATGATATATATTATCATTTCCTACTTGTCTTAGTGGCCACGGAGGCCCCTTCTGCCTCTCCCGCTAGGCTCCAAGTTCATGAAGAGGTGTTCTCTCTTTAACCTCGTGCCATCTCCAGGGCCGACGCATCGCACTCTGTCATCACACGTCCTCATAAGCCGTGTGGATGAGCGAGTGATGGATGGATGAGCGAGTGAGCTCAGGACCAAGCGTCTGACAGCCTTCTCAGCCGTGACCTTTCCCCTCTGACAGTAATGGTTCACACTGGACGGATTTCACCATCACCCGTGGACCCTCCCTCATTTGTTTTCTTTAACCGGATCTGTGAAGGGACCTCTTGGGTTTCTCCCTCCTCAATGTGTTTCTTTTTTATCAAATCACTTTTATATGTTAAGGCCCAGACCAACATCTACCTCCTACCCACTTCTGTGACTATAACAGCCTGGCCTTCTTGTTTGTTTGTTTTAAAATATATTTTTATCGATTTCAGAGAGGGAGTGGGAGAGAGGGAGAGAAACATCAATGATGAGAGAGAATCATCGAACGGCTGCCTCCTGCACGTGTGATGAAGACGATGAGATTGGGGGGCACTTCAGCAGGAGGTGGTGGCTGGGTGTTGGGCGTGAGGTCCGAGTTGCGTGGGTCTGGGGGCCTTTAGAATCTCCGGTACATCAGGTAATGACTAATCCGTTATTCTTCCTTTGTTCTAATTCTGTTTTTCATCCATGATTCATTTATTTATTCATAACATCTTGAAGTCCCAGGTATACGTTAGGCTCCGTGCTGGAGAGATGTTGGGGGACAGACAAGAATGAAGTTCGGGTCCTGGGAGCGAGGCAGGTGCAGAGACAACGTCCTGCTTTGTTCCGCGCCGTCCGGTCCCAGCGTCTCCCAGTCGCTCACTGCGCATGGTTCTCGCCAACCAGGTGGCTGTTATTAATCACGCGGCCTTCCTCCTCCTGCGTTCCGGGCTCGCGGTTTTGCGAGGCAGCGTGAGGGGCCCTGGGATGCTGCCAGCAGCCAGCGCTGTGCTCTAGTAATTGCTTCCTAATGACAGCGAACGCATGGAATTTCAGGAAAGATTATTTTACAAAACAGAACAGACTCAAGGTCACCCTGTGGGAGGCCACGCTCCCCCTCTCTCGGCTTCCTGGTTCTTGCTGCTTTCCGGGTTGGAGTCAGAGGGTGGGGCTCTGGTTACCGGGAGGGAGGCTTGTCCGGGATCTGTAGCTCATTTTCTTTGTGCCAGAGCTCGGGATGCTGGGCGTGGTCGTGGACCAAGAGTGTGAATGACCTGTCACCTGTGCCGGATGGGAGTCATCGGGGACCCCGAGCTCCTGGGGGGCACGTCCGTGAGGTCATTATTCCCCTTTCTCCCACAGACAGGATGCTGCGTTCCTTTGTCCTCTCGCTCACACAGGATGCCGTGTTGGAGGGTTTCTCTCCTCATATCTACCTGGTTCGCCTCAAGAGCTTGTCAAGGCCGTGGGGACTCTGACAGGGACAATTCGGGGACGTGTGCTTGTCACACTCTCTTCAGTAAGGAAGGAGCTTTGTGCAACGAAGGCGGGAATACATGTCTACGTGCAGGCTCCATCCCAGGTGCCGGGGAGTCGGCAGCGAGGAAAGCACACCACGGTCCCCACGCTTCAGGTGGGGAGATAGAACATAATGAGTGAATGGCAGTTGTAGTGTGCTTGTGATAAATGTCACAGAGAAATTACGGAAGAAGAGAGGACACAGACAGACAGGGAGTGGTGACACGGGAGGTTCTTGTAATTTATTATTTTATTTTATTATTATTTTTCTTATGAATGTTCGTATCAGATTTATTCATACTAGCTAAAAAGTGTAAACAACCCAGAATGTACAACAGCTGATGAACAGATAAATAAAATGTGGTACTTTCATACAGTGGAATATTATTCAGTTATGAAAAGGGATGAAGTACTGACACAGGCTATGACAACATGGATGAAACTAAAAAAACATTAGGCTAAGTGAAAGAAACCAGACACAAAAGATTGCATAGTTGCATAATCCTATTTATATGAAATATCCAAAATAGGCAGATCTATGGAAAATATTGTCATGGTTGCCTGTGGCTGGGGGATGGGAGTGAGTGGGGAGGGGACTAAGAATGACTGCTGAGGGATACTTTTGGGGATGATGAAAATGTTCTAAAATTAGATTATGGTGATGACTCTATAATTCTGTAAATATGCTAGAAACCGTTGCATACTTTAAGTGGGTGAATTAAATAGAATATGTGGCCCTGCTGGTGTGGCTCAGTGGTTGAGTGTCGACTTAAGAACCAGGAGGTCAAGGTTTGATTCCTGGTCCCGGGTTGCAGGCTTGAGCCCCCAGTAGGGGGTGTGCAGGAGGCAGCCAATCAATGATCCTCATCATTGATAATTCTGTCTCTCCCTCTCCCTTCCTCTCTGAAATCAATAAAATATATTTATAATAAAAAAATAGAGTATGTGTATATTTCCTTTTATTTGTGCAGCTTATCTCTAAGGATAGAAATTGAGTGGCAGGAAGACTTCACAGTATCTACCCTTTTGCATTTTGAATCTTTCCTCCCCCCCCACATTTACTTAGCTTTTATTTATTTATTTATTTTTTAGTTTTTTAATTTCTTTATCGATTATGCTATTACATATGTGTCCTTATTCCCCCATTACCCTCCAACCTCCCCATTCATGCCCTTACCGCCCTGTTGTCTGTGTCCATTGATTAGGCTTATATGCATGCATATAAGTCCTTTGGTTGATCTAGGTTCTTGTAATTTAGATGGATGGCCCTGTAGGGCCTCATGGAGGAGGTGGCATTTGCTTTAAGACCTGAAAGAGATAGAGATGCACAAAGCTTTTCGTTCTTCACAAGGCATTTGGTGAGTGAACAAAAATGATTTCAGTGTGAAGGGAGGTTTACCTAGTGGACCGAGGAGGGAGAGGAAATAATTATTTTTGCCTGTTTCCTGAGACCACACATCAACGTCACCGCATCATGCAAGCAGACTGGCCCTACCTGAGCGTGGGGAGTGGAAGGAACAGGTGGGAGGGAGGAGTGGCCTGGCCCTGGCTTGAGGGAGGAAATGCCGTAAGTGAATCACAGGTGTGCAGAGAATGCCCGGCGGGTACGCCATTCACAGGCTATCTGGAACCCCGTTTTCTTTTTCTTTCTTTTTTCTGTTAATCCTCACCTGAGGATATTTTTCTATTGATTTTTAGAGAGAGTAGGGAGAAGGGTTTGAGGTAGGGAGGGCGGGAGGAAGGGAGAAGGAGAGAGAGAAACATTGATGTGAGAGAAACAGACACATGGATGTTTGGCATGCGCTCCCACCAGGGATGAAACCCACAACCTTCAGGTGCATGGGATGGGGCTCCAACCACTGAGCAACACTAGCCAGGGCCCCATGTTCTCTTAGGAACCAAGCCACGCCCCCTGCCTTCTCAGCCCCGCACGGCATCACTCCTCTCCGGGACCGGCTTCTGCTGGGAGGCCTGGATTCGACCTGCTCAGAATCAGGTGGACGTGTGCTTTTCTTTTCTTTTCCTGATCAAGCTCTCCATCGTTAATTTCCCTTCAAAACCTTCTTCAGGCTGTTAACAAAAATAAACGATCAGTAATTGCTAGTATTGGTTGATTTGTCTGGGATTATCACTGAAGTATAAAATGCAATTTAGGATCTCATTAGAATTATTATTCCATTTCATTCCCTAAATATGGTGACCTTCTAATTTAGAAATTTAAGATGCTTACTAATAAAAGTTGAAATGGCGCTGGTATAATTGTCATGGAGCTTTTCTTAAAAAATATATAGTTATTGATTTCAGAGAGGGAGGGAGAGGGAGAGAGAGAGATTGAAACATCAGTGATGAGAGAGAATCATTGATTGGCTGCCTCCTGCACGCCCCCCACTGGGATGGAGCCTGCAACCTGGGCCTGTGCCCTGACCAGGAATCGAACCGTGACCTCCTGGTTCATAGGTCGACGCTCAACCACTGAGCCACACCGGCCGGGCTGTTTTGGGATTTGTGTGTTTCCTGGTTTAATGGTTCAACTAGCTGTGATGATGATAATCCCATTGTCTTCTGATTCCGGTTATATAAACACGGCGGGCTGCCGTCTGAACTGTCACGGTTGGGAGAACGCATACTTGGCCTCGTCAGCTAGGCTGTTTCATCGCCCGGTGGTCTCTGGGTTTCCAGGCTCAGCCTCACGCCTGGTGGCGCTGCACGAACCCGCACCACGCGATCCATCGATTGCGTCCCAAGCCTGACCTTTGCTTCAGACATTTCACATGTTCACGTGACGCACCCCGTGTTTGACGGGCGGTCCGTGTGTTTGTTGCTCTGGGGGAAGGAGGAGAAAAGGAGTCACTGATTCCAACATCAAGTGGTGGGGCGTCATCTACTTCCGTAGGAAGCGGACAGTGCAGCATCCACACACACACACCTGCTTGTGTCTCTTCCGGGCTTTGTATGAAGCAGCTCCAGGGCTCATGTTTGTAGTTCTTCAGTTAATAAAGGGGTGAAAGAGACACCGGGGAGCATAGGACATCTGTCTGCTCAGCGTTAGTGTCGTCCTGGGTGCTGCCGTCGGGCGGCAGCCTTGCCCAGGGTGGTTGCGAGGAGCGTAAGGAACAGTTCCGAGATGTCAGGACGGCGCAGTCCCTTGCACGGGACGAGGCGAGACTCGAGTAGATGTCGTCACGCGTTTACGTTCACGCAGGCGCCCGGTGGGGAGCTCTGGTCTGCGGCCGCACCCCCATTCCCGATGAAACCCCTCCCTCTGGGCCCGGAGCAGCCTGGGCCATCAGCGGGCGGGTCTGGCTGCTGAACGGTCGGGCCTCCGGACGCCGGAGATTTTCAGTAGCCTGCGTCTTGGCAACAGGACGGGGCATTGGCTCAGATGTCACGGTTAAAGGGGAGGCGGCTGGTCTGGTCTCGTGTAGCCGCCAACGAGGCCTGCATGACAACCGTAGTAACGAGTCGGTTTGCAGTCTCTTCAGCAAAAGGCGTTACACAAAGCGGCGCCCCAGCAGGTGGCCCGGGCTCGGGTACCCACGGGGACACTTGGCCCCAGAGAAGGGCCCGTGAGGTGTTTTCCAACGAAGCCTCTCACTAACCCTCTCAGCGCCCTGTAGGAGGGGGGCTTAACCGAGGCGCCCTGCCAGGCGCGGCCGGCCTGCTCGCTCGATCACCTGCCGGCGTTTCTCACAGCAAAGGGCTCACACAGACCCGGCTTCCCCAGCCGCCTGAGCCCGGAGACTGTGGGCAGGCACTCACAGGGATCATTTTCTCCTTCCCAGATCCTTTACATTCCAAGGGCAAATGATTGCTTAAAGGATTAGCACTGTTTTAGGAAATAAATGAGATAAAGTGTGTGATGTGCTCTGTAAAGTGTAAATCTCTATGGAAAATGTGAGGTGACGCTCTCTCAGACTTTCTGAGCCTCAGCAGTGTTAGTTAAAAACACACACGCGTAGTTCTGTCCGTCTTGCCTCCGTCGCACCCAGTCACGCTTTTCTCGGCGTGGAGGGGGTGGGACCCGGGGCTGCGATGCCCCTGCAGATCCCGTGAATTCCAGAGCTGCGTTCAGGCCTCTGGGTTTAGAGTTCCCCTTCTCGTTTCCTCCTCTTTCTCGCTCAACGAAGCAGGAGTCGCAACATGAGCAGCCGGAGAGGCAATCGCTCCTTTGTCTGCCGCAGAAAAAAAGCAAAGGAAGCGACGAAGACGCCCGTGGAAGAGCCGGCTCGGCCTGCGTCGCGGCTCCCGGGGGGCCTGTGGGCGGCTGACGCGGCGGGCACACGGGCGCTGCCTGCCGGCTGCTCTGGGACTGACGTCCGTCCGTCCATCAGCGCTGCAGGGCGAGGGTGCAGCGGGGCCTGGCCCAGGCCCTGCTTTCCCGTCTGCACGCGGCTGTGACCATGGGCACGCCTTCCTCTGCTTGCATTTGCCCCACCAGTTTAATAAACGGGGGTGTCTCGGTCAAGCGCTGAGGGCAAGGTCAAAGCCGGAAGACCTTTTTCCTCGGCTGTGTGGTCCTGCGGACGTTCCCTTACCTTTCCGAGTCTTAGTTTTCTTCAGTGTGAAATGGGGATAACTTGAACGCCGACGTCACATACGTGAGCACATGAAAACATGTATGCAAACTCCCAGGCTGCTGTGCAGGGGGAATGAGGCAGGAGACGCAGAACATTTTGAAAATGATCCCAGTATCCCCGGGATCTGGCCCAGTGTCCCGGGATCTGGCCCAGTGTCCCAGGATCTGGCCCAGTGTCCCAGGATCTGGCCCAGTGTCCCGGGATCGGGAGGCAGGAGCGGGGAGAGCTTCTTCTCGCTCTGAGAATTACATCAGCGCCTCCTCTCTAGCCTCGGCATGAAGAGGAGGTGACCAAGGCGTGTCAGATGCTGCCCGCAGCCCGGGAATGGAGGGCGTACTCGGTGCAGCCCGCAGCCAGCATCTGTGTGACGAGCAGGGGAGGGAGTGGTCTGGGTTCTTTTTTGTGGTGTTTTACGTTCAACTCCCCACGCCTTGTCTGGCTGTGAGGGGCTGACGGCACTGAGTCCGGCGTGAGATTTACTGTCTTCCTGGAGAGTTAATACCTGTCGGTTAATGACGGTCACTGAACATTTCGTGCCTAATGGGCTGCATCTCCTCGGCCCGGGTGCCCGGCGAGGGAAAGAGCTGTGCGGGGCAGCTCGGCGCCTGCTGGCAGCTCGGCGCCTGCTGGCAGCGCTGGTGACCTCCCCACGGGGCTGCCCGAGGGCTCCGCTTCATTTGAAAAACGCATTTGGAAATGTCAGCGTCTGGGAGGCCCGCGCCCGAAAGCCTCCTCGGAATCGTGGAGCCAAAGACCGTGAGAGCCGGTCTCCAGGGAGCCCCTGGCCCCAAGTCCTCGGCTTAGAAACGGGGAGAACAAGGGCCGGGGAGGGGAGGGCGATGACCAAGGTCGCTCTGCTGGCGAATAGCAAGGACGGAGTCAGGCAAGGTCCCTGCTCTCACAGAGCTAATGATCCAGCGACAGGGGCAGACGTGATGCATGAAAACAAATGACTCTGGGGTGAGCAGGGCCCGTGATAAAGGAAAATCTGTCTAGGGGGTATTTTACAGAAGGGAGCCGGGGGGTCCCTGATGAAGGGGTGGTATTTAAGTGGAGACTTGAATGGGCAAAGGCACAGCCATGCAGAGATCGAAGGCAAGTGTGAGCCAGATGGAAGGAAGGGCAAGGGGTACACGTGGCGTGTCTGCAGCTGCATTGATTTACTAAGAGCCACCCAAGCGATACAATGTTACAAGAGCCACCCAAGCGATACAATGTTACAAGAGTGACCCAAGTGACACAACGTTACAAGAGAGACCCAAGCGATACAATGTTACAAGAGTAACCCAAGTGATACAATGTCACAAGAGTGACCCAAGTGATACAATGTTACAAGAGTGACCCAAGCGATACAACGTTACAAGAGTGACCCAAGCGATACAATGTTACAAGAGTAACCCAAGTGATACAATGTTACAAGAGCCACCCAAGCGATACGATGTTATAAGAGAGACCCAAGTGATACAATGTTACAAGAGTGACCCAAGTGACACAATGTCACAAGAGTGACCCAAGTGATACAATGTCACAAGAGTGACCCAAGTGATACAATGTTACAAGAGTGACCCAAGCGATACAACGTTACAAGAGAGACCCAAGCGATACAATGTTACAAGAGAGGCGGAGCTCTACAATAGTGAAGAAAGCCATTCATTGCTTGGCGGCCCAAAAACGATGAGAAGGACTTAGGTTTTTCCTGGTCTAAGAGTCTCATCATGAATAATGTCCAACACGGATAAGGCTTCAGTTTTAAGAACGTCGATGGAGTTTTCTTCTTGAAGTCTCCCTTCAGGATTGCAGGGACGCGGCTTTTCCACATGTGTTTCCAGCCCCGAGGTGGGCGGAGCACGCTGCTGGAGTCCTTGTGGGAAGTTGAACTTCCATCTCCCTTTAGGTGGGTACTTTGTGCCTTCCGCCAGCAGCCAGTGTCCTGAGACCACTTAGGAACTGGCGTGGACTTGAACGGCAGTACAAATGCCAGTTATTTCCTGGGTCTGGGCGGTCATCGTTCTGTGCCTTCGTTTCAATCTGTCGGTAATCGCTGTCAGCTCTTCTTTGCGACGGAGGTGGTTTGGAAAGCGCCACAGAAGAGCTGCCTTTCTTGTGGCGACAGCCAGTGTGTTTCTGAACGCGGAGGCCGGTGAGGAGACAGGCGAGCTGCCTGGGCCGCTGTTTTCACGGCGCCGAGGGAGGAGGGGATCCGAAGCCCTGGATGAGTCACCAGCCCCTGGTCCCCAGGGTCCGGTGTCCTAAGACGTTTCCTTCTGTCCTTCCCTGGGGTCACGCTCTGGGAAGACAAAGCTATTTATGGCTTCGGGTTCCGTCTAACCACCACACTCCCGGTCCTCCAGGCAAGCCCCTGGAGGCCCAGGTGACACTGTGCCCGCCTCTGCCATGAGTTTCTATGGTGGGGAGAGTGTGGCGACTGGGGGGCCGCAGCCTTCCCGAGAGTTCGCAGCCACGTGCCTGGTCACAGCTGTGACCTCGTCTGGGAGAATCGGGGCGGATCGGTGTAAGAACAGGCTGTGGAGGACTCCAATGAGTCTCCCCCTTCTACACTCGCCTCCGCCCGCTGGGAAGCCGCTTCCCTTTCCTGCTGCTGAGAACCGGGGTTCGCGTCCTTATTCAAAGCGCACGCGCTTTGGGCTCTCAGTCGGTACGTGGACATCACCCGCCCCCCCCCCCCGCCCCCGAAAAGGAAGACAACTAACGGGAGTGGGAGGAAGCTGAGAAATAACGGTGACGCCTCCCCCCGTGGCGCCTGCTTCTCAGCGGCTGGGGCTAAGGATGCCGTTGAGGATGCCTAGACTTTGCAGGCAGAAGCAATGGTCGAGTCCAGACCCCCAACGTGAGTTTTTGCATCAAAATGAGCTCCTGAAACCATCGGAGGGTCATGTGGGATGTGCACGGGCTCCGGATTCAGGGTCTAGCCATCTCCCCCACCCCCACCCCCCCTACTTCTCAGCTTTGAGCCCACGGGCAAGTTCTTCTGTCTCTCTCCCCACCTCTGCTTCCACGTTGTAAAATGGCAGTGGTAATAGGGCCGTTACCTTACACAGTCTTGCTATAAAGACCCAGTTAGAAACCCACACACACGCCCGGCTGGCCTGGCTCAGTAGTTGAGTGTCAACCTATGAACCTGGAGGTCACGGCTCAATTCCCGGTCAGGGCACATGCTCGGGTTGTGGGTTCGATTCCCAGGGTGGGGCGTGCAGGAGGCAGACAATCAATGCTTCTCTCTCGTCATTGATGTTTCTATCTCTCTCTCCCCTCTCCCTTCCTCTCTGAAATCAATTAAAATATATATATTTTTTAAATAACCCCCCACACTATTTAGCAGTGACGAGTCCTGAGTGAGTGCTCCGCCTCTCACCGTATTGGCTCCTCTGCTCTGCTGAGTCTGTGGGTCTGGTGATGAGCGCACCCTCTCCCCGCCCGTGGCCGGTGCTGGATGGAGGGTCAGCCTTCCCTGCAGTGGCAGCTCCTCAGCCGGCCCCGCCGCGCCGGCCCCAGCCCGGGCTTGGAGCCAAGGAGCGCTGTCTCAGCTGTCGCCAAGGCCCTTGGTGTCTCCGGGCCCGGCCATCAGGGCCAGGAGCTCCGAGGACACCGGGGCAGCCTCCAGCCCGCTGCCTGGGCAGTTGGCACGCAGTGGGCTCAGCCGGCCAGACTGCAGGTGCAGGAGCTGCTGGCGGGAGCCGTGCCAGAGCCGCCTGGCACCGCTGCGGAGCGGCAAGGTCGGCCAAACGCCTGCGGCGGCGCCTGCGGCCTGGCAGGGGAACAAGGAGAAGATGGATTTGAGAGAAGCTCACGCCTGACTCGGCGTCACGATGCTCAGCCGGGCGCTCGGAGAGGACAGGGCTCGGGAGATGTGAGCGCTTAGGGAGGGGACCCTCAGCGGCGGGGGAGGGGGCGCACTGGCGGCTGCGTGGCCATCGGTGCAGGGCCGGGCCTGAGGTCCGCGCTCTGGGCCTCACCGCACAGCTGCCCCTGCCCCGTGGCCGCTGCAGGGACAGAGTCGGGGGGAGACCTGACCTGCCGAGGGGCTTAGTCATAAGGTGTTGGAAAATGATATAAAGCCTCAGCACAGGAATCATTGCTTCCCCCGTGACCTTCTAAATGGCCCACACGGCGCCCAGCCGCTGCGGCTCAGCAGCTGAGCATCCGCCCAGGAACCAGGAGGTCACCAGTTTGATCCCCGGTCAGGGCACATGCTTGACCCCTAGGAGGGGGTGTGCAGGAGGCAGCTGATCGATCTATGTTTCTATCTCTCGATCCCTCTCCCTTTCTCTCTCTTTAAAAATATAAAAATAAAATAAAAACACCCCAAAATGTCCTACGTGGTGAGATTTAGCCTGGGACCTTTTGTACCTTGAGAATGGTTTTTCCGGAAGCAAATGAGGGCAAGGACACAATATGTTTTACAAGTTTTTGCCTTTTTTTGCTTTTGAAATGTGTAGCAAATGCGTGTTTTAACCCCTTTTAAACAAAGGACCGTCATATGCTTTCCTCCCATGGAAGTGGCCCCCCCTCTGCCCCCCGAAGGATGAGCCTGACCTGCTGCTTCCGCACGATGACGGCCGGCGGCGCACAGGGCCGTGGTGTCACCGAGCGCGGCCAGGGCAAGAAATGAGCGGGGTGGGGGCAGTCCTGGCTCACAGGAAGCCGAGCCAAGGCTGCGGGCCGGGGACGGAGCCCCGCACCCCAGGCTCCCCAGCACCGCGTCCGCACAGCTGAGCCGTGCCACCATTATCCACCCACGTGCCCATCCTGCGGGGCTGAGTCCCTGCAGCTCGGCTCCACACGCTGCGCCTGCGGGGACACGCAACCGAACCGCCTCACACAGCCAGGCCGGCAGGCGCCCCTCCTCCTGCCTCCAGAGCCCCGGGCGGCAGGCGAGCCGTGCGAGTGGCCTGGACTCCGGGCATCAGGCGTGGCTTGCACGCCCTCCTTCAGGCCGCCTCGGGCGTCGGAGGACCTCCCTGCAGAGCATGGCAGGCCTGAGGCACGCGCGCGGCACCCCTACCATTCACAGTTTCTAGTAGCCGCATTTTTATTCACTCATTTAAAAAATATTTTTTATTGATTTCAGAGAGGAAGGGAGAGATACATCAGTGATGAGAGAGAATCATGGATCGGCTGCCTCCTGCACACCCCGACACTGGGGATCGAGCCCGCAACCCGGGCATGTGCCCTGACAGGGAACTGAACCATGACCTCCTGGTTCATGGGATGATGCTCAACCCCTGAGCCATGCGGCCGGGCTTTATTTATTTATTTCATCGTCATCCGAGCATATGTTTTTATTGAGGGGCAGGGGGAGGAAGAGAGAGAGAGAGAGAAACATCGATCTGCTGCCTCCTGGATGCGCCCTGACTGGGGATTGAACCCGCCACCTTTTGGTATTTGGGATGACGCTCCAACCAACTGAGCCACCCAGCCAGGGCCTCTAGTAGCTGCATTTTAAAAGTTTAAAGAAACAGGCAAAATTAATTTTAACAACAGAGCCAGTAATCTATTTTAGTTAAGTCAATATACTCAAAATGTTATTATTTTAACATGCAACTAACACAAAAATGAACAATGAGCTATCTCACATTATTTCCACACACTGTCTTAAAGCTCTGGGGTTCAGCTACACTTAGGGCGTGTGTCACTGGGGGCAGCCATGTTACCCGAGTGGCGAGTGGCAGCTGTGGGGGGCAAAGAGGCTCCTGAGCCAACGTGAAGACAGAGTCCTCACGTCTCGGGGGGTGCTGGGGCTGCTGGCCCTGCCCAGGGCTGACCTCTGACACGACCGCTTCGCTTAGTGCAGTTAATGACTCACTACCCACCAGCCAGCACCCACAGAGTTGTTTTGCGGGATTGATTCATTCGGCTATTCTGGGGCACATAGGAGGGTAGCACTTCTGACAGGCCCTCTGGGGGTCAGTCCTTTTCTGCTTCACATCACATTTCTCTGGCTCCCCGCTGTGGTGGCAGACAGATGCGTGTGCCTGTTTGTGGACAGGTGTGTGTGCAGGTTTGCAGATAGGTGCATGTGCTGGGCACTGCGGTCTCTGGTTGACCTTGCTGTGCACTGCGGTCTCTGGTTGACCTTGCTGTGCACTGCGGTCTCTGGTTGACCTTGCTGTGCACTGCGGTCTCTGGTTGACCTTGCTGTGCACTGCGGTCTCTGGTTGACATTGCTGTGCACTGTGGTCTCTGGTTGACCTTGCTGTGCATTGTGGTCTCTGGTTGACCTTGCTGGGCACTGCGGTCTCTGGTTGACCTTGCTGGGCATTGTGGTCTCTGGTTGACCTTGCTGGGCACTGTGGTCTCTGGTTGACCTTGCTGGGCATTGTGGTCTCTGGTTGACCTTGCTGGGCACTGTGGTCTCTCCTTGACCTTGCTGTGCACTGTGGTTTCTGGTTGACCTTGCTGGGCACTGCGGTCTCTGGTTGACCTTGCTGGGCACTGTGGTCTCTGGTTGACCTTGCTGGGCACTGCGGTCTCTGGTTGACCTTGCTGGGCACTGCGGTCTCTGGTTGACCTTGCTGGGCATTGTGGTCTCTGGTTGACCTTGCTGGGCACTGTGGTCTCTGGTTGACCTTGCTGGGCATTGTGGTCTCTGGTTGACCTTGCTGGGCACTGTGGTCTCTCCTTGACCTTGCTGTGCACTGTGGTTTCTGGTTGACTTTGCTGTGCACTAAAAATGCTAATCCGGTGTCTACTGACCGTATTATTTATCAGTGTTTCCCCCGCTGTTATCTGTCTCCATTTTGGGTTTATTTTTGGTATTCAGAAGCGTGTTCACCCAAAGGTGATGTAGTAAGTGCTTCTTCTTTTTGTTTTCAAAGTGCTTCATGTCCTTTTCCAAAGCTATAATAAATATCCAGTAAGTTTTAAAGTGACTTTTGTACATCTAAAACTTAACATACATGGAATTCATTCTGCTGTCCGGTTGACCACTGTTTGGGTGTAGCCTTCTAGTCACCTCATTATCGCATCATACTCTCCTACTATGAGTTGCATCAACCTAAAAGATGCTGAAATTACAGTAGATCACATACCCTTGTTTCCTTTATTTTGATAATCTGGCACTTTGTCAGAGGAAATTTACAGTGGCCTGTCTGTGTAATGTCCTGCCACTTGCTGCCTGACATGTTGTTTCTACACAGTCCTTGCTGCTGATGTTCTAGATGGTTCTATCTCAGGTGTCCTCTAGCCCTAAATCCACAGGTCTGCAGCTTCCCGTAGCTGAGATCATTCAGAGACAGACGTTCACTTGGAGCCTTTCTGGTCTATCGAACATCACCTTGGCCTTCCCTCCTCTGGGTTTGTGTTGGACCTGCGAGCCGAACCTGCGGAAATGCCGGCACTCAGTTTTCTTTGAATGAACTTCCTTATTGGTGTGGACATGCCAGGGCCCTCGTTTATAAGTCTCTCAGCAGCGTTCTTACAGAAGAAAAAAAGACACATCTATTGCTACTTTTCTTGGAGTTTAAGTTCAAAATGAAATATTCATTTGTGGGAGAAATGTTCGTGGTGACAGATCATCGGACACTTTTGTGGCTGGAGCCTGACCCGGGAGTTCGGGAAGCCGGGCGTCTGCATGCGGGACGGTTTCCCGGCAGCGACATTGGACCGCGTCCTGGTGGCTGCTGGCCCGGCGTTGTGTCTGTGCCGCACCAGATGGGCTGGCACCGGGGCGCTCTGCAGTGGAGGCTCTGACAGCTCCTTCCATGTGTTCTCCCTGAAGCCGGGCCTCCTCTGAACCCCAAACCTCCGCCCCTGCTCTGCCTGGGAGGCTTCACCTTGAGGAAGGTCACTGTGGTGCGCTGTCATCCATTCCTGCCTCTGCTGGCTCAGCAGCCTCGCCAGTCGCAGGGCAGCACCGGCCGGTGTTGGAACGGTTAGCTGGGGTGGGGGTGGGGCAGTTCTGTCAGACGATGTGTATCCTTTTCTCTCCATCGACACGGGCACATCTGATGCTTTTCTGGTTAAGTCACTGTCACACCGGCACATCTGATGCTTTTCTGGTTAAGTCACTGTCACACCGGCACATCTGATCCTTTTCTGGTTAAGTCACTGTCACACCGGCATATCTGATGCTTTTCTGGTTAAGTCACTGTCACACCGGCACATCTGATCCTTTTCTGGTTAAGTCACTGTTCCGTATGCCTCGTTTAGTATGACCTCACAGGGACCCCGTGGCATTCATCCCCCGGCCGCAGCTTCTCACGCCGTGTGCGTCGGCTCCCTGGTAGCTCCTCCCGCCAGCTGTGCGTGTGCTGCCACAGGGCCTGGCACACGCGGGCAGGTAGCTCCTCTCTGCTCCCCAAGAGAACCGCTGGCGTCATCACGTCCCGCCGGAGCCGCTCCCTCGGGACCTGCGGGCGCGTCAGCTCAGCGCTCGGAAGTGCTCGTTATTGGTCTTCCCGTTCTCCCCGCTCATGGGCAGGGTTAGCCAGTGTTCAGCCTGCCTTTGGACTGTAACTGCCGCGGGGACCAGGACTAACTGGTCGGTGTGGCCCGACACCATTCTCTGAGCTGGTACCCGGCCTGGCACACGCAGGGACGCCAATACTTGTTGGGTGAGTGAGCTCACTCGCTGAGGTTAGGGCTTCAGCAGAGCTTTTCCTTTTTTTCAGACATGTCTGAGGGGAGACCACATTTAGCCCCTAACAGCTTCTAACAAATAAAAAGAAAATGCCGAGCCTTCTTTTTGGGAAGGAGCCATATGTAATAAATATTCAACATATAATATAAAATGTTTAACATGTAAGTATATGTAAATATACACATTTGACATATATGCGTCTTTCTGTAGATCTAATCTCTATGCGAGAAGCATTTGGAAAGTACAGTATAGATTACATGTATTCTCTGTACAAAATAAAATCTTTTCACATGTAGTACACACATATATATTCCTCTCTATCTCTTATCTTTCTATCTAGATAGAGGCAATTTGTAGTACATATTTGGAATATATGTATATTTTTGGGATCTATATATACTTATATATATAACACACTTACTGCAGAGACTCAGGTGATCTGAAGTCATGGAATAAATACATAAAATGTATGTATTGAAATGTATATTCTAACCTTCCCTTTCTGTTCAGTGACCTCCACATGGTTATCAGCAGAGGCGGTGTCCTGGGAGCCAGAGCACATGGCCAGACCGCACCCCCAGCCCGGGGAGACACAGCCAGGCCGCACCCCCAGCCCGGGGAGACACAGCCAGGCCATAACCCCCCAGCCCAGGGAGACACAGCCAGGCCGCACCCCCCAGCCCGGGGAGACACAGCCAGGCCGCACCCCCAGCCCGGGGAGACACAGCCAGGCCGCACCCCCAGCCCGGGGAGACACAGCCAGGCCGCACCCCCAGCCCGGGGAGACACAGCCAGGCCGCACCCCCAGCCCGGGGAGACACAGCCAGGCCGCACCCCAGCCCGGGGAGACACAGCCAGGCCGCACCCCAGCCCGGGGAGACACAGCCAGGCCGCACCCCCAGCCCGGGGAGACACAGCCAGGCCGCACCCCCAGCCCAGGGAGACACAGCCAGGCCGCACCCCCAGCCCGGGGAGACACAGCCAGGCCGCACCCCAGCCCGGGGAGACACAGCCAGGCCGCACCCCCAGCCCGGGGAGACACAGCCAGGCCATAACCCCCCAGCCCAGGGAGACACAGCCAGGCCGCACCCCCAGCCCGGGGAGACACAGCCAGGCCGCACCCCCAGCCCAGGGAGACACAGCCAGGCTGCACCCCCAGCCCAGGGAGACACAGCCAGGCCGCACCAGCCAGCCTGGGGAGACACAGCCAGGCCGCACCCCCAGCCCGGGGACTCACACAGGCCTGTGGGGATACTATGGTTTCCTCTCCGCTCCTCAGATTTGGGGGCAGTACACAGCAATGGGCATGGCCAGGCGTCGTATTCTGGGGGACAGGTTCCCCTCCCTGGCTGCTGGGCTTTAGGCTGGGTTACTGGGAAGCTGGTCCCTCTGCCCTGGGCAGCCCTGGGCACTGGTGCCAGCTGCCAGCACTCACTAGCCTGTCTGGCCGGGCAGCCCCAGGCCCCCAGGTGTGAACCGGCTGGAGTCCAAGCCTCGAGGCAGCAGCTGCGTGGCCTGGCAAGCTGTGCCTGGACTGGCTGCCTCAGGGGAAGCGGGCAGGCCTCGGGACTGGGGTCCACACTGGCCGTCACTGACCAGGGTTAACTGCCTGAGCCATAGGCCGCCGCCCAGTTTCCACAGAGCTTTGCAGAAAGTGAGCTGCTTCCCTGGGAGGCCGGCCTTCCAGGGATGAGTCGGGGGTACGGTCACCCTTCCCTCTCGAGGGAAACGGCAGCGGCGCTGGGAACAGACAGGTAGGCAGCCGGGGAGCTGGTATCTCTATTTTTAAATTTAATCTTTATTGTGGAAAGTATCACAGAGGTCCTCCTTTCCCCCCATTGACCCCTCCCAGCCGGCCCTGTCCCCTCCCCCTGCCCCAGGCCTCTGCCACCCTATTGTCTGTGTCCGTGGTTAGGCATATGCACACAAGTCCTTCGGTTGATTACCACCCACCCACCCTCCCTGCCTTCCCTCTGAGGTTCGACAGTCTGTTCCATGCTTCTGTGTCTCGGATCTATTTTGTTCATCAGTTTATTTTGTTCATTAGATTCCATGTGAGTGACATCATGTGATACTTGTCTTTCTCCGACTGGCTCATTTCACTGAGCATGGTACTCTCCAGTCCCGTGGGGAGCTGGGATTTGAGCAGAGGTTCAGGGCACGGTCTTCCTGTCCGTCCCTCCTGCCTGGCACACCGGGGCGCGGTTTCACAGCAGGTGTTTTTGTCCCGGACCCTCTGCCCAGCCTCCCGGCCTCGCCTGCTATCCCGGGAGAGGCCACGGAGCCCAGGGCTGTTGGTGGAGCTTGTGCCAAAGGCTTCTTCTCGACAATAGCAGTTGAGCCCAAACAATCCCAAAACAAGGACCAGCTTCCCTCCAGGACTGAGAGTGATGCTCAAAGCCGAGTGGTGTGGCTCAGTGGATAGAGCACCGGCCCGCGACTGAAGAGTCCCAGGTTCGATTCTGGTCAAGGGCACATGCCCGGGTGGTGGCATGATCCCCAATGTGGGGTGTGCAGGAGGCAGCCGATCAATGATTCTCTCTCTCCCTCTCCCTTCCTCTCTAAAATCAATAAAAATATATTAAAAAAAAAAGAGTGATGTTCCAAGTCCCCGATGACTGGGGGATGCTCTCAGCGGCACAGACGCTCTCAGCTGAGCCGTAGCGCATCACTGGAGAACAGAGCTGTCACCTCCGGCCCGGCTTACAGGGCTTCGTTTTGTCGATGTTGTCTTCCGGTCTTCAGTGTCCTCCTGGTTCAATGAATGGTCCCTCATTCTTACCATGGGAGACACTGGTATTGATTTCAGAGAGGAGGGGGAGAGAGAGAAACATCAGTGATGAGAGAGAATCATTGGTCGGCTGCCTCCTGCACGGCCCACCCTGGGGATCAAGCCCACAACCCGGGCCTGTGCCCTGATGGGGAATCGAACCTCGACCTCTAGGTTCATAGGTCGATGCCACTGATCATTTTTGGCATTCTTTCTCACAGAGCCTAGACAGAGTCCCAGAATCCTTGTGAACACACATGTCCTGGCAGCCACTTCCTGCGGACCAGCGCTGTCCCACCTGAGACGGCCGGCTGCCTCCACGTGACCTGGAAGGTGCACTGAGCCCCGACGTTGTAAGAAAGTGCAGAGTCACTGTCAGCACAGAATCCACGTCCGTGTCCTTTCAGCTGGACCTGAGACAGGGTCCAAACAGCAGCAACAGCAAGAGACCTAATCGCATCGTCTGCGGAGCCAAGGGAATTGTTTGGTCTCATTCGTGAGTCAGAATATTTATTTTAATGAAAAAAAAAATTAGTCTTGAGCCGCCTAAACGAAGCGATGTCTGTCGCCATCGGAGGCTGCTGTCCATCTCTTTTTATCGTGAGCTCAGAGATGCAACGTCGTGTTTGCTCTTTGCATGCCTTCTCCTTCGTCACCAGCAGAGGGCAGCACAGCTATTGCCAAGTGTCCCCCTGGGGAGCCTTCCTGCCTTGAAAGTGATGGGTGCAGAGAGGATGGGTGCAGAGATGATGGGTGCAGGGCCGCGGGCCCCCGGGGCTGCGCTGGGAGACTCTATTCACGTGTGAAATTGACCCGACCGCCTAGACTGCAGGGTTGAAGTTCCTCTCTAGACTTTCAGAAATCACCACGACTTCTTTGTAGACCATTCACACGTTTCGCAGGTCATACTGATCCCTGTGTGATACATGTGATACATGTGATACATGTAGAGCAGTGTGATGAATGTGGTAACGGTGAAGCATGGAGAGCAGTGTCATGTCAGTGACAGGAGCCCAGCCTTCGGCTGCTGAAGGGCAGACCTGGACCCCGGCTCTCGGTGCCCGTGTGCGGGCGGGCCAGCCTGGCGCCCTCTGTGGTCAGGCTTCCCTACCACCCCGCGGGCTCGTGGGGAAGATCAGTGACAGCGGCACATCTGAAAGCGTCCTTCGACAGGGGCTTTCAGATAATTACCGGTCTCTCGCGTGCTATCACTGTTCACGTGCGTCCAGCGTTTAATTCGTGTGAGTTGCAAAGCCGGTGTTGAGAGCTTCCTTTCGAAGGGTAGCATGGTGTCTGTAAGTGGGCAGTCTTGGCCGCGAGGCCGTGAACGGCCGCGTCCGGGGTCCACAGGGCTTACTGTGAAAATTCACTTTATCCCGATGAAATGCCAGCGTCGGTACCCCACACCCATCACGCCTAACGTTTCCTCGTCCCGGCAGGATCTCAAAGACACTGTCACTCCTAGGTAATAAAACCCACCCGCGTATGTAATTCCACACAGCAAACAAATAGAATCCCCTACTCTTATTTTATTACTATTATTTTAAGTATATTTTTATTGACTTCAGAGAGGAAGGGAGAAGGAAAGAGAGATAGAAACATCCATGATGAGAGAGAGAATCACTGATCGCTTGCCTCCTGCACGTCCCCTACTAGGAATCGAACTTGGACCTCGTGGTTCCTGGGTCGATGCTCAACTGCTGAGCCACACCCAGCCGGGCAGAATTCCCTGCTTTTAATTTAAAGGGCTAGCAGGTGGAAAGTAAGAAAACAACATAACGTGTATTTCAAACTCGTAAGTTCACGAGACTGGCTGCCCTACAGAGCGTAAGGGAGCACCACCTGCCATTCCTCTTGTCCTGGCGTGTGGCTTCCTTCCCATCAGCACGAGGCCGTCCGGATATGACTAGTGTCTGGAATTACTAGTAACAGCACCCGCGGCCTGCAGTCTCTGCTCTTGCCTCGCAAAGGAGAGAGAGGCGCACAGCCCCGGACGACCTCGCTGCTCTGTGGATGGAGGCGTGGGTGACAGGCGGTTTAATAACAAACGCACCTGCTGACACCAGGGGCGGCCACGGAGCTGTTTCTTTAACCCCGGACTGGAGTGGCTTGAGCCTCCGGCGAGATCACAGGACAGGCCATGCCTTCGGCCCTGTGGTGCGTCACGAGGGCAAATAAAATGCCTGTCCTCAGGCTGGTGGCTGCGCTTCACGTGGGTAAGTCACGCGTGTGACCCCCTGAGACAGAGGCTGCGGAGCCGAGGGGAAGCAGTCATGTTTATTGTCTCACTGCTGGTTTGTGTGTGTTTTGTTGTGTTGTTGTTTTTGTCCAAGGACTCATTTCCTCTAATTTTCACTTAGCGATGAGTTTAACACCTTCATAACGGCTTACATGCTGGCCGATGCGGGAAGGAATGTGACTCAGTTACGGCTGAAGATCTGCCTTGATGAGCTCTAAGGACACAGCGAGGGAGGGTCTGAGCTCACTATGGGGCGAGATGAGGAGGCTGAAGGAGCTGTCATGGGGGGCACACACTCTTTCTCATGTCCATTTGACTTCCCGAGGGGCCAGCGCCTCTTCGCTACCATCTCCCACCTGTGCTCTGACCAACGCGCCATGGCTGCTGGGCTGCTGCCCGCCCCTTCCCTCTCCCACACCCGTTCCCTTCGTGCACAGCTCAGTCTAGAGTCCTGCCTATTTGGTCTGACCTCCCTCTTCACCTTCCCTGCCCCTGCCCTGCCCCGCCCCGTGCTGCCCCGCCCGAATCACATGCTCCTCCCCACTGCCTGGTGAATTCAGGCCTCGCCAGTTTATTTTCCGCTGCTGGTCTCCTCCCACCTGGTCTGCCCCTTTCCTTTGCCGTGCCCCTTGCCCACAGAATGCTGCCCTCCCTCCTCAGCAAGGTGCTCTTCACTAGGAAAGCCCTTTCCCTCCGGTCCCAGCCTCCCTTTCATCTGCAAGAACCCCCGCGAATCATCGATCGCAGCCAGAGCTCTGCTCCCATTGCCCGCTGCCTGCCTGCGTTCCCTCTCCCCGCGTGGCTGACTTCCCTTATCTGTTAAAGTTCAGCTCCTCTCCCCCGGGCCCTGGGCCTGCTATTCCTGGAGCTGTTATCGCACTGCTTACCAGGCGGCGGTGCACCAGGCTCTGCTCTCTCACGCGCCCTAAGTTCCTGGGAGAGAAGGAGCAGGGCTGATGCCCTTTTCCTAGCCTACACCAGGGCCTAGAAAGTGCTCACAAGAGAGGTCAGGCTCAGCCGGTGTGGCTCAGGGGTTGAGCGCCGACCTATGAACCAGGAGGTCACAGTTCGATCCCGGGTCAGGGCACATGCCCGGGTTGTAGGCTCAATTCCCAGCAGGGGGCGTGTAGGAGGCAGCCGATCGACCTATGTTTCTATTTCTTTTCTTCTTTTTTTTTTTTACTGTTTAAAGTATTACAAATAGTAGTACATATGTCTCCTTTTTTTTTCCCCCCCCAATTGACCTTCCCCCAGCCTCCCCTACCCGCCGGCACATGCCCTTACCCCCCTCCCAGTGTCTTTCGTCCATTGGTTATGCTTATATGCATGCATACAGGTCCTTCGGTTGATCTCTTACCTCTCCCTGCCCCCCAACCCTCCCCAGCCTTCCCGCTGTCATTTGACAGTCTGTTCGATGCCTCTCTGCCTCTGTATCTATTTTTGTTCATCGGTTTATAATATTCTATTTCTTTATCCCTCACCCTTCCTCTCTCTCTTAAAAATCATTAAAAACATATTTAAAAAAAAATCACAATTATCCTACAAAAATATTTGAGAAAGAAGAGCTTAGTTTTTGCAATGAATATACGGTTGTAAATCAGGACGTATACAGCAAACGGTCCCTAACACAGTTCTCCTAGTGCGCGTGGGCTTTGGTTTCAGCTTCTCGGCTCTTGTGAAAAATACTTCATGAAGTTCCTGTGCCCGGGGTTGTGGGGATGTGTTTTCCGTTCTCCTGGGCACGTGCCTAGGAGCGGAATTGCTGGGTCGTAGGGTGGCTCTGCGTTACCTTTCTGAGGACCTGCCAGCCGGTTCCCGCAGCAGCTGCACCCCTTTATATCCCCAGATCATGATTCGCATAATGCCCGTGATTTGGTGTTTGGCTAGAACCTGCCTCGTTTAGGTCTGTGGCTCTGTCCTCCACCTGGGAGCCCCCACGTGACCCGGAGTGGGCACGACAGAGGGGCAGTAAGAGCCTGGATGTGCATTCTTACTGGGATGTATGTGAGGCCAGCGTAAAAGGCTTTCCATCGTATTCGCAGCTGACCAGGCTTTTCACCGCCATCCAGCGTGATGCCCGACCGGCGTGGCTCCGCGAGCACCCTGCCTCCTCTACATCCTTGTCCGCACGTGTTCTGGTTTGTTTTTCTGACTACAGTCATTGTGGGGAGTGTGACGTGATACCTCCTTGTGCTTTTGACTTTGACCAATGAACCTGAGCATCTGTCCTGTGCTTATTGGCCATTTATGAATCTTCTTTAAAGACATGTCCATTCAAATCCATGTCTATTGATATTTTTAAGATTTTTAAACTGATTTTTAGAGCAAGAGGAAGGGAAAGGGAGAGAGAAAAACATCAGTGTGAGCGTGGAACATTGATCACCTCCCTCCTACTGGGGATTGAGCCTGCGACATGAGCACGTGCCCTGACTGGGAATCGAACCAGCAACCTTTCAGTGCACATGAGGATGCCCAACCAACAGCCACACCGACCAGGGCCTTTGTCTATTTTTAAGTGGCTATTTGTCCTTTTATTGAGTTATACGCATTCTTTATGTATTCTGGGTACACGTTCCTTATCAGATATGTGATTTATTAATATTGCCCACCAGCTTTTTGTATACATTTAAATAAGTATTTATGTATTTTTGTGCATATATTTATACATGTCAAGACTTCAGTAGGTTTCTCGTTTTTCCACGTGCGGGGTAATACTGTTTGTATCGTGCATAGGTATCTTCCGTGTCGTTCTACATGTGAACCCACCTCACTGTTTTCAATGTTTGCACAGATGCGCAGGCAACCACTCGTTCCCGTGTCTCAGAGTCTCGCTGTTACAATCGGCGCTCCTGTGAGCACTCCTGCCAGGACCCCTTTCCACACCCACGTGCGAGACTCTCTCTAGGACGCCTTGACGAGGCATCGCTGCGTGCCAGAGCATCTGCATGTTACATGCTAACACGCTCAGTGTCTTCTCGGCGTTCTGTACAGACATGGTCTCGCTGGCCAGCGTTCGGGTGTAAGCGTCCTTGTCCCGCAGATGAACAGAACCGCTACATCTCCTGGTGTAACTCACACGACATTGTTTCCAGATCATGATTCGCATAATGCCCGTGATTTGGAGTTTGGCTAGAACCTGCCTCGACCAGGTCTGTGGCTCTGTCCTCCACCTGGGAGCCTGGATGTGCATTCTTACTGGGATGTATGTGAGGCCAGCGTAAAAGGCTTTCCATCGTATTTGCAGCTGACCAGGCTTTTCAACGCCACCCAGAGATTCTGACTCGGCAAAGAGGTGACGTTTGCTTTAATAAAGCTGCCGACGGGCTCCGTTCCCAGTGACTTCTCAAAAGCACTTTCGTCAGCAGAGGGCTTTCGTCAGCTCCGCAACCTGCGGGACTCTGTGTCCGGCGAGAGCTAGAGGAGCGTCCGCGGGCACCACGCACGGAAAGCTGTGCACCTGCTCTCGGGGAAAGGCCGTGCTCAGCAGGTTGAGGTGCGTGTCTCGCTCTCCGCTGCACCTGAACCGGAAGAACGCAGTGTGTCCGTGCCAGTGTCTCGGAGGCGAAGGTGTGCAAGGCTGTGCTTCCAACCGACAGCTGCAGGAAGAGACATCGCGGAGGATTGACACGGAGAGACTGGCCTCCCGTGCGGGCTTAGCGGGGAACATGGCTGCGTGGCGTCTCCGTTGTGAATGTCTGTGGTCTGAGCTCCTGAACACCGAGTGCTAGGCCAGAAAATCTCAGTGTGAGGCCCGACCGGTGTGGCTCAGAGGTTGAGCATCAGCCTATGAACCAGGAGGTCACGGTTTGATTCCCGGTCAGGGCACATGCCCGGGTTGTGGGCTCAATCCCCTGTAGGGGGCGTGCAGGAGGCCGCCGATCCATAATTCTCTCTCATCATTGATGTTTCTTTTCTTCTTTTTTTAAAAAAAAATGTTTTTATTGATTTCAGAAAGGAAGGGAGAGGGAGAGAGAGAGACAGAAACATCAATGATAAGAGAGAATCATGAACTGGCTGCCTCCTGCATGCCCCCTACTGGGGATCGAGCCCACAACCCGGGCATGTGCCCCGACCGGGAATCGAACTGTGACCTCCTGGTTCATGAGTTGACACTCATCCACTGAGCCAAGCTGGCTGGGCTCATCATTGATGTTTCTATCTCTCTCTCTTCCTCTCTCTCTCTGAAATTAAATAATAATTTATATCTATCTATCTATCTATCTCACACACACACACAACCCATGACTAGATACTTTGGGGCGAGGAATGCCCCTTCTGTTGTCATGGGAACTGGCTCCCACACGGAGGAGGCCGCCCAAAGGACACCCGTGGGCGCGGTGCTCCCAGCAGAGTGGCCGGAGGGGTGGACACTGAGCGCTGCCCAGTCCCCAGACAGCGCCCAGGTCTCCCCTCGTCTTCACGGGGAACGGGCCGGCGGTGGTGCTCAATGTCTGTTAGACTCCGATTCAGTTTTGAGGCCCATAATTCAGTGACGATAGATGTAAAAATGGCTGCTTCGTCATTAAAAGGGTAATTACCTAGTTACCAGTGTGCTGGAAGGAGGAGAGCGATGGATTTCTCATCACGTCGTGAGATGGTCAGGGGCCGGGCAGTCATCTCCTTCTGTCCTTAAGCCCGAGTTCAATCCGCCTTGATGGACGGCGCGGGCAGCGAGGGCCTCTGGGTAATGGGAGTTGGTCGCAGCCCTCCGTGGCCACATCCTCGCTCTCACGCAGAGGCTGACGGAGAAGGGAAGGCCATGCCTCCTGTGTCCTCCTCGCGTAGAGAAAAGCGTGTTGTAAATGTCCTTCCTCTGCCTTCAGTCAAAGGACACGCGTGGAGCACCTACTGTGCGCGGAGGCGGGGGACGCCATGGTGCGCCGGCTGCAAAGACAGAACTGATTCTGTCCGGGATTTAGCTAAAGACACGGGGTGGGTCATAACCACAACCACGTACGTGGGTGATTAGAAGGAGATGCGTTCTCTGAAGGGAAGAATCAGGGGCTGCTGTAGAGCTGAGCAGGAGGAAACCTGGTCTGGATGGATGGTCAGAGGCGGCCTCTGTGCTCCGGTGACATTGGGCTTGAGCCCTGGCGTCTGAGAGGAGGCAGCCTTTTGGAACGGCCGAGAGCACTCCTGCCGGAGGGGCGCCTGTGCGGGTGGACAGCGTGGCGTGTTCGAGGGCAGCCTGGCTGGGCGGAGCGGCCCAGGAGCTGGGCGTGTGCCCCGAGGCCAGAGGAGGAACGGGGGGCAGTGCGGTCGGGCCTCGCAGGCAGTCGGCAGGGGTTGGGTTACACTGTCACCGGTCAGCCCGCAGCAGTGGTGGCAGGTGAATTAGACACAGGGACTCAGAACCGAGAGCTCAGAGGAGGCAGCCAGGAGGGCGGTGGTGGCTTGGACAGAGCTGGCCTGGTGACAGTGGAGACGTTTCTGAGACACATGCAGGGAGTCTTTTAAAAATTTTTAAATATGATTTTATTGACTTCAGAGAGAGGAAAGGAGAGGGAGGGAGAGAGAGAGCAATGGTGAGAGAATCATTGATCAGCCACTTCCCACATGCCCCACTTCTTGCTGCATCTGGGGTGACTGAGCCAGGCATGGGCCCTGACCGGGAATTGAGCTGAAACCTCCCAGCTCATGGGTCGAAGCTTAACCACTGAGCCATGTCGGCCAGCCCTGAGGGGTCTTATTGGTGGTGGATATAGAACAGGGTAACGGGAGGAGGCGCGGTCCAGGCTGAGGCCTCTGTTTCGGGCTGGCTGGCCTGGTAAATGGGAGTTCCGCCAGGCAGACGGAGACCCCTGGGGAGGATCAGGTCTGCAGCGGGAAGGATGGGAGCCGAAAGCTGGCATTTGCACGTGTTTTGTGTGCGATGCCCGGGAAACACACGGGGAGTAGGGCTCTGAGTCTGCATCAGAGAGAAATGCATTGGGTGGTGTTGGTCTGTCCGTGGTCAATAGCAGCTATGGGGAAAGGAGAGAGAGGGAGGGGCCCAGGTGTGGACTCTGACAAACTCAAGCACCCCCGACCCCCATCTTGAGAAACAAGAGTGGAGTAGAAGGATGTCCTTTTTTTTAAAGTTTTATTGTTGAAAGTATTACATAGGTGCTCCTCCTCCCCCCCCAACCCCTTCCAGCCCGCTCCCATCCCCCTTCTAAGCCCTCCCCCCACCCCATTGTCTGTGTCCATGGGTTATGCATCTACGCATATATGTTCATTGGTGGATCTCTTCCCACCCACCCTCCCCCGCCTTCCCTCTGCGGTTCCACAGTCTTTCATGCTTCTATGTCTCTGAGTCTACTTTTGATCATCGGTTTATTTGGTTCATTAGCTTCCACATGTGAGTGAGATCATGTGACACTTCTCTTCTGTAGGCACCTTCCTCAGCTCATAAGCCAGCTCCTGACTAGACAAGGGGTGGGTTCGGACCCCGTTGTTTTTTTAAAGGCTGTGACTTTGGGCCAGTCCTCGCCTCTCTCTCCCCGTCAGTGTCTGTGTCCTTAACGTGAGCAGCTGGAGCCTAAGTCCTCTGTGATGCCCGTGTCCCGTGGCTCCTCTCTCCCTGGAATGAGGCTCATTTTTTAGTTACTGGAGCTATTTTTCTGTGACTTCCTTTACTTTCCTGTAACTGGCATACCCACAATGCCCTTCTGCGTTAGGGTAACGTTCCTCTAACGAAATCTTCCTCCCCTGATGCCGAGTGGTGATTCTGTGGCAGGTGGGCTGTTCCATTCCAGTTCTGTGTGCAGTGGATACTGTGTGGTAGGACCCTTTTTCAGTAACGATGAGCCTCTTTATTTTTGCCATTTCTATTCAACTCAGTTTTCCCGTTTCTCTTCAATGAGCTTCGGAGGTCTGGGGAGTGCTGGGGGATTCCTTCGGCCTCGCTGGACTGTCTGTGTTTGGTCTGGATCACAGAGCAAACCTCATCGCCGCCTCCGCTCAGTCCCCGTGGGACGCATAACCGAGGCGAACTTCGGGTTGAAGGATGTCTCTCCAGTGGCCACGCAGTGGGTGTGTTTGCGGCAAATGAAGTTTCAGTGCATTGCTCAGGACCTCTGGGAGGCACCAGTAAATGTCTATTTAACACATTGACACTGTCAGACGTTTAATGTTGAAATGGTTTTTTGGTTTTTTTTAACCAAGTCCTGATGCTTTGCTGCCAGTTTTGTGTGTGAGCTAATTCTCCCTGCTGTGTTTGCTCTGGCCTCACCATGCACCTTCTGAGCCTGCTGGGAAAGGTAGGAAAATTTTTGAAAACAAAGGGCATTGGTTAGTGAAAAATGATAGATTAAATAGCAATGAGGTGGCTCGTCACAGACTTTCTTTTTTTAAAAAAATATTTTTTATTGATTTCAGAGAGGAAGAAAGAGGGAGAGAGAGATAGAAACATCAATGATGAGAGAGAATCATGGACCGGCTGCCTCCTGAACGCCCCCCACTGGGGATGGAGCCTGCAACCTGGGCATGTGCCCTGACGGGGAATCGAACCATGACCTCCTGGTTCGTAGGCCGACGCTCACCACTGAGCAACACGGGCCGGGCGGACTTTCTTTTTTACCCAAAAGACTCTGACACTGTCTCGGGGTCGTCTCACCTAAGGGGACGCACGGCGACAGTGGCGGTGTCCTTCCTGCCTCCCGTGAGGCGTTGCCATCGTGTTACTTCTGCTACACGTCACTGTTTTCAGGATTCGAAACCCTAGTCACGGCCGGTACGGTTTTCAGAGAAAGAAGAGGTTCAAGTCGGTGAAAGCAGCCCTTCCTGCTGCACCTGGGGTGACCGCGCCAAACGCACAGTCAGGGAGCACGCGCAGTGCAGAACGCGGGGAGAAGGCGTGTGCGGGAGCAGGGCTGTGCTCAGAGGAGCGTTGTGAACTTCACTTTCACTTTCACCAGGACCCTGGAGTTCCGCTTGGAAACCCCTTCACATTACCCAGAGCAGACCCGCTGGGCTGGGCCTCCATGGCTGTGCGTCTAGGAGGCCAACATTTTAATTTTATTTTTTTTTTTAAAATTTTTTTTTATTTTAAAAAATGTTACAGGTCTCATTGTCACCACTGTAATAAAATGACTGTGATGGAAGCATAACCTGTGTCTCAGTGTAGTCACATTAACAAGTTTCTGGACACCGTACACAAAAACAGTGCCCATTTCCATATAGAATGAGGCTTAGGAGGCCACCATTTTTAAACGGTGTGGTGTGAGTTTGACTGTACTATTTGTCCTTCCTCTTTCCCACCTGTAGTTAGCTGAAGGTAGCCCCGCCCACCCCGGCCACACACACACACACACACACACACACACTCACACACACACACTCACACACACACACTCACACACTCAACACACACACACACACACTCACACACACACACTCACACACACACTCACACACATACACACACACACACTCACACACACACACACTCACTCACACACACACTCACACACACACACTCACACACACACTCACTCACACACACACACTCACACTCACACACACACACTCTCATACACACACACACACACACTCAACACACCTCACACACACACTCACACACACACTCAACACACACACACACACACACACTCACACACACTCACACACACGCACACGCACACACACACACACACACACACTCACTCACTCACACACTCCAATGATATGTCCAAGTTCTAACCTTCAGTACCTGCGAGTGTCGCCCCATTTGGAGGAAGAGTCTTGGCAGGTGCAATGAAACCAAGGATCTCTCGTGACTTCATCCTGGAAGAACCGAGTGAGCCCTACGTCCAATGACAGTCAGAGGACAAGATGCAGACCCACAGGGGTCAAGGCCACGTGTGAAGGCGGAGACAGAGACGGGAGAGAGTTGTCTGTCAGCCAGGATGGCCAGCAGCCCCAGAAGCTGGGAAGGAGTTACAGCGCGGGTCTTCCCTCCGAGCCGCCAGAAGCCTGCTGGCGCCTTCCCTTGGGATGCCTGCTCTCCAGAATGGCGAGGTGGTCAGCTCCCATAAGCCCTCGGGAGCAAACACACTGCCCTCCACGAAGCACCCTTAGGAGGCAGCGTGCCGGACGGGACACGGAACGTAAGAGGTAGCACGTGTAGGTTCTGAGTGTAACGCCGCCGCCGCCGGAAGCCGTGTGACCTCGGTTGGGCGTAGCAATGAGCCTGCACTGCTTGGTCTGTAAAACGAAGACCTGATCTTCCCTTTCAAGTCCTCGCTCTAGCTTTGTTCTCTCACTACGTGAAATGGCTAGAAAGCGGAACAGAACGCCAATGGACAACAGGCAGTGTCGGGGGTGTTCACTGAGAGAAGGGAGGAAAACAAGAGGGGCCCTCAGCTGCTCTCGCTTTTGGCTGGCAGTCACTCTGCAGCGTGCCCACAAAGGGGCACTAAGGCCAAGTCCAGTGGTATTGCCGAGTTGAAGAGAAAAATGTTGGGATTTGTGGAGGACAAGGGCATTTGTGGAATTTGTGGTACAGAGCATCCGAGAGGAGAAAATGATGCAGAGAATAGCTCTAGAAAGCTGCGTGATATCCCCTTGCATCCTTCTTGGATACTGAGGTGTAAATGCATGTGGTCAAACTCCACAAGGCTGGGCAGTGGAGTGATGGGGCAGTTGTGAGCTGCGTGGTTTCCAGATCTCACCCAGCCTGGGAGCTATTTAAGTTCTAACCAGTTATTTCAAAGAGACTTCACTGAGCATCTGGTATATCACCAGAGACCCCACAAGGGTTATATTTTAGTAGTAATGGAAACCATTTTCCTAACAAAACTGAAAAATAAGCCTTGAAAATATTAGGCCCGTTTGCAAGTAATGTTCATGGACTGCCGAAACAAACTTCCACACTCTTTATAGGAAGACAACAAAATCCACACACTCAACAAAATAACCTTCACAATGTCCTTCATCTAATCAAAAACAACGAGACATTTTAAGTAGCAGGAAAAGGTGACTCATAACCAGAAGGTAAACCGGTCCATAAAATCAGACCCGGGAATGATGGACACAATGAAATGAGCAGACAAAGATTTTAAAATAGCTCTGATAAATGTGCATCAGGATTTAAACGAAAATATGAACGTAATGAAGAGATGAATCGGACTATTAAGGGAATCAATGGAACTTCTAAAGCTGAGAAACACAGTATCACGAATGCAAAGTCAAACGGATGGGTTATAGCAGCAGACAAGACGCCCCCACCTGCCGTTCCCTCCTGGAAAAAGGGATCATAGAACTTGAAGATAGAGCCATGGAAACCCTTGAAACCTAAGCACACAGAGAAAAAAAAAAGTCTTAAAAAGACAGGAGCATGCCCGCTGTCCTTGGGACCACAGCGGTCTAACGGACTGCAGTGTACGTTCCCGACAGCGGTCTGTTCTATTGTAGTGGGAGTGCTCGACCTTGCGCTTTGGATGGCACTCATTTCAAAGGCATCTGTCTCGAATAAGCACACCGCCAGCTACACAGCTGGAGAAAGAGCCAGGCCGCCCACCTGTGAACTGCCCCTTTCGAAAGCCCCGTGCGACATAGACAGCGGGCCACTCGAGTGACACCACCTTTCCCTTCCCACGCTCTGATTCCTGCTCTGAGGTTTTAAATTCAACAAGAAAGAGGGAACTTGCAAAACCCTCGACACCTCACCCTCCGCCCTGGTACAGGCAGAAACGCGGATTCTCTCTTTTCTCCCACAACCTCACTGTTGGGCCCTGGACATGCCGTGTCCTCCGGGACTGGCGAGTAATAAACCTTATTGTTCCCCAAGTTCCCGGATGGCTGTTGCCGAGGTACAGCTCGCAATCATCAGCACCACAGCGCTGGCTCAAGTTAGGAGGGGTTTGGGGCCCACAAGTGGTCCAGGCCCAGGTGAGCGCCTCGGGCACTCCAGGCTGCTAGCATCACTATCCCAAACACTATGTAGGCGGCGTCCCAGAAAGAAAGAGTGGGACCGGGACATGAAAAAACAGAATGGCTGGAAATCTCCAAGTTGGATGAAATCTCTACTAGTCAGTCTGCCGTTTCAAGAAGTCCAATGAGCCCCCAAGCAGAATAAACACACACACAAAACTACACCAAAGTATATAATAATGAAATCATTGAAAATCAGCGATGAAAAAAGGCCTAAAAGCAGCTAAAGAAAACACGACTCCTTTCCTACAGAGGAACGAGCTAAGAGTTATCACTGATTTCTCCTTAGAAACAATGCAGTGCGGAAGACAGAAGACATCTTCAGATGCTGGGCAACAGAACAACAGAACCCAAAACCTTACTAACTTAGAATCCTGTTCTCAGTGAAAATATCCTCCAAAAATGGATGCGAAACGAAGACGTTCTCAGGTGAGTCCAAGCTGAGAGAATTCATTGCCGGCACGTTTATGTTCCAAGAAATGATGAAGGAAGTTTCAGATGGGGCCTTGGACCTGCAAAAAAGAATGAAGGGTTAGAATATGGCCCGTGGGTGGGAAAATACAGAAGTCTTTCATTCTTTCCTTGTGCATGTATCTCTTTGTCTGTTCTCTTTTTTAAAAATATATATATATTTATTGATTTCAGAGAGAGGAGGGGAGAGGGAGAGAGAGAAACATCAATGACGAGAGAGAATCATTGATCGGCTGCCTCCTGCTGGGGATCCAGCCCACAACCTGGGCATGTGCCCCAACTGGGAATCAAACTGTGACCTCCTGGTTCATGGGTCGATGCTCAACCACTGAGCCACACTGGCCGGGCTGTCAGTTTTCTTTATAAAAAAAGTAATAATGTGTTGTGGAGTGGATAGGAGGTATAGGAGTAACATGACGCCAGCACTGTGGTTGGAGGGAGAGGAGGAAGGAACCTGTGGCGAGGGCCGTATGCTGTTGTGCAGTGGCTTCGTGTCATTAGAAGGCGGGCTGGGTTCGAGGAAGACGCGTGCTGCCTCTCGGAAGCACCCGGGCTGTGTTGTCACGGCTCCCACAGAACCTCCTGGCGCCCGTCCTCACGTCCGCATCGAAGTTAGAGCACACGGCAGCTCTGCTCGCAACTCGCAGACTTCCCCCCTCCGAGCACACGCTGGAGTTTTATAAATCTCCTCTTCATCTGGTCCAAAGCCACTTCCCGGAGCTTGTCTGGATCCTCTGCCCTGCTCCCCACCGCACGCCCCCACACCGGCCTCCTTGCTCACCCCTGAACCTCCCTGGCAACGCCTCTCCCCGGGGTCTTGGCACCTGCGCTTTCCTTTGCCTCTAACTCTCTTCACCCCCAGCGTCTGGCTCCCTCCCTCCCCCGTGTCCAGTCCGCTGCCTTCTCATGGGCATCTTTCCTGAACACCAGTCTTAGAGGCGATCCTGGCCCCCGGGCTCCTTCCTCTCCTTGGGGGCATGGGACCCCTGTCTTCCTTCGGGCACTGTCCTTGGCCTTGCGTTGCTGCCGAGCTTCTCATCTTCCAGGGGCCATGAGCTTTGCTTGTGTGTCTTCTTTACTTTCAGTCTCTCTCCCCAGAGTCCATCCCAATACATCTGGGGCCCAAGCCGGGTTTCTTTTCGTTTCTGTTTTGTTCACGGTTGCATCCCTGAGGCCTAGAACAGGGCATACGTGTAGTAAGCACTCAGACGTGTTCCACGGAGTGACAGGACCCCCCACCGCAGGCCTGGGAGCCCCAGGAAGCCCACCCAGACTCCGTGCTCTGCCAAGCTGCCCCACATACGCGTGCCGCCCAGCAGCCTCCCCATCGCCTCCCCTCCGTGTTGGCCCCCGGGCTGCGGGCTGCAAGGGACAAAGCGGCTCCTTATCACAGGCGGGGACTTGAAAGGCCTGCTGCGGGCTGTGCGTCTGCCGACAAACAGGACAGCCGGCTTTTGTCTGGGAGGCTTTGTGTCGGGAAAGGAGCTGCTCCGAGAAGGCGGTTTCCTGAATTTCAAAGGGAATCTGTGGTCTTTTGGGGGGTTGATTCTATCTTTTGGAAACGTCGGAGCCCGCAGCCCTTCTGCGCTGGAGGCTGGCAACCCCCATCCCTGACGGAGGCGGAGAGAAGGGGGCTCACCCCGGTCCCCCAGGGAGCCGGCCTCAGCCTGGGTGGCTCTGGTGTCAGCAGAGATGACAGGAACCCAAGACGCTGCTCCTTCCTGGGACGGGCGTTGAGGAGAAGCTGGAGCCCAGCTGCCCCGCGCTGATGAGTGGATTTCACAGACGGGCATGGGCAGGGCCGGGGCCGGGGCGCGGGGGGGAGCGGAGGGGAGGGTTTCGATAGCCCGTGAGCCCTTGGCTGGAGGTCTGGTGGGAGAGCACTGGGCCCCGAGCACAGCCTGTCTTTGGTGGCTGGGGTCCCCGCTGTGGAGAGCGCTGAACGGAAGGGGTGTCGAGAGACGGGTGGGCAGACCTCGAGGGGTCTGAGGTCCCGCTTGTGGTGCAAGCCTACGTCTGGGGAATGAGGAAATGCCTTTTAGAACGTGCTTTCACACCAGCTCCGAAGGGGAAGAGATTAGCTGGCCGTTTGTGTGTAAGCTGCCCTTATCTTTCCCCGTGTCCAGAAAATGAATCGTGGTGGCTCCCGTGAGGGAACTTAATTTTCTTTTGAGTAGATTATCAAAACAGCGATGCTTCTCCCCTCCCCTGACTCACCAGTGCAGCTAAGCCGCGTGAGCGAATCCGTCCTCTTAAGGTGGACTAAGTAGAACAGCAAGAGAAATTGAATGTAAACAATCTTTTATGTCCATTTTAGGGGGGAGGGTTAACATTTAATGGGCAGGAATGAAATATTAAAAGTACAGTGCATGCACCATTATCTACATGGAATTAGCAAAAGCAAAATTTTAAAATAAAAGTTTTAAAACTAGCTTCTCCTTCCTTTCTCTCCCACTTTCCTTAATGTTTCTGCATCCTGCTAGTACTTTACTCTGAGGAATGACGAAGAATCAACCAACCAAAAGTATTTATTGAGCCCTTCCTCAGACCTAAAAGTTCTTCAGGGCTTACCTTCATTTGTTGGCTAATCCACAGTAATTCACAGAGTCTCACACATGCCAGGAACTACTTGTCGAACGATTGTCGACGCGAATGAATGGGTACGGAAGTGGAGGAATAAGCAATTGACTCTGTGAAGCCCAAGGGCGGTGGTCCTTTCTGACGTCCCCACCTCCCTGGGCTGTGTGGGTAAGGAAAGCAGGCCTCGCCCCAGGAGGAGAGCGATTTCTTCATCTTGGTTCTTACTTTGTAGAGTTGCGTTTTGCTATATTATTATTACCGAGTGCTCTCCTTTCAGGAAGAATACGGTGGCTCTGTAGAGTATCTATTGCTGCATACCCCAAAAGATAGTGGTTTAAAACAGCCATCGTTCCCTCTCTCTCACGCTTGTGTGGGCGGACTGTGCTCTGCGGGCGGTTGTTCGGCTCCATGCGGTGTTGATGGGGCTGCCGTCATCGTTACGTTCGACTGGCCTGGGGTTGTCCGGGTGGCTGACACGCATGCCTGGCCCGGGGTGACGGCTTTTGGGGCTGTTGACTTCTCCATGTGGTCTCTCATGTGGCTGGGGCTTCTCATTTCATAGCAGGGCAGTTTCAGGAGCATTCTAAGAGCAGAAGCTGTAGAGCTCCTTAGCCGCAGGCTCGGAAGTGATGGAGCCACTTCCTCCACCTTCTGCTGGGCAGAGCAGGTCACAGGGAAGCCGGGTTCCAGGGCAGAGGACGTGGGCTTCATTTCCCAGTGAGCACAGCAACAAAGCATTTATAGCCATCTTTCTGCTGCAGGGACACGTCTTTAGGAAAAACGTTCATTTGTTGAAAGCACACATATAAGAATTAAATGAATGGTCCTGGCTGGTGTGGCTCACTGGTTAGAGTGTTGGCCCACGAATGGAAGGGTCACGGGTTTGATTCCCAGGACACCTACCTGGGTTTCAGGTTCCCCGCCCCATTGGGGCATGTGGGGGAGGCAACCAATTGATGTGTCTCTCTCGTATCGATGCTTCTCTCTCTCCTCCCTCCTCCCTTCCACGTTCTCTAAAATCCATGGAAAAAAATATCCTCCAGTGAGGATTAACCGGAAAAAAAAAAAAAAAAGGAATGAAATGAATGATGAGTGAATGAATGAACAAAAGGTATAAAACATGCCTGAATTCCAGTCTTGGCTCCATCATTTACGTATGTGTGGTCTGGTTGAGTTATTTAAACTTGCTGAGCCTCAGTTTTCTCATCTGTGAGTAGGGTTGTTTTTGAGGATGAAACAGGGTCATGTATATAAAGTTCTAAGCTCAGTGATTCAGGTCCAGAGTATGTTTTCAAGAAATTGTTAACCACTGTTATTTCTATTGTCATTATTATTACTGATGTTGTTAACAAGTAAAAGTCAACTGAACTTCGCTATGGTTCTGGGAAAGCATGAGCCCTCTGAGGGACTGCCGTGCTGTAATGACGTTTGGCCTGGGAGTTTCTGACACCGACGTATGGACCCGTCGTCTTCTGTTTGTGCTACCGGCTTCACACAGGCAGAAACGAGACGTCAGGACTAGTAGAAGGTCATTGTGACCTTCCAGATCCCCATCAATGGGTGATATTCTCTATGGCTTTGATTTTAAGGGTTGATTTAGTTTGCTCAATTATAATGATAACAGTCCATTAAATATCATTTCCATTTGGAGGACAAATGGTGTGAAAGAGCAAACATATCTGTGTACCTTTAAGTAGATTGAAGTGTGTAATTTGACAAAATCACTTCATGGATAAAGCTGTAAGGTGATACCGGGCTGGAATTTGAACACACAATAGAGGTCCAGTTTATTCCACCAGCATCTTCATCTTGTGGATCAAGGCTAAATGTCAATTGATGTCCATCGCAGGAAAGAAACAATTAAAATTCTCCCCACCCCAATCTGTTCTTGCAACCTTGTCCGTCCGAGTTAATAGCTCAAGGAAAACACACCACCCCTCTCGGTCTTCCCTAATCATTCCCTAATCGGTCCAGAAGCTAGTCATCTAAGACCTGTTCTCAAATGTATATTCCGATTGGACCCCTCCTCTCCATTTTCCTCTTTTTACCCTAATCCAGCCTCATTATCTCCAGCCTAGATTATTATGTCAGCTCTTGCCGGATGCCTCCTGCTCCTACTTCGGTCCCTTTGTGTCCCTCTTTGCACCGCCACCTGAAAGCATTTTTTTTTAAAGCTTTCCAATGACTCCCCATTCTTTTTAGAATAGAGCCTGAGCTTGCTCTCTTAGCTTAGCGACTCTCTGACCTCATTTCCTACCACTATCCCCTCTGTGGTGTGGGCTCCAGACACCGCCGCCCTATTTCTGTGCATCCAGTACATCAAGCTCAAGCTCGGAGCTGCCACAGAGCTTAGGAAAATGCCGTGTGGAATGCTCTTTGTTCAGGTGCCTGCACAGCAGCCTCCTTCCTGTCAGGGAGGTCTCAGCTTGGAGAAGCTTCTCTTGACCTTCCTTGACCACGGAAGCTAAGCCAGCCTCCCCACACTCGTCATTCTCCGTAACATCCTCATAGCGAGCGCGGCAGTGCTGCCCACGCTGGGCAATTACTTGGGTCACTTATTTTTCATTTGTCCTCTTTTTTTATTTTACTTTATTTATATACTAGTAGCCCGGTGCACGAAATTCGTGCACATTGAAAGGGAATTAATTAGATGAAATATTTTAATATTGCTATTTGCCCTTTCTCTATAATAAAAGTGTGAGAGATAAAAGGAAATGAGTACAATGTATATGAAAATAATACATAAATTTATTAATAAGTAAACAATAACAAACTGATATAACAATAACAAACTCGTAATATAAAAACAACAGTGATGCAAATAATGATTGATAAAGTGATTAAACTTATTCTAATATCTTCCTGTATACCACATTAAGAGTAAAAACACTTTCAGAGTGCTTGACTAATTTCCCTTGAGATAAAGTATTTACAGCTTTAACTTTAACGTAACATGCTCTTTGAACTCAAGAGAAAGCAACAGCCGTAACTGGTTTGGCTCAGTGGATAGAGCATCGCCCCGTGGACTGAAAGATTCCAGATTCGATTTTGGTCAAGGGCATGTACCTTGGTTGCGGGCACATCCCCCGTAGGAGGTGTGCAGGAGGCAGCTGATCGATATTTCTCTCTCATCGATGTTCCTAACTATCTATCCCTCTTCCTTCTTCTCTGTTAAAAAAATCAATAAAATATTTTTTAAAAGTGCTTTAAAAAAAAGCGAGAGAGAAAGCAACATATAACTGACCATGTCCAAAAATGGGTTCAGGTAGGAATATCCCTACTCTGTCTAGAGTTTGTCCTTGTGATTTATTAATAGTCATCACAAATGCTGGCATAACAGGAAAATATCTTCGAATTAATTTAAATGGGTGGCCAGTGTCAGATGGGGACAAATCAATTCTTGGAATCAGAACAATCTCTCCCTCTGCAGATCCTGTTAATATTTCAGCTTTGATAATGTTAGGTTGCAATCTTTTGATAATAAATCTGGTACCATTACATAGACCCCATTTACTGTTAAGATTTCTCAATAGCATGATGATTGCACCCACTTTCAATTTTAATTTATGACACGGCATTCCAGAAGGAGTAATACTATTAAGAAATTCAATAGGAAAATTTTCCTTTTCAGCATCATCTGTTGAGTCAATGGAATCACCACTCAAATAGGCGTGAAAATCTCCATCAAGTATATCCAAAATTTCTTCATTTAATTTTTGAACGTGCTCATTTTTTGAACAAAGAGTTGCATGTTTAGATATATTTTTAATATTATCTATAGATATACTATTTCCAAAGATGGCTTAAATAATAGATCCATTAAAAATCATTTCATGGGGAATTTCAATAATATCCATTCCTAAATGAAAATTGCTATCAAGTTTGCCATCTCCAAGTTTTACTAACCATTCACTATAAGCAGAATCCTCTGATCTCATATTTGTTTTAAGAGACAACTGTCTGAAACATCCCCAAACACTACAGTACTTTAAAACTTATTTGTACTATGGCCAATCGTATAGCATGGCAACACAAAAATCCCCTCTGAAAAGAACTTTCCCACCAAATGCAACATTCAAATTAGCGCCAGCGAGAGCTTTATATGTATGGCACCTGTGCGAGTCAAAGCTTATTTTTATATTTCCAGTGTGTCATATGTACCAGTTGGTCAGACGGATGGACAAATGTCGGTCACTTAGCCTTTTATCTATACAGATTATAAGTCATGATTTTAACTTTTTAAAAAATTATCCTTTAATATCTCCAAAGCACAATGAGTAAGAATCTGAAGGTTTATGTGGCTTCTATTTGGTTTCTAGGACAAAGTTCTTTCCTTTACCCACCACTCACTTCTCTCCTTTTACTCTTGAATGTTAATTCCAACATAATTTTTGTAACACCTCTTGAAAAGGATCCCACCAAGTTTTTGATAGTCCACATGATAAAACTTACAGAAAAATACAGCATGAGACTTTCATTCTCTCACTAAGTTCTTCATATAACTGTAATTCCTCAGCCTCTAAAGAATGAAAAAGGAGAATAAAAGTGCCTTCTCTCATTCCAAGGCCTTTCTCAGTCAGGCAACCACAAAAAGAAAGAATGAGCCTACAATTCATGCCATGTAATCTCTATCAGGCATAATTCAAATCCCATCATGCAAAGTCTGGGATAATTAAAATGTATAAGAGAACAGTGGTGACCTGGGGGAGAACTTATGAAACCTTGTCTCCTGCTTTTGCTGACTATTCTTTTCGTTATGCTAGACTCCAAGTCCCTATAGGGGACCTGGTCAGATGGCTGTGGGTGCTAACCCACGCCACCTGGATCCCTGATCGGGGACCTGGGCAGCCTGCTGCAGGCATTAACCCACGCTGCCTGCCCTGGTCCATGATCCCTGATAGGGGCTTTGAGTCAGCTGCCACTGGCGATGGCTGACTTGAAGCCCTTATCCCAGACCTGGTCAGGCAGCTGCGGGCGCTAACCCACACCGCCTGCCCTGGTCCGAGATCGGTGATGGACCTGGGCAGGCAGCTGCCCTGGTCCGTGAAATCTGATCGTGGACCTGGGCAGGCGGCTGCAGGCCTTAACCCACACCACCTGCCCTGGTAGGAGATCGGTGATTGCGGACCTGGCCAGCCGGCTGCGAGCATTAACCCACGCTGCCTGCCCTGGTCCATGATCGGTGATGGACCTGGGCAGGCAGCTGCCCTGGTCCGTGATCCCTGATCGTGGACCTGGGCAGGCCGCTGCAGGCCTTAACCCACACCACCTGCCCCGGTCCGGGATTGGTGATGGCGGACCGGGGCAGCCGGCTGCGGGCTTCAACCCACGCCGCCTGCCCCGGTCTGCGATCGGTCATGGCGGACCTGTGCAGGCGGCTGCCCCGGTCCGCGATCGGTCATGGCAGACCTGTGCAGGCGGCTGCGGGCTTCAACCCACGCCGCCTGCCCGGGTCCGCGATGGGTCATGGCGGACCGGGGCAGCAGGCTGCGGGCTTCAACCCACGCCGCCTGCCCCGGTCTGCGATCGGTGATGGCGGACCTGTGCAGGCGGCTGCCCCGGTCTGTGATCGGTCATGGCGGACTGGGGCAGCCGGCTGCGGGCTTCAACCCACGCCGCCTGCCCCGGTCCGCGATCGGTCATGGCGGACCTGTGCAGGCGGCTGCCCCGTCTGTGATCGGTCATGGCGGACTGGGGCAGCCGGCTGCCCGGGTCCGCGATCGGTGATGGCGGACCGGGGCAGCAGGTTGCGGGCTTCAACCCACGCCGCCTGCCCCGGTCCGCGATCGGTCATGGCGGACCTGTGCAGGCGGCTGCGGGCTTCAACCCACGCCGCCTGCCCGGGTCCGCGATCAGTGATGGCGGACCCGTGCAGGCGGCTGCGGGCTTCAACCCACGCCGCCTGCCCGGGTCCGCGATCAGTGATGGCGGACCTGTGCAGGCGGCTGCCCCGGTCTGTGATCGGTCATGGCGGACTGGGGCAGCCGGCTGCCCGGGTCCGCGATCGGTCATGGCGGACCGGGGCAGGCGGCTGCGGGCTTCAACCCACGCCGCCTGCCCCGGTCCGCGATCGGTGATGGCAGATCGGTGATGGCGGACCGGGGCAGCCGGCTGCGGGCTTCAACCCACGCCGCCTGCCCGGGTCCGCGATTGGTCATGGCGGACCGGGGTAGCCGGCTGCGGGCTTCAACCCACGCCGCCTGCCCCGGTCCGCGATCGGTCATGGCGGACCTGTGCAGGCGGCTGCCCCGGTCCGCGATCGGTCATGGCGGACCTGTGCAGGCGGCTGTGGGCTTCAACCCACGCCGCCTGCCCCGGTCTGCGATCGGTGATGGCGGACCTGTGCAGGCGGCTGCCCCGGTCCGCGATCGGTCATGGCAGACCTGTGCAGGCGGCTGCGGGCTTCAACCCACGCCGCCTGCCCGGGTCCGCGATCGGTCATGGCGGACCGGGGCAGCCGGCTGCGGGCTTCAACCCACGCCGCCTGCCCCGGTCTGCGATCGGTGATGGCGGACCTGTGCAGGCGGCTGCCCCGTCTGTGATCGGTCATGGCGGACTGGGGCAGCCGCCTGCCCGGGTCTGCGATCGGTGATGGCGGACCGGGGCAGCCGGCTGCGGGCTTCAACCCACGCCGCCTGCCCCGGTCCGCGATCGGTCATGGCGGACCGGGGCAGCAGGCTGCGGGCTTCAACCCACGCCGCCTGCCCGGGTCCGCGATTGGTCATGGCGGACCTGTGCAGGCGGCTGTGGGCTTCAACCCACGCCGCCTGCCCCGGTCTGCGATCGGTCATGGCGGACCTGTGCAGGCGGCTGCCCCGGTCTGTGATCGGTCATGGCGGACTGGGGCAGCCGGCTGCCCGGGTCCGCGATCAGTCATGGCGGACCTGTGCAGGCGGCTGCGGGCTTCAACCCACGCCGCCTGCCTGGGTCCCCGCAATCGGTCATGGCGGACCTGTGCAGGCGGCTGCCCCGTGTGTGATCGGTCATGGCGGACTGGGGCAGCCGACTTCGGGCTTCAACCCACGCCACCTGCCCGGGTCTGCGATTGGTGATGGCAGACCTGGTCAGCCGGCTGCCAGCGCTAACCGCCTGCCCCAGTCCACCATCATGGCTTGGATCTCACTGGCATGGGTGCTCCCCTCTCCCCCGCCATCTTTGCTGGTTTAACGTATATTTGTTTCTGATTGACTGGTGGGCGTGGCTGGTGGGCGTGGCTTATGGGTGTAGCGGAGGTGCGGTCAATTTGCATATTACTGTTTTATTAGATAAGATTTTTTGTCCTCTTTTTTTTAAAAAAATATTTATTGATTTCAGAGTGTAAGGGAGAGGGGGAGAGAGAGAGAAACATCAGTGATGAGAGAGAATCATGGATTGGCTGCTTCCTGCACGCCCCCTACTGGGGATTGAGCCCAAAACACAGGCAAGTGCCCTGACTGGGAATCGAACTGTGACTTCCTGGTTCATAGGTTGGTGCTCAGCCACTGGGCCACACAGGCTGGGCAACACGAGACCGTTGCTCTGGTGATTTTAAAAAAGGGTTATGGCTTTAAAATCACCAGAGCAACGGTCTCGTGTTTCTGATTATTCACTTCTGTAACCACAGCACCTAGAAGGCGCCTGGGTGTGGTAGGTGCCCAATAAATACCAGTTGGCTATTTCCAGGCACCTCACCAGGCAGAAATGAGCACTACCTTCTTGAAATATCCGCGTCTTTGGCCCATTACATACCTATATTTATTTATTTTTAAAAAGGGTTATGGCTTTCTATAAGTATTCGGTGCTGAGAACAGATGAAAGCAACTTGGCATTCCCAGCTGCTTGCATTAGACTCCCGCCTCTGTGCTCCCCACTGATCCTCCTTCCTGCTGATCTCACCGGCTGCGCGCTGCCACCGCCGAGGGAGGCCGTGTGCTAGAACAATAGAAAGGCGCCAGATTCCGGCCCAGGCTGTCATATTTTATTGATGTCGGATCTGTGGATGGTACTTAATAAAGAATGAAAAGCTCTACAGGGTGTTCACTTTTCAACATTTGCCTTTAGTGAGGCAGAGTCGAGATCAGAAAGATTTCTAGATAAACCTATTGAACTAATAACAGGAGAGCGGAACAGTGAGCCAGCCCATCTGCACTGTCTTCCTGGCCTTAAGCTGACGTTTCCTGATTCACAAACAGTCTTTCCGAACATTGGGGTGCACTTCGTGGCAATAGGTGTTGAAGCAACGCTTACATATTCAGCTGGGGATCTTCTAGGAGAGAGCAGCTTTGGCCTCATCATTAGCAGGTGCTCATTAGAACGACCTAAATGCACCTCACGATGGGGCTGTGACTCCTGACAGTTCAGTCTGGGTGCCTTTTGCGCGTTCAGTTGTCTTATTTTGACACAATTTGGTAGCAAGTGAGAGCAATCATTTTTATAACTCAGTGTTGCTTTATTTTTTTTACTTTCAATCACAGTAGATTTGGGGGTAAAATGTGCTTAAAACACTGCCCTATTTTTCAATCACTAATGTAGTAAGCATCTCTAGAAGGATTAAGGCTGAATTCTCTTGATTCTTTTAAAAAAATTATGGTTGACACTATTGGGATGTCCCCCACTCCCACCCCCTTTTTTCACCTCCACCCTTTTGATTCTTTAAGAGCATTTTGGTCAAGCCCCTGAAATAAAACAACCATATGCTATTGCGTGCCGCTTCGATGCGAGGAGTATTAATATGGGCTCACGCACTAGCAACTCAAAGGTAGGCATTACTCATTCACGTCATTCTTCAGAGTAGAACACAGGCTCCCAGCCAGCGGGCTGAAGGGACTGTGCACCCGTGACTCTGAAGGACGGATCAAGACCGGTGACTTAGTTCCATTGTGTTGGTTCTCTTTCCAGGGGAGCTGACGGAATGGTCTGAGTGGCACTCACAGTCCTCTTCTACATCTGGGCATTTCCTTTTTTAATATTGTTAATTTCACAGAGGGAGGAAGAGGTAGAGAGAGAGAAACATCAATGATGAGAATCACTGATTGGCTGCCTCTTGCACGCCCCCTACTGGGGATGAGCCCACAACCCGGGCATGTGCCCTTGACTGGAATTGAACCTGGGGCCCTTCAGTCCAGAGGCCAACACTCCATCCACTGAGCCAAACCAGCGAGGGCCATTTGGGCACTTCTGAAGGCTGAGCACCACATGTCTATCGGGACCTCAGCGGGGAATGCTGCCTCCGGCACTGATGGTGGAGGGCAGCAGACTGAGAGGCTGAGTTACCATTGCTTTTCAGTTTCAAGAGTTTTTCCATGGATTCTGTTGGATTGTCTAATAGACAATCACCTGCGAATGAAGCCAGTTCTGTTTCTGCCTTCCCAATCTCTATACCTTGTCTTGTTTTGTCTTGTCTTGCCTTATTGCATTGGCTAGAACTTCCTGTGTGATGATGGGGTGGTGAGAGGGGATGTTCTCGCCTTGCACCTGCTCTGAGTGGGAAGGCTCTGAGTTCCCCGTTAAATGATCTCCTCATGACCTTAGCTGTAGGGTTTCTGTAGACACTCCATCAAGTTGAAGAAGATCCTCTCTGTTCCTGGTTTACTAAAGGTTTTTGTTGTTGTTGTTTGTTTGTTTGTTTTTTTATCATGAACAAGTGTTAGATTTTGCCAAATGCTTTGTATGCATCTACTGATATGGTCATGTGATTTTTTTAGCCTGTTGATGTGATAGATTATATTGATTGATTTTCAAGGGGTGAATCCTTCTTGCCAGAGCTGGTCTTTCAGCCACTCTGTTGAGCGGTGGAGGAGTCAGCCTGGTTTCCCGCTGACTCTAGTCTGTCCCAAACATAAAAAACCGTCCACTGTGCCGTGTCTGACAGACCCTCGCCCATCGTTTCAGATGCTCTTGATGGTGAACGTACAGAATCTCAGTACATACTATGTAGCTCTCCAGACATTGACACCCTGGGATATTTTCAACACAATGTACCTCATTCCATTTCTAGCCATAACTACTGAGGGTCATAAAGTAAATTGGAGGGGAGTCTTATAATTATTTTATCTACAGATAGTCAATCGAACTAAGACAAACATTATCATATGTGTTTCCTACTCTATCACTGTTTCTGTCTCTTATTTCCTGATCTAGAGTAGCAGAAAGCGTAATATAAACTATAGTGGCTACTCAGTTTGCAGGTTCCATTGTTTAGACCTGTACTTCACCTATGACTTAGAAGATCCCTGGGCTGATCACTGTTCTCTTTGCCGCCAGGATAACCTGTACCAGTTCACCCTGGAGCTCTGGAGCGGAAGTACCTAGTTCACCTGCACACGTAGCCAGGGACCTCCCGGATGCATGTTGAGAACAGACTTCCTTCTTGCCTTCGACCTGCTTTCTAACTCCTCCCCCTTGGCTCTATCTTCGTTTGTTTGGCTGTGGTTTTGGCATCTTTTCAGTGTGTTTAAAACCCCTTTAAAACAAAACATGCTGTACCTAAACAATGACACATGCGGACTTTAGAATTCAGTATTTACACTGCCCATTATTGAGGAGCTGTTTAGAGAGACGGCTCTTAGCTTGAGGACAGTCACTTGCCCCAAGGAACAGAGAGAATGTTCATTGCACTCAGTTTGCTGTCTGTCTGGCCACAGGGGAGTGTGGAATGGGGGGGCGGGAGGGCAAAGAACAGAGTTGGCCTCTCATTGAAAACATAATTTGCAAGGCTATAGATTCTGTGGCATATTATTTTTTCTAAACCCTTTAACAGACTACATAAAGTGAAATTGTTTTACATCCCTCCATGTTCCTAAGAGGCGGGTGCGCCATTCGAAAGCATTTCTAAGGAAGAGGAATGTCGCCCTCCTTGCAGAGCGGCGGGCAGCCGCGTGCGAGCAGTAAATGGATCATCACCAGGAAGAAGCACTAACGGCTATTTTCCGTTTCAGCAAGAAGTTATGAAGAGTCGGATTTCCCCTAAGGAGCTAATTATTTGCTGAGATTACTATGGCAGCAGATTTTACAAGAAGCTCAAGATCTCTGTAAATAGCCATAAAATAGCTATAGGTGGCATTTAAACGCGGCACTGAAACCGTATAAACCGGCTTGTTTTTAAAAAATGACTGAATGCACAAATAATGAACTAGGAAGCATTTTTAAATTGAGAGCGGTGAAGGCCTGGGAAGGGCGGGGTGAGAAGAATGGGGTCAGTGGGTGGGAAGAAAGGGGACATCTGTGATACTTTCCACAATGAAGATAAATTTTGAAAAGTGTAATAGTCCTTATGAAGCAATGTTAAAATTTTTTCCTGAGTCTCTAGCTCCTTGGCCTACGGTTAAAAAGAGACAGTGACACCTGGCCATTTCCCAGCTGGCCTTGAAGGGTGTGTCGTCTTTCCGGTGACGCCCTTCGTCTGTAAGGCGCTGGGAGTTGTAGTCATAATCACACACAGGATATTGGCACCTTCATATATACACTGAGTGGCCAGATTATTATGATCTCTTATAATGATCTGGCCACTCAGTGTGTGTGTGTGTGTGTGTGTGTGTGTGTGTGTGTGTGTGTGTGTATTAGAGGCTCGGTGCATGAATTCGTGCATGGGTGGGGTCCGGCCAGCCTGGCCAGGGGGAGGGGACATGGGCAGTTGGCCGGCCTGCCTGCTGGGCGAACTCCTGGTCGAGGGGACAATTGGCATATTAGCCTTTTATTATATAGGATATACACTGAGTGGCCAGATTATTATGCATTCAGAGATCATAATAATCTGGCCACTCAGTGTATGTGTGTGTGTGTGTGTGTGTGTGTGTGTGTATTGATTAAGGTATTACATATCCCCCCATTTGGCACTTTCTTAAAACACCATCTTTGGGGATATGGCACCTGTTACATGTTTCATGAGGTCTTGCTCCCCCTCCTCCCTCCCCCTTCACACACTCCGCCTCTTGACCGTATCTGAACGGAGCCACACCCAGGTGCTCCCTGGGAAAGCCTGGACCATATTGTCGCAGGTGGCTGCCTTGTTCATTCCCATTACTGTGTGGTGTTGACTCCATTGCAGGAAGAAGCCCCTGTCTGTCTGTCTGTCCTATTGTTGACGGGCATTTGGGTTGCTAGCTCTACACATAGCGCCGTTATGACCACCACCCACGTGCTTTTTGTGCATAAATACGTGTGCGTTTCTGTTGGGCAAATCCCCATCGGAGTGAAAATAACGGGCCACAGGTGTGTGGATGTTTTGATTTTGTAAATATCGCTGAACGGTGTTTGAATTTCTACTTCCTGACGACAACATGGAAGTTGTGGCTGTTCTTCAGCCTCCTCAGTCCTTGGCCGCACCAGTCTGTGAAGAATCCTGGTGGCTCTGCAGTAGTACTTGGTGGTCCCAATGTGAGAGGGAGACGACCCACCTCATTCTCCACCTTGACTGGTCCTGAGAGACCCAGACCCAGAAAGCACAAGCCCAAGTGCCCGGCGCTGAGCAGACGACGCACAGCGTTTCGACAGGCCAGACGGCTCTCAGAGGCACTGACCTGCGGGGCCCCCTGTTTATGTAAGGTGTAAAGATCAAGAGTAAACACAGGTGTAGGCTGAACACGGCCAGCCGTCTGCATGACTAAATGCAGCATCAGAGCTTCGATACTTAGGGCTGGAGCCAAACATACTTCACACAAAATGACTTCAATTTCATATTGATTTAAAAAAAAAAAAAGAAAGAAAGAAATGCCACACCTGGGATCCAGCTATAGATTTTAATCGACTTTTCCTTGTAAGTGGAGACAAATTGAAGTCTATGATAATGAACGTAACCAGGAAGGGAGCGTCTATTCTTGGCTTCTTTCAGGCACTAGAAATGATGGATTTGAAACGTTATTTATTTATTTTTTTTACATGGTGGTGGCTTCAGGGGGGCCTAATGCAGTATTTGTGCTGGTTCCTGTTGGGAAAAGAGAGAGAGGATCCTGTTTCTGGTGAAGACAGGCCTCCGAGTTTGCAGACGTCTGTCTTCTCCTTGTGTCCCCACAGGGTGATGGAGAGAGAGGGGCAGCAACCTCTCCGTGTCTCTTCCCTCACGACCTCACTTCCTCCCAAAGGCCCCGCCTCCTAACACCATTACTTTGGGGGTTAGAATGACAACATAGGAATTTGGGGAGGACAAAAGGCAGTCCATAGCAGCGATGCCTCGCGCTGAGCCAGGGAGGTTGTGGGAGGGAAAGGTCTAGAGAGCAGGAAAAGCAAGTCCTCTTTTGGCCAATGTCAAATGGGAATCCTGTAGACCCGCAGACGGGTAGGGAAGGTGGGAGTCGGAGAGATGAGTTGTGAGAGCCCTTGTCCTCTGGGTGGGATGTAAAACCCTGGTCCAGATGCCGTCCTTCGGGAGAATGTATGGACGGAAAAGCAGACCAAAGGCAAGCGGTGGTGCCCCTGCGCTTCAGGGACGGGGAAGGGGGAGGGAGCTAGTGGCAGTGACAGAGGAAATGGCCAGTGAGGTGCAGGGCGAACCGGAGAAACCAAGGAAGAGCGGACAACCATGCCCCACGCTGCTGAGGTCAAACCAGATAGGACGGAGATGACCGTTGAGTTGCAAACATGGAAAACACCTGGATGAGAGAGTGTTCGGTGGAGTGGTTGGGGAGAAGGAAGCCTGTCGTAGAGGACTCAGAGGAGAACTGAAGGTGAAGCCGCAGATATATTTACTGGAGACCCTTTTTTCAAGCATGCCGTGAAGATAGAGCGGAGAAATGTGGATGGGTACGGCTGGGGCCACACTGCAGGGACAAACGCCAGCTCACCTCCCGGTCACGTTATGTGTCAGGAGCGATGAGTCAGCGATGGCAGCTCTCCCACCCCTGGACACACTCCTCGCTGGAAGGGGAAGGATTGGAAGCCGCAGCTGTGCTGGGCAGGGTCTCCCATCTTCAGCTTGCACTTCATCTACTTGACACTCCTTCACATCCCATTGGCCAAAGCAGGTGACACTCCACCCTCGTTCACATCCCATTGGCCAAAACTAGTGACACAGTTACATCCCATTGGCCAAAGTATGTGACACTCCGCCCTCGTTCACATCCCATTGGCCAAAGCAGGTGATACTCCGCCCTCGTTCCCATCCCATTGGCCAAAGCAGGTGACACTCTGCCCTCGTTCACATCCCATTGGCCAAATAGGTGACACTCGTTCACATCCCACTGGCCAAAGCAGGTGACACTCCGCCCTCGTTCACATCCCATTGGCCAAAGTAGGTGATACTCTGCCCTCGTTCACATCCCACTGGCCAAAGCAGGTGACACTCCGCCCTCGTTCACATCCCACTGGCCAAAGCAGGTGACACTCCGCCCTCGTTCACATCCCATTGGCCAAAGCAGGTGACACAGTTACATCCCATTGGCCAAAGTAGGTGACACAGTTACATCCCATTGGCCAAAACTGGTGACACAGTTACATCCCATTGGCCAAAACTGGTGACACAGTTACATCCCATTGGCCAAAGTAGGTGACACTCCGCCCTCGTTCACATCCCACTGGCCAAAGCAGGTGACACTCCGCCCTCATTCACATCCCATTGGCCAAAGCAGGGAAGCCCATGCCGATGAGGGGGGGAAGGACACACACTTCTCTTACAGGAGGCGCTGCACCTCACAGGGTAATGGCTGGCCACGTGCCCTCATTTTCTAAGGAACAAGTAGTGACTGCTTCACCACAACCTACCTCCGAACCCTACACGCACACACTTTTTATTTTACTTTCTTTTTAAATATGTTTTTGTTGACTTTAGGGAGAGAAGGAAGGGAGAGGGAGAGAAACATGGATGGTTGCCGCCTGCACACCCCCTACTGGAGGTGGAGCTCGCCGCCTGGGCATGTGCCCTGACTGGGAGTCAAACCAGTAAGCCTCTTGGTGCACAGGTTGATGCCCAACCAACCGGGCCACACCAGCCAGGGCGCACACACTTTTTATGCTGATGGTGATAGAGCCATGTCTGCGCGCTATTGACGACATGCAGGAGAGAGACCCACTAATTATAGAAAACCGTCTGCGAGAGGAGTGGTGCTTGTTAGGGGTGAAGACACTGACTGTTGGCAGGAGGGAGGCGCTGAGCGAGCACAGATACGAAGGATGGCAGGTGGGCTGTGTCTCTCACCACGCCTTCCTGTTCTGTCCACATTGTGGTTCTGCTCTGACTTCCCAGTGACTCCCAAGAGCAGGGCATCTGGGAGGTATGTTTTCTGCAACGTGAATGCTTAGGAGTCTTCTTTTGTTGCCTTCAACAAAGACAAGTAGCTGAGTCCAGAGTTATTTTTAAAAACCTCCGGATGTCTGGAGACATCACTAGGTTGTGGTTGCATCTGGGACACGGAGGAGCTCAGGGCTGGGCCCGGCTGTCTCCAGGTCATGCCTCACTGTCAGGACAACAGCCTGTGTGTGCTCATAAGGAGGGCAGGCATGAACCCACCGTCACGTGTTCAGGCAAATTTTTAATGGTTAATTTTAAATAAAATGTTAATATGTTTTTATTGATATTAGAGAGGAAGGGAGAGGGAGAGAGAGATAGAGACACCAATGATGAGAGAGAATCATCAATTGGCTGCCTCCTGCATTGCCCCCTCCTGGGGATGGAGCCCAAAATCCTGGGCATGTGCCATGACCTTGAATTGAACCGTGACCTCCTGGTTCATAGGTCAACACTCTACCATTGAGCCACACCCACCGGGCAATGATTAATTCTTTAATACTTTAAATTATATCATCCATTTTAGCTCTGGGAGAATTAAGCCCAATTCCCATGGTGAATACAGGGTATGAAAGAAAGAAAAAAAGATGAATCTCATAAGCATTTGCTGAGAGAATGAAGCCTGGTAAATGCAGGGAGAGCAGGCACGACTCAGAGCTCGCGCAGGTGCGTTGCGGCCTCTCTTCCGCGGCCAGGTGAGGGGCAGTGACATCTCTATCAGGGCGAGCAGGAGCCGCGGAGCCCGGATCTCCTAACGCTGTGTGTACGAGGGACATCGATCTTCGTGATAACGTCACCAGCTGTACAGATCTGAGGGATTCACCCACCTGGGGTGGATTTCCTTCCCCACAATCTCTTCCCCTTCCCAGCGAGGGCATGGCGGCGGGTGGGGGGTGGGGACGGCAGTGATTGTCACGGAGGATGAGGACTCTCGCTTCCAGGGTTCCTGTGTAGACGGCCGTGTCCTCTCCTCGCCGAGCCGGGCCTGTGGGTGAGAGAGGGGAGGGGTGCTCACGTGTGTGACTCCATGTAGGACGGCATATGGCATTTTTCAGCAGGTTCTGAGCGATGGAGTTGCCATGTGTCTCCTCCGAGGACCATGGTTCTTAATGGTAAGAAACCCGTTTTGACAAAGATTGAGAGTGGCAGACAATTAAGTGGGAACATCAGCTGTCGGAATATCACCTGTCCCCCATTTTTCTGAGTTTGGGAACAAAGTCCCAATTTCACAGCCATTGCTCCTCAGCAGGCAAATTGGCAGGGAATTGAAAGTTCTGCCCAATAGTTTTTTTGATAATTTCTTAAAAAAAAAAATCTTGTTTCACCCGGGCGGCGTGGCTCAGTGGTTGAGCATCGACTTATGAACCTGGAGGTCACGGTTCGATTCCTGGTCAGGGCACATGCCCGGGTTGTGAGCTCAATCCCCAGTAGGGGGCGTGCAGGAGGCAGCCGATCCATGATTCTCATCATTGATGTCCCCTCTCTCTCCCTCTCTAAAACCATGACGTGCTTTTGGAACCAGAGGCGAGAACAGGGTGCTTCGTGCCTAGGAGCCGCCGCGGACGCTGTGCGCGAAGGTTAACGCCTGGGTGTTGGTGGCCAGAAGCTTGGGGTCCAGTCCTGCTGTGCTCCTGTGAGCCTCTCCCGAGACAGCGCGGCCGCCTGCCTGGGCCCCCGTCGCCCAGCCTGTCAGTGAGAGTGGGAGCCCTGGTCGCCGTCTGGGCTCCCGGCCATGAAGCCAGGCAGCGACCACGGCCAGCGGAGAGGGGAGCGGCCGGGGCAGGGTCCATATCGGCCCCGCCGAGTGGTCATCGGCGGGGCTCTCATTAGGCCTCTCGTAATGGCTTCCTTAAATGTGCGACTTAAATTTATTTAGTTCCGGGGGTTCTCTGAGCAGCCATCGCTGTACTTCACGTGGTGATTTCTGTAAATCAGAAATGCCATTTTTCTTTTCAGCCCAAGAATTGCAATGAGCCAATTATTCAAAACCAAATTTAATCAAGTGCATTTATTCTCTCTCGCCTTTGGCAAGTGTGTGCTCCCTGGGCCTCCAAAGAAACGGGACGTCGCCGTGGGATTGGCCGCGGCGCTGAGATGGGGCTGCCAGGATTTATGGCTCATTTGGCTGCTCAGCCTGGCAGGGCCTGTCCGCGGTGCCTCCCACAATGACCTTCCATGTCTGGGCCTGGCTGTGAACTGCATCTTCCCAAGTGTGGGCGTGCACGCGCCTCTGCGCGCCCAGCGGGCCCCCGGGCCGGAGGACCGTCCGCAGGTGCGGCGGTGGCTTGGGGCAGCTCCCGGGTCCCACCATGCGCGTGCAGTGACTTAGGCTGGGCATGCATGCTCGCGTGTTTCACGTGATCGCCTCTGACCGTGGCCTTGAAAACCCAAGGAGACGGTAAAAATAAAACACACACCCCCTAGTGTGACACCCTCGGGGAAGAGGGAACTCTGGCCGAAGTAAAAGAACCGCAGGCGTTTGCCGGAAGAGTAGGTGTCGGGGAAAATGAGACTCGTTGACCTTTTAGAGCCAAAAGGCATTAAGAGCTTAAGAGGGAGTGCTAAGAGCCCACATCGCCTGGCCCGGGTCCTGGCATCACTGCTGGCTGCCAGGGTGACGCTGGGGGAAGATGGAACTCTCTGCCAAGGAGGCTGGGAGTGATGGGGAGGTAATCGGGGAAGGACCCGCTATGAGGAGAATGCCGTTGCCGGCTGGGAAAGAGCTCCCTCCCTCTTAGCCATCAACTCGGGGTGAAGGTGCGGTGAAGAAATTCTTCACACTCTCCGTGGACAGAGGTGACCCCGTTCACAAAGGCGAGGCTTGGGGACCCATGAGCTGCTCTCTTCCCACCGTCCACAAGCCTTAGATGGAGTTTGCTGCGTACTAGGGTCCTGCCCCCCGGAAACGGAATCATGGTAATAAAGGAACACGGCCTCCATGACCAGGATGTGGTCAGACTCCAAGATCTGTAAGGTCTTTTTCAGCATCAAAGTCTGTGCTCTGGGGTCTCCTCACATTCCAAAATGTCGGCTGTCATCTTCTAACACCCTCTGGGAGCTCTGCGATGACCTAACCATGACCTCTGGTTTGGGGTGTGAGGCCTGCGTGTGCAGGAGTCTGGGAAAGGCAGCCGGGACCCTCCCCGCCCCCCACCTCCCCACTCCCCCCACCTCCCAGGCCTCAGGACTCAGCCCAGCCCTAGTCCCAGAGCCGAGATGAAGGAGAGAAGGTTTTCCGGGGATAACGTGGCCGACTCCTCAGCAGCATGAGAGCATTCGTGCTTTGGGGTGGCCTCTGCCAGGGATCCTCATCCTAACAGCGGATACCTAAGGGCATCCTCACCTGCTAAGACTCTGTGTCCTCGTCTTCTCCTATCGTCACACCTTACAGTCTAGGCATTGCTCATCCTTGCAACTGCCTGAGAGGCAATGGAATCAACTTCAGAAATGAGGTTCCAGTAGGACTCTTATGTGGGGGCTGAGCACACAGTGGGTGGACCAGGGGTGCCGAGTCCTGTATCGAACGGACACGCTTTGGCTTTTTCCAACACCAGCTCTCCCGGCAGGGAGCGGGGGCCACGCGGGAGAACCCGGGGCGTGGCAGTCCGAGAACTCCACTTCCGACCTGCGCTTCTTTGTCTTGTGTTTCCTGCCTCGACTGACGTTTCACGCCATCTGCCTTCCCGCAGATGTGCCTCCCCCTCCCGTCTCCGAGGGCTGCGTTGCCGGGAAGTTTCTGAAATAGGTGGGAGCGTCCCTCCTCTCCCCCCACCCGTCCCCCAGCTCCTGACTAAACTGCTTCCCATGCTCCCCCCCCCCCGACTCTGCCACTTGGAGCTGCTGTCACCCACCCTCTGTCAAGGGTGACAGTGGTGACGGGCACGCCCCCACGGCTGCCACTCTTCCCCACCTCCCCGGTGTCAGCCTGCAGGGCTCGGCGTTCCCACTGGAGCTCGCAGGGAGAGGCAACACGCGGTCACCTGTGCACGTGGGAGACACTGTGGGGCAGGCGCCGGCAGGGGTGGGTGGGAGCGAGGGCGGGAGTTCTCGTCTCCGGCGGGACTCCCCGAACGCGGTGCGGGATTGACCGTGCTTCCCCGTGACCCCGTGTGATCACCGTTGGCTTCCTCTGGCGCGTTCCTTAATTGTCTTGCTCACGAACAAGAATTATAATTTGGAGTCTGGATGTACAGACCTGGGTTCACTGATAAATTAGCTTCAGGAGAATTTTCTGTTTTCCCTTTTCTCTCTCTCCATCATCTTTGATCACTGTACTGCTTATTTAAAGCTATTGCCAAAACCGGTTTGGCTCAGTGGATGGAGCGTCGGCCTGGGGACTGAAGGGTCCCAGGTTCGATTCCGGTCAAGGGCATGTACCTTGGTTGCGGGCACATCCCCAGTAGGGGGTGTGCAAGAGGCAGCTGATCGATGATTCTCTCTCATCGATGTTTCTAACTCTCTATCCCTCTCTCTTCCTCTCTGTAAAAATCAATAAAATATATTTAAAGCTATTGAATTTCATTGATTCCAAGGTGAGTTCCGCCCCTCCACCCCCCGCCATCTCCCTCTGCAGTAGGGACGTGTCTCATGGTTGGGGTGTCACAAATGTCTTCTGTTCTGGGAGGCGCGTGCAGGGCACTGGGGAGGGACAATTTCTCCGAGGCGGTGGCGGCGGGCATGGTCTCAGCTTGCTGCTGCATCAGGGCGGACATCTCCTCTACTCCTCACAGGGCTCCATTGATTCATTTATCGATCAGCGCATTTTCCTTATCAACAGATACTTACTGCGCTAACACAATTAATCATCAGAGTTAGTGTGTACCGGGCGAGTCCTTTCCAAACGCTCTCCGCACTTCAGATGGCCCGGGAGGGAGCGGCGGATGCGATGTCACTTCGTACTTAGGCCGGCAGAACTGGCGTTCGGAGGTGAAGAAGCTCGCCATGGTCATAGGGTTGGTGGAAGCAGGACAAGGTCAAAGGCAGGTCCTCGGCCCCCAGAGCCCCCGCTGTGAACCCCACCCGGCAATGCCTCAGATGTTCGCTGCGGGTGCAGTCCACGCGGGGGAAGCACGGCAGCACCTGCAACGGGCTCTTACACACCCGAATCCAGTCCCAGCCTGGTTACCTGGCAAATGGGAACTCTCTGACAGGTGCATTTAAAGGCGTAGAACCCCGTTAAAATACCCCCTGAAGAGCGTACTTAGAAAGGCATCAACCAACCAATCACCGAGCGGCGTTGCCACGTGGCCCCATTTCCCTTCATCGGGCCAAGTAAGAGCGGGGTCAGAGGTCACGCTCACCGCCGCCAGAAGGACAGCTGTCCACTCCACGTGGGAAAGCAGACGCAGCCCACCGGCCTCCATCCCGAGATCTGATTCTGCACGTCTAACCGATTAAGGAAAATACCGCCCAGACCCAATGGGCTTTAAGACAACGCCTGGTGACAGTTGATAACGTGGGTCCTCGTTAATTCAGGCCAATGCCTCCCCCAGCGAGCGCCAGCTTTACGGGGAGTGGCCTGCACATCGGGGCTGGTAATGTGTTGGGGTCGAGTCTGTCGTTTTGTTATTGCCGTGATTTCTGGCCGACAAATCCCAACAGAAGGGCCTGTGGGTGAGCCGGGGTGCTGCCCGGAGCCCCAGAGCTGGTGAGGAATGGGCCTTACAGCCCGACTGCCCGGCTCAAAGCTCAGGAGCGAAGGCCACGCCTCACTCAGTCTCTAAGTCTCAGCCTCCTCGGCCGGAAGTGCAGGGTGAGGCGGGGCCTCGAGGAGGCCTTCCAAGCCCGAGACCTTTCTCCCGGGACTTGCGCTATTTCAGGCCCGAACGGACACCTGTCGTTTGTAACCCAGCTGCACTCGCCTCGGCTTCTAGCAAATGCCACTCTGGTTTCCGGGAGGGACCGCACTGGCCTCCATTCTTCCCCGGCAGAATTCTGGGGGCAGATGAGAGGAGGGGGAGAGGGCGGAGGCAGGGGACCCAGGACCAAGCCGGGCTCACAGTTCCTTCTTGGGTCACAGTGCTTGGCTCAGGCCTTCGATCCTGACCTTCAGGGAAGAGATGGACTCAGGACTCACTGGCTTCGCACGTGAACCCGGGAGGGGGTGGGCAGTCACCCAGGTGCCACTGGGGAAGCTGGGGATTAGCCAGCAGGACAGAGCGGAGCCCAGAGAGTGCAGGGCCGGGTCCCCGTGACATTTGGTCGTCCCCTGAAGCCACTCCACCTGCAGCCGGGCCTCGGGGAGCCCACGTGTTCCCTTTTAGGGGTTCAGTTTTTGGTTCCTGGCCACCACACGAAAAGACAAGATTATGATTCTCTTTCTTTTGGCACAAAACGTCCGAAATCTCACTGAACAAGCAATTTCTTCCCGACCAGGCCGGGCCAGCGGGCACCAGGCCTTGAATCATCCCTAATTATCGTGGGAGATCTGTGATTAGAGGGGATGAAAAGGCACCTCATTCATCACGTGATTAATATCAGCTAAGTGGCATGAGGAGACTCTATGACTCCCTCCTGCCAGCTTTCCCGGCTGCTCGCGTGTCTGCGGAAGATGCTAATGGCTCATCATCAGCGTGCGTCTCAGGGCCGGGACGTCTGCGGCTTCAGACGGCCACTTGCTGCTGTCCCCTCCGTCTGGCCGTAATTGCATTTGGACTTTGAAGACGAACATCATTGCGGTTCAGACAGTGTGAATTGATGGGATGGACCATCAGTGTGCTTTTACATGAGTCATTCTATTTCCTTGAGTCCCAGAATTTTAGGACTGAGAGAGGCCTTCAGAGAACCCAGCCCCCCTCATTTAGTCGACGGGGGCTGGTGGAGACATCCATAGAGGCGCGCGGTCGTTAAAGGCTGTCAGGGCTGGACCGAAGGTCTCCTGACCTCCAGCCGGGAGGACCTTTCCGCAGGGCCTCCCCTGACCGGTGCTGCCATGTGCCAGGAATACCAACTAGGAAAGCCCGAGAGACCTGGCAGAGAGGGCAAGACCTTGCGATGAAATCCATCTCCCTCAGCGGCTCATTCTCATTCCTGCCACCTCTGTGCTTTTTTCCGGTTCAGGCTCAAGGTCGGACGGATGCCGCAGGAGCCGATCCAGCCGGGAAACCCAGCCGGAAGTTCAGACAAGGTAGGAGACAACGTAGGCGCGTTTCCCCAGGAAGTGAGGAATTTGGCACGGGTGTTGGTACCCGGAAAATAGTTTTCTAGAAACATCACATATCACAGAGGATTCTGGAGTTTTCCTTGTAGTTGGTCGATCCATAACTCTGCCGGGCAGTCCTGTGGGAACTTCAGTTTGTGTCTTTAACCCCCGAGCATACGATGGCAGTTATTCATTACGCTCTGTCCGTTTGTCTGTTTCTTCACTTCACGATCCCTTGTGCACCGAGATGTTTTTCTTTCTTCTTTTCTGAATTTTATTTTGTCCGGGTTTATTGAGAAAGAATGGACACGCGTGACCGTGGAAGGGTGAGGCACACAGCACAGTGGCTTCGGACATACACTGTGGAATGATGACTGAGAAGGTAACGCCCTCCTGAAGATGGAGGCGGAGAAAAGAAAAAGTCTTCTCCTGTGACGTGGACTCTTGGCATCTGCTCTCAAGAGCTTTCCTACGTGCCCCACAGCGGCTTAGCGTGGGCACCGGGCTGTTCGTTACTCCCGAGGGCCGACTTGTCCTGTAACCGGAGGTCTGTGCCTTTTGACCACCTTCTTCCCCTTGCCCCTCCTCTCATCCTCTCTCTCTCTCTCTCTCTCTCTCTCTTTTGTTTGGTGGGCTCTTTTTTATTAGGTTCTACATGTAAGTGAGATCATACAGTATTGGTCTTCTGTCTGACTTCTCTCATTTAGCACAATGCCCTCAAGTTCGTTCGTCCATGTTGTGACAAATGGTAGGATTTCCTCATTTTTTTATGGATGAATAACAGTCCATTGTGTAGGTGTGTGTGTATGTGTGTGTGTGTATGTGTGTGTGTGTGTGTGTGTGTGTGTGTGTGTGTGTGTGTAGCACAGCTTCTCTAGCCATTCATCCGTCGATGGGCGCCTACGTTGTTCCTACGTCGTGGCTGTTGTAGCTAAGGCTGCACTGACCTGGGGGTGCACCCAGACGTGAACTAGCGATGAGGGAGAAGACACATTTACTGTGGGGCCACTGAGCTCATTGTAGACGGAAGCCACTCCGCCGTGAGCAGACCACAGCCACGTCACCCTCAGCTAATTCCCCATTAAGGTTTCGCCCCCCGCCCCGCCCCCCGGGAACTGAATTTGTACGCTGTTGTCAGTGATGTGTCAGAAATGAGAGATCCAAGGAGAATCAGAGGGGGCCAATGGGAGACTTCGAAGCTCGGCTCCTGCTCTGGATTTGTGGGGACACCTTTTGGAAGGTGGCTTTCCTGCTGGCAGGGTACATCCCCGAGGTCGGCTGGCCGAGGGCACAGGCTGCCACACGGCCTCGGGGGGGCGGGGTCAGGAGGGACATTAGCAGACGCCGCCCCTTGAAGACGGGCATGCGTGAATGGTGGCCCTTTCCCGTGGTCTCTGGAAATTGTGACTCACACTGCGACCCCTCAGGGCTGCATCAAAGACGGGGTTTAGGCCCACGAGTTCTCACCCGGGATGCACTGGGTAGACAGTGAGAGCCTCGGTTCAGAATGAGCAGCGTAAGTTGGACCTTTGTAAAGAACGTGTAGATTCTCACCCTCCCTAGCAAGGCCCTGCCACGAGCGTATGCAGTGACCGATCCGCGTCAGAGCGGCAGGTCCCGGAGGAGAAGCAGTGCGGGGCGGGGGGGTGGGGGGGGGAGGGAAGGGGGGGCGACGACGCCCAGCGCCGCTTTTCCTGTGTGATATGACCTGGAGGTGGTGTCCCTTTTCCCTGAAAGACTAAGTAACTAAATAATACGCTTGACCCCGTATTATTTAGTTACTTGACCCCGGTGGACTGTGTGTGTTTTTAAGCAAAGGCGGTGATCTCAGGATCCAGTTCTATTGCATCAAGACGCTGCCGGCGCTCGGAATGCCTTTGAGAAAATGTTGAGTCCCTGAAAGCAATTCTGTGAAGCCAGAGGACTAGCTCCCCAGTCTCGGCTGGCAATAGAGCCCCTTTTATGGACTTGCAAGGGGAAGGTGAATGGACAAGCTCACGGCCGGTCAGTGTCTCTGCTCTTTGTCAAGCTGCCCAGGGTCCAGAAAGGAACTGGCCCCTGGAGCCGCCGGAGCGGCGGAAGGAGGGGCGGGGCGGGTGGCCGGTGACCAGAGTTGGCAGGGACACCGAGGAGAAAGCCCTCCGGAGCCTCTGGCAAAACCGCAGCCACAGGCCCCCACCTCAGCAGCAACCCTCCCAGACAGCGGAGGAGGGGGGAGAGCGGATCGCGGGCCCCGGTCACACGAATCGGCAGGCGTAACACCAGCTCTCCCTGAGCACCCGAACCCCTGAAGCATTTCGGGGCCCATTTCCTACCAGACGAGTCCCACCAGAGCCCGCCTCCATCTGGTGTCTGTGTGTTTGTGTCGGCCTGCATGTGAACGCTTGTCCTCAGGCCCCGTCATTCTGAAGGTTCGGTAAGGAAGGCGACCCTCAACAGATACTTGCCGAGCCTCTGCTGGGTGGCAGACAGCATTGCTTCAACCCAGAAAGGCTGTTTATTGAGCACTGACTCTGTGGCGGGCATGGCGTTAAACTAGTGCAGTGAACACAGCCCCTGCCCTGCGGGAGCTTCAGTCTATGGTAGAGACAGATGATCACACCAACACACAGGGGATGTACTAGCATGAACCAGCACCTCCCCCTTTTCTATGGCAGCGTAATACTCCACCGTATGAATATACCCCGTTTCCTTGACCCATTCAGCAATCCGATGGGCATTTGGGTTGTTTCCAGTTGTTGGCCATTGTGAATCATGTCCCTGGGAACCTCCATGTGTAAGTGTTTGTGGGGATGTGTTCTCCTGGGCACGTGCCTAGGAGCGGAATTGCTGGGTTGTAGGGTGGCTCGGTGTTAACTTTCTGAGGGCCTGCCCGACTGTTTCCCGCAGCAGCTGCACCCCTTCACGTCCCCGCCAGCAATATTTCCGTTTCCCCATCGCCTCACCGACCCCTCTTATCGCTTATGCTCCCTTCAGCCAGGGTGTTCTCCCCGGGACACACACCAGCGTCTCGCTCTAATGCCGCCGCTGCAGGCGTGCGTGGAGATGAAGAGGGACACAGAAGGGGCAGCCAGGACGGGTGGGAGGTGCTCAGAGGAACGTCAGGGGACCCTCTCGGGCACCAACTCACGGGTCAGAGAGTGACGCCTCGTGTTGGGGCTGTTTTCTCTCAGACTGCGACAGCCTGTGTTTCCTTTATGGACAGTGCCGTAGAGCGACCGTGCCCCATGTTTTTTTTTAGAATGTTTGTATAGTCTCCTTGTGTGATTCTAGTGTAAATTGAAATCCTTCACTTCCCTGGACTGGCTCTGCCTTTGCCTTTTCTTTGATGCTTGGATGTTAAACGTTGTAGCAGTCGTTGTGATGCTGGGTTTTGTCAATGACACTAACATAACCCCTGGTCCTCCTTGGAGCCTTGCAAGGCCACTGACCTCAGACTTCCCAGAACCCATAGCAAGAAGGTACCGCACTAGGACGCGTTCTACAGAGACACTCATCAAAGGCTGGTTCTGCTCCTCGGCCAGTAACACATCTTGTTGCTATCTGGTGATGGATCGTCGTCCAGTGGAGGGGGGGTGTCTGGCTCGGGGAGAGGCCCAGGGGACAGGGCGCCGTCTGGCTGTCAGTTTCCGCCCCACCACACGGCGGATGCTACCAGTGTGGGGGGAGGCCGCCGAGACCTGCGTTTTCTGCATCTCAAGGTCGCAGCTTGCAGGTGAGCAGGGCAGTGTCTCTGACGGAAACGCCTGACACTGTTTATGTTTTTAAATTTTGCCATAAATAAGACATACAGGAAAGTTGCAAGAATAGTACAGAAAATCCCCAGATACCTTTACCCAGATCTTTCAAGCAATAATGTTTTACTACATCCGTTTTACTCTCTCTCTTTCTCTTCCTCTGTCTGTCGCTGGACTGTTTTAAGAATACATTGTCAGCCTGGCTGGTGTGGCTCAGTTGGTTGAGCGTCATCGCCGATTTGATTCCCAGTCAGGGAACATGCCCGGGTTGTGGGCTCGATTCCCAGTAGGGGGGCGTGCAGGAGGCAGCTGATCGATGTTTCTCTCTCATCAATGTTTCTCTCCTTCTCTCTCTCTCTCCCCCTTCCTCTCTTTGTAAAATCAATAGAAACACGTCTAAAAATAAAAAGAATACGCTGTCAGAAGCGTAAGGTGTTATGGTCAGTGGGTCATTGCCCTGCTTGCCTGTAAGGTGTGACCTTGTCGTGATGAGAAAGTAAAATCCGCTGGGCATTCCTGAGCCCGTTGTCTCTGTCCTCACCGCGCCCCCAGGATGCTTCACTATTGAGTAGAGTTCCCAACTCTGTGCCTGAGCCCCGGATCTCATCAGGGAGCTGGGGTTTCAGCCTGGCTCAGTGGTCGTACAACCTGTGAGAAATCATTTTACTTTTCTTGGCTTCAAACCACATCTGGAATGCTGAAGATCTGCACTCATGGATCCTCCTTCATTCCTTCCAGAACAGTCTTTAGGATTCTCTGGTCTCCTTGGGATATTTAAGTAACCGAACCTTCCTGGAGGGGGCGCGTGATGACGCTTGGCTGCGTAATCAATGCCCGGCCGTGGCCTGGCGGCGTTCGCATGGGAGAGGTCGCTCGGGCGGGGCTGTGGGCTCGGCTCCGCTGAGGCTGTGGAGGAGGAGGAGGAGGAAGCCCACTGGGGCTCAGCAGAGGTATCTGTGTGGCCTGCTGTGCACTGGGGTTGCTCACATAGGAACTGTTACACGTTTAGATGAACAGACTTCATGCTGGGAACAGTTTTCTCCGTGGGACAGGTAAGCCCTTGTGCTGAGTTTGGTCTCTTGCCAAATCCAGTAGGGCTGAGTGGGTTTATTTCCGACCCCCCCGGGCACGTGTGGGCTCTGAAGACGCTGTGGGGTGGAGTGAGCCACCTGCGGGACCCAGCCGACCAGGGCACCGAGCTCAGCTGCAGCGCCACCCACAGCGGCCTGGCCCCCGATGCCGGCCAGCGCCCTTCCTGGCCGTAAACGGTGGCAACGGGGCTCCAACGGGGCTTGGGCCTCCCTGGCCTCCCGGAGGCGCTGCCGTGACACAGGGAGATGCTGGCTGCAGACCGCTGGGAGGCGTCTTCTGGGCGGGGGTGGGGGTGGGGTAACTAACCAAGCGTCCTCGTCCTCGTAGGAGCCCAGCGGGCTTGCACTGCAGGGCCCGTGCCAGGGGCTACGTCCGTCCGTATCAGCATGACCCGGGACTACTGTGGTTAGACACAGGGCCGGGGGGGGGGGGTGGGAGAGGGAGGAATAGACCCCCCTCCTCTGCCACCCCAGCTCTTCTCCTCTCAGTACTTGCATTGGCCTCACAGCACTTGCCCTAAGTGCTCCCAGCCCTGGAGGCGGACCGTGGCGAGGGCCGTGGGGACGCGCGTTGTGATCATGGGCCCCAGATGACCCCCCACCTCCTGTGGGGGGATGGGCTTTTGCTTCTGTCCAGCTTTCAAAGAGAAGGCAGTCTCCGTGTTAGACCTTCCAACCGCCAGCCACGAGGACTGGCCCCCCGTCCCTCCAGCCTCCTGCGTCCTGGGGCCCACAGCCTGCGACGGAGCAAAGCCTGGGGCGGGGGGGGGGCGAGGGGGGGCTTTCTCTTACGGATACCTCCACGCGCTAATGGCAGCCGACACCCGCCGCGCCTTTGTTCCCGAGGCTGCGGTCTTCTTCCAGCTTCTGCGCCGAGAGGCAGGCCTGTTTTGGGTATGAACGTTGGATACTTGTTCTGTGGGCATCGGTCCCGCTGTCTTCCATTGACGGCCTGGTTCCCACCCGTCATTATGCTGAGTGAAATAAGCCAGGCGATGAAAGAAAAATACCACACGATCTCACTCACTTATGGAAAATAAAGAACATTATAACCTGATGAACAAAAAGACAGACACAGAGGCAGCAAAGCACCGAACAGACTGTCAAACTACAGCGGGAAGGCTGGGGAGTGTTGGGGGGGGAGGGGGGAAGAGATCAACTAAAGGACTTGTATGCATGCATGTAAGCACACCAATGGACACAGACACTGGGGGTGGGGGGATGAGAGCATGTGACAGGGGGTAGGGGAGGCTGGGGGAAGGTCAATGGGGTAAAAAAAGGAGATATATGTACTATATGTAATACTTTAAACAATAAAAAATAAAAAGAGCCTTCCCGAGCTTCACTCACAGGGTCACGCAGCAAAGTCTCGCGGTCCCTCGGCCGTCAGCTCCCTCGCTTCCACTCTCAGGCCGGAGTGGTGGCCACCAGCATGGGAGCTGGGATTGCACGCCCGAGCCTGACCCCTGGGTGACCTTGGCAAATGGCTCTGCCCTGGGGAGCCTCAAAGGGAAACGGGGAGCGCAGCGGGACCTGCCTCCGGGTCCCTGTGAAGACTCAACATCCGAGAGGCTCCGTAGAGGCTGCTGGGTTCCTCGAGCTGGTTCCCGGGGCGCCCCGTCACGCACATTTAAAAAAATATGTTTTTATTGATTTCAGAGAGGAAGGGGGAGGGAGAGAGAGAGCTGGAAACATCAGTGATGAGAGAGAATCTTGATCGGCTGCCTCCTGCACACCCCACACTGGGGATCAAGCCGGCAACCCGGGCATGTGCCCTGCCCGGGAATCGAACTGTGACCTCCTGGTTCATAGGGTCGTTGTTCAACCACGGAGCCACGCCGGCCGGGCCCGTCACGTACATTTTTGTTCAGACTTTTCCTCACTCCCTTCCTCATTCACAAGCTGTTCCTCCTTCCCTCGCTCCACGCAGTCCCCTCCCCCGGACTCTCCACGGAAGCGCCTGCTTCCCGCTCTCCAGCCAAGAGCCCTCCTGCTCTGCGCCCCGACGTTTCCCCTTCCCCTGCGGCGAGAGGCGGGCACTTGAATCAAGGGTCCTCTTCTGAGGCCACTCGGGTGGCCGAGACCTGGAGGCTCCCCCTGCCCCCGCGGGCCTGGGAGGAGGTGCTGCCCGACATGTGCTTGGCCCTGGCTGGGAAACGCCACCGGGACCCTGCCCGGCACACGGTGCACGCTCAGTACACACGTCCCTGGCCTTTAAGGTGACATGGAACTCCATTTGTAACATTCGCATTTTGCCTGAAAGTCGAGAAGATCCTTTGTGGGCACTGTCTTAGGAAATGATCCATCCCAGGAGCCCATCGCCGGGGAGGGTCAAGCTCATCACGGTTCCCTGGAAGAGCCTGTACCGGGGGGTGGGGGGGGGGCGGGTGGAGAAAAGGCCCGAGAGAGAGGCTCCCTGTGGATGGGAAGGGGTTCCCGGCCCCATGTCTCCCACAGAAGCCCTGGCTTCCTGCTGAACTGAAATTCCGAGGAGGCGGGTGAGGGAGGCCTGCAGCCCCAGGCTCTGAGCCGGAGACGAGGGGACGTGTCGGCTGAATTTATAGCCGTGAACGTAAGTGGGTTTTGAGGATTCTGGGTGTGAGAGCCGGGGCTCTCCAGATTGATTTTTCTCTCCGTGGCAGCCACCCTGCTCAGCCAGGGCCCGGGTGAACACGTCCGCTCGGGAGCGGCGTGCTCTGGCATTTGAAAGGGTGACGATGGATGGGGTCTGTCTGGACATATTGCTCTGCCGCACGACGGCAGGGAACAGACCAGGTCCCCTGTGTTTTGAAAACAATTTTTTTTTTTTTTTCAAGAAGAGCAGACCTGGGCTGGAGCGGGGAGGCCTGTGGATTTGCTGAGCAGAGGGGTCCGGGCAGGTGCTGGGCTGAAGCAGAGGGCGCCCCACGCGTTACAGCAGCTGAAGCAGGACGTTCCCAGTCAAACAGCATCTGACACGGTCACTCATCCGCGACGGCCAGGTGCAGTGAGCGCAGGCATTACCCGGCGATGCAAGGTGGGGCAGGTTGGGGAAAACTTGTCTTTTCCCATTTCTTCCTCTTTTTTTTTTAAAAAAAATATTTTTATTCATGTCAGCGTGAAAGCGGGGGTGGGGAGGGAGGGAGAGAGAGAGAGAGAGAGAGAGAGAGAGAGAGAGGGAGGGAGAGAGAGGGATAGAGAGAGAGAGAGAGAGAGAGAGAGGTCAATGAGAGAGAATCATTGATCTGCCTCCTGCCCTGACCGGGAATCGAACTGTGACCTCCTGGTTCATAGGCCGATGATGAACCACTGAGCCATGCCGGCCGGGCCGTTTTCCCTTTTCTGACACTCAGGAGACCTGAGTTCTAGTCCCAGCTCCTCCACCCCCGGGTCGGGAGATCTCAGCTACGTCGGTACCTTTCCCTGGCCTCAGTTTCCCCATCTGCAAAGGAGGGGCTTGAGCTCCGTGGGGTGTAGAGGTTTCTGCACCTCTCCTTTGTCTCGCCCCGAGGAGACCCGCGGAGGAGGCCCCGCGTGGGGACCGGAACTGGTTGCGTGTCACGGGGAAGAACGTGCCGGACGCGGAGTCCATCAGACCACGGCTCCCGCCCGTGCCTCCCTCCGAGCGGGCCTCCCCCGCACACGCAGGGACGGGGCGCTCACCTCCCAGGGCCAAGAGGAGGACGTGTACGTGATCCGTGTGCCGCTCCTGGCCGGGGCTAGAGACACAATAGCGGGTTTTTTAGGAGTAACAGTTTTCGTATTATTTTATTCACGTGTAGATGCATGCAGTGTTGTGTTCGCCCCAGGGGCACAGCGTAGGGATTCGATACTTTTGAACCTTCCAATGCGGTCACCCCACTCGTGCTGGCAGGCACCTGGCGCCGCGCACACGTGTCTCCGGATTATTGATGAGGCATGCTCCTCCCTCGACTCTTTCCAAAGCCCTCGCGGTAGGCGGCTCCCCTCCCCCACGCCCACCCTCTCTGTGTCTTCGATGCATTAAGATGCTACTTACTTCAGGACAGCTCCCTTCTAGGGTGAAAGGCGCCTTGTCAGTTTAGTCTTGGGGGCTGGGGGTGGGGGTGGGGGCGAGGAAGGCCCCGCAGAGGGGAGAGCACGGCCTGGCCGCACCTCGGCGTGCCCACCGCCGCCCGCTCAGGTGCCTGTTCTGGCTCCGCTTCCCGGGCGTGGTGTGCACCTGACACGGGCGGGGGGGGGGGGGGGGTGCCAGGAGGGCTAGTGCGTTTATTACCGACAGCACGCCTGTTAATGCCATTCGTGTCCAGGCATCTCAGATGCCACCCTCTCAGCTTCCCGATGATGCGAACGTCACTTTTCCCCGTTTACGCGTGGGAGCTAAGCATTGAGTTGGTCACTCGTTTTACCAAGCCTCCCCTGGTTTGCTGCTAAGGAAGGAACGGGCTGAACCTCCCCTGGAAATGGTGACGGAGGTTAATTTCCTGAGCATGAGCGAGGGGAGAGTACAGGGGAGTTGAGCCTGATGGCCCTGGCCCGTGTGGCTCAGGTGGCTGGGCCTCATCTCATGCAACAAAGAGTCGCCCGTTCAATTCCAGGTCAGGCACAGGCCCGGGGTGCAGGCTGGATCCTCAAGGTTGCAGGAGGCAGCTGATGCATGTTTCTCTCTCTCCCTCCCCCTTTCTCTCTGTCTCTCTCCCACCCCCTTTCTCTTTCTCTAAAATCAATAGCCCGAGGTGAACAGTGTCGATGTGCCCCTCACAGACGCCCAGCGAATACGCTGCTGAAGGGAGAGAGGAAATGGTGTCTTAGGCCAGAGAGAGGCCTGCGTGTCGCCTCCCACGGGCTGTCCTCTGTGGTCACTCTGCCTTCCCCACATGCCCTCTGACCCCCAGCCTCCGCCATTCCGCAGATGGAGGGAGAGGACACTGGAAGCAGCGGGGGGCCCCATCCCCCAGGATCTGTCGTACAGAGTCCCCTAGGACTCGCCCACGGGCCCTGCCTGTGGGGTGCCGTGCACTTGACGTCCGCGCCCTCAGGTCCCCCAGTTCTGCACGGACCCCGTGTAGTCCTTGCTGTCACCTGTGCTGGCCGCGCCGTCTCCGTATTCTCACCTGGAGTTCCCGCCGTGGGTCCAGACGGGAGCACACAGGCCGGGAGGAGGCGGGCAGGCGCCTCCCTCCAGATCAGACAGGCCCCCCAGAAACTCCGCGGAACCCATTCCCGCTCGGGGAGGCCATTCTAACCATCTGAAGAGAAGTATTTCCCTCCAGCGAACCCCTTGTGAACATTAACAGGGAAATCCTCTTTGCGAGCCAGTGAGAGGGAGGAAGGGGCGAGGAGACGCATGCATCCCGTGGGTGGGAGGCGTGGGGAGGGCCAGGCCCCGTGTCATGACCGGGAAGGCGGGTATGGCGTTCCGGGCCGGGCAGAGCTAAGGGAGGGTCTTTTCTCCCGGCTCCGAGGCAGCGAGGAAGAAGAGGAAGTGCCGGGCAGATGGATGCGGGGATGTGGGGTGGGAAGCAAACTCGGAGCAGAGGATCGGGGGAGGGTCCCGGCGAGGACCTGGACTGGATAAGCAAAGAGCGAGCGGCGGGCGGGAGAAGAACGGACGCGGATCCTGTGGGTTTGAGGGATGGTGACCGTTCCTCTTAACCCCACATCCGACGAGAAAAACGGACCAGCGTTGCACTTGCTTCGATACTCACGACACCGTGGAATTGGCCACGAACTAAAGGGCACATTCGGGAATGCCCATTTCAAGACGCGGCTCCAAAAATACGGCTGTCACCTCAGCTGGGAGCCGCGTCAGAGCCCCGAAGTTGCGGGAGCGGCGGGGAGACAGAAAGCGACTGTGGGGTCACCCTCCTGGGGAAGGTGCAGCCGCCGTCAGCCGGGCCTCGTCTAACTCACCGAGTTGCATGAAGCAGGTGAGGGCGTGCGTGGCGAGGGGAAGAGCGCCCTGCCACCTCGCTGTCTAACAACCAGAAACCCAGGTGGTGGGCGCAGACGAGGGAAAGATCAGCTACGACGTTTTATTAGAGGAGAAAAGGCTAGAAGAGATGGTCCCCCCCAGACTGGCCTTGCCGAGGCAGTGCCGCCATGGGGGCAAGCGGCTGCTCGCCTCCGTCTCCGCCCCTGGCGTCCGAGGGCCCACCTGCTCGGTGAGTGTGGTCTGAATGGCGCCCCTCCCTGCCCGGGCCCAGAACCCCCACGGAAGCCCCCCAAAGTCGCCCCCAAGCAGCTCCGAGTCTGTGTCCCCACCTGGCGTTCCCTGGGCAGTACCGTCGGGGCAGTGGCTCTCCCGACCCTCTGTCCGCCTGGTGCTGGAGCTGACCCAGCTAAGGGCACCGAGGATGGAGCGTGTTCAGGAGCAGGGCCCGCGGGCCGGGTGAGCTGGGTGTGGAACTGCCGGAGCCCGGCCGTGGGCGGGGGGCAGGGGTCTGACCTGCCGGGCCCGCTCTCCCCTCCCTGGCCCAGGCTTTCCTCACCAAAATGGACGGCCGTGGGGAGAGATGCTTCGAGCTCAGGCACTGGTGGGCCTGAGAAGCCACGGTCTGCCTTCCTGAGTGAGTCCGGGACAAGGCATTGACCAAACAAAGAAACCCACGCGGCCAGCGTGGCTCCATGGTTGAGCGTCAACCTATGAACCAGGACATCATGGTTTGATTCCCCGTCAGGGCACATGCTTGGGTTGTAGGCTTGATGCCCGGTAGGGGGCATGCAGGAGGCAGTGGATCAATGATTCCCTCTCATTATTGATGTTTCTCTCTCTCCCTTCCTCTCTGAAATCATATATATATGATTGTGTGTGTGTGTGTGTGTGTGTGTGTATATACAATTTTTTTTTAAAGAAAGAAATCCTCCAGCCGGCCTTGCCCTTGCTCCTTCTGCCTTTCCCTGGTTGTGCTCAGCGGCACCTGCGCGCGCTCACTCCTCTCCTGGCCTCGGGCTCCTGGTGTGACTGCCTGAGGCCTGGCGGCAGGTGCCACGGGAACAGCCTGACTGTACTTCTCCGCTTCATCCGTTGCGTTCCCAGTGAGTCCTTTCGCCTCTAACTACACCTGAAGTCCACCCCACCCCGCGGAACGGCCTCCTACCTAGATCGGCCTCCTTCTGTTCTGTTCCACACACAATTTCCCGGGAAACACCTAACCCTGCCAGAGCGTCTCTCTCTGGTGTTTGGTGGGACCTGCCAGCTACCCGGAAGCCGCTCTGTTTTCTGTCCATCACCTGCAGGTGTCCCCACACCCAGAGGGCTCCTGTGGGTCTAAGACAGGCGGCTGTCAGCAAAGGGGCAGCACGGCTGCGCTTGGAGTACCGCTAACGCGGTGATGGACACTCCGACGGGGCGTGGCTACTGCTGCAATATCAGATTTTAACAAAACCCTTACAGAGAAGGAATGTGACATATCCTACGCCTCTCTCTCTCTCTCTCTCTCCGTGTGTGTGTGTGTGTGTGTGTGTGTGTGTGTGTGTGTGTGTGTATATTTCCATCCATGTTTAGTTATGCACAGGATTCAGCAGTACACCTTTTTGTCTTCATACGAACTGCTTCCTCCATTGCTCCATTGGGTCTGGTCAGTAATATTTAAAATACAGAAATCCTGTCCATTAAAACATCTGCATCAAAATAGGTATTTCCTCCCCTACAAAGAGAAGTCGAACCTCTTTCGGGCCCAGTTTTGAGAAGCATCGCGCGGTAGCCCATTTGCCTGGGTGGCTGGTTTGAGGGGCGTGAGAAACAGCACGCAGCCACTAGCAAGAACTCCACGGGATACGTTACTGCAAGTGTTCTAAAAAATCAGAACAAAACTAATTTATTAGAGTCCTGTCTTCATTGTACACACCGTGTTGGTGAGAGAAACACACCAAAGGTAGTCTTTTTCTTTCGAAAGTGTCTACTAAAGATAAAAAGAAGAAGGTAACCAGGGACGTGTGGTTTGTTACATTAAAAAAACCTGATATAGCACGTGTTTCTATTGCCTGTTAGCGTGGCCTAAGCCTCCTTAACGACTGATTACAAAAAGAAACGTCCGTGTTCAAAGGCAAACATTCAAGTCAGTGGATACGACGTTGCAGTGCGGTCGGCTAACGTCATTCAAAGCAGGTAACAGTCCGGCCGTGGGTGGCCGCGTGAGCTGGAAGTCTGTGGACCGGGGGGGCCGCCGAGGCTCCAGGCAGCCCCTCGGCCACGCGGCCGCTTTTCGGAGGACGAGGTGCTTTCTGCCGATGGCTTCGGAAGACGGGGTCACGCTGCTGGCCACAGCACAGGGAACCCCAACCTGTCACTGATCAGTGTAGGGAGCACGGTCGTTAGAACAGCATCGTGGAGTTTAGCAGGACAACTCAAACCAAAGAATAATCACAAAAGAATCATAATCAGAAGAATGATAAGGATAAAAACCGAACACACTCCGGAAGCCCAGGCTCGCTGCCAGCCACGTCAAACTCGCGATACGCTCCACTAAAACAAACAAAAAAACAACAAAAAAAGAACTGGGATAGCCACCCGTGCCCTCCGCGCTGCCCCAAGTCCAAAATACGAAAGTCCCCCCCGTGTCCCTTTTGCAGAACAAAGCAAAAGCGTCGTTGTGCTCCTTCCTGCCAGAAGCCACGCCTCCCGGCGTTACCACATGTAATAGCTCCTGGACGTGTCCACCTGGGCGGGCTTGGCCTCCGCCGCCCCGTCCTTGTCCTTCTCGGTGTCCCCGTCCCAGAGGTTGATGAGCGGGGGGTACAGCTCGTTGAGCGGGATCGACGAGGTCTTCTGCATGTACTTTTTCAGCGAGTGGTGGTAGTTCTTCCTCTTGAACCTTTTGGCGACGTACACGGCCGTGGACGCGAGGCTGACGACGGCGAACATGGAGCCCATGACGGCGGCCAGGGCCGTGCTGGCGTCCCGGTCGGAGAGGTCCAGGGCGAAGGCGGCCGTCTTGGTGGTGACGTTGACACAGGAGCGCTGCGTCTGCTGGTGGACGCTGGACACGGTGAGGCACACCTCGTAGTCGGTGGACGGCTGCAGGTGCGTGAGGTTGTACTCGTGGACGTCCACGGGCACCCGGGCCGTGTAGGTGATGTGCGGGTTGTCCACCTTCATGGTGGCCGAGGACCACTTGAGGTTCGACGTCATGACGTTGGAGGTCACCTTCCAGGACACGAGGATGGAGTGGGACTCCGTCTGCTTCACGTACATCTTCAGCACCTGGGTCCCGTCCAGGAGGGTCCCGTTGACCTTCACCGTGACCACGCGCGTGTCGGCCCCTTCCACGTTCTGGGCCACGCAGGTGTACCTCCCGGAATCTTCCGTGCGGACGTCGGGGATCTCCAAGGTGCCCTCGCTACTCAGCGTGTACCTGTCGGAGAGCGTGTCCCCGGTTATCTTCCTGCCAAGGGGCGTGACCCAGTAGATCTCGGGCTCCGGCTCCGCCAGGGCCCGGCAGTCCAGGAGCACCGTGGCGCCGAGCTCCGCGCTCAGGTGGCCGGGGAAGGCATCGTGGGCTATCATGGGGAGGCAGCGCTCGCCCGCGTCCCGGGCCAGCGCGTCCTTCACCGGCTGCCCCCGCAGCTCGGGCGGCGCGGCGCAGAGCATGGACAGCGGCTCCATGAAGCGGATGCTGGTCGTGTTGGCGGCCACCCAGCGGAGGACGCAGTCGCACCGCAGCGGGTTGCTGTGGATGCCGATCTCACGCAGGTTGGGGAGCGACGCCACGGTGGCCCGGTACACGGCGTGCAGCGCGTTGTTGTTGAGCATGAGGCTCTCCAGCGCGGGCACGCCGCGGAAGGCCCGGCGGTGGACGTAGGACAGCTTGGGGTTGTTGGTGGCCTCCAGCTTGGTGAGCTCGGGCAGGTTGTCGAGGGCGTAGCGGTCCACGGAGACCAGCTCCCCCATGTTGTTGAGCCCCAGCTCCTTCAGCCGGAGCATGTTCCGGAAGTCCCCCTCCTGGATTTTGTGGATGGGGTTCTTGTTGAGGTCGAGGAACTTCAAATTGGGGACTTTCTGCAGGGCCAGCTGGGGGACCTTGACCAGCCTGTTGTCGTAAAAGGACAGGCTCTCCAGGCTGTCCAGGCCCACCAGCGCGTTGCCGGGCACGTCGGTGAGGCACATGCCCGCCAGCACCAAGCTCCGCAGGTTCGCGAGGGGCCGGAAGTTCATGTCCAGGATGCCGACCACGGGGTTCTCGCCGATCATGAGGATCTCCAGGTTGGGCGTGGCCTCGAACCAGCGGCTGTCGATCACCCTGAGCCGGTTGGAGTTGAGGTGCAGCCGCAGGAGGTTGCGCAGGCCGGCGAAGGCGTGCGCCGAGATGGCGCGGATCTGGTTGTGGTTGATGTAGAGCTCCTGCAGGCTGCCCAGGTCCTGCAGGCAGCGGTCGGGCAGCTCGGCGATCTGGTTCTCCTCCAGGTGCAGCGTGGTGAGCCGGCTCAGGTTGGCCAGCCCCACCTCGCGGATGCTGCTGAAGTTGTTCTGCGACACGTCCAGCTCCGTCAGGTTGCAGAGCTGCTGCAGCTCGTCGGCCGTGGCCGCGATGCTGTTGCTCTGCAGCAGCAGCACCTGCGTGTCGCTGGACAGGTTGCCGGGGATGCGGGTGAGACGCAGGTCGTTGCAGTCCACGGTGGTGGCCTCGCGGTAGGTGGACTGCGGGGTGAACCAGGGCCGGACCTCGCACACGCACAGCTGCGGGCACTCGCCGCTCTGCAGGGAGGACCCGGCGAGGGAGGCCAGCAGCAAACCCAGTGCCAGGCTGGACGCCGCCGGAACAGGTCGCATCCTGGCCATGCCGCCCGCCACGGAGCCGGCCCGCCCTGCCCGCGCACCTCTCAGCAGCAGGGGAGCGCCCCGGAGTGGCCCGCGAACATTCAAGCTAAGTCTCGGTGGCGAGGCGGAGAGTTCTGGAGCCCGCAGGGACGGTTCTCTGGAGTTTCCGGAGGCCTGGACGCCCCTCTCAGCTGTGGCTCTCCATCCCGGGCTCGCCCACGGCGCCGGCGCCGGTCCCTCGGCCTGATCCAATCTGCAGGTGCGCCTGGAATGCGATGGGGACAGACGTTATGTTTGTCGCCGACACCCTCCATCCTACCCTTTCTCGGCCTGCTGAGCAGGCTCAGTCCCTCCCAAACCAACAGCAGGATGTTCAGGGAGCTCAGCAAGCTGTGATTTGCAGGCACTTTTACTAGATTCACTGCGCTAAACTAGTTCACCTTGACCAGTGGTCGGCAAACTGCAGCTCGAGAGCCAGAGCCGAGGTTTGCCGCTCTATTGACTAATGAGTTTGCCGACCACTGCCTTAGGGAAAAACACTTAAAAAACATTTTAATAATGTACTAATGTCTTTAACCTGAAGTCAAAACTTCTGGGTAAGGGTAATGCCTTACTCAGTGGTCGGCAAACTCATTAGTCAACAGAGCAGCAAACTGCAGCTCGCGAGCCGCAGTTTGCCGACCACTGTCCTTGACAGTTAAACTGGGACTGCTCATGTTATTGGGTAAAATCATCATCATCAACACACACACACACACACACACACACACACACACACTTAATAGGAACATTCAGAAAAACCCACAGATGTCATTAAAACACACACACACAAAAGTGACTTTAGAAACTGCATGTACCGGGTGTCAAAAAAACGTATACACACTTTAGTAGCTGATAGCTCAATTTTGAAAATAGAAGTATTTTAATAAACATTCCTTTGTCATTATTCAAAGTGTCTTATGCATATTTTGGGGACACCCTATATTTATGGCACCAAAAAATAAAAAGTAAAAATGGTCAAAAACAAAATAGGGAGGGCAGGTCTGCCAGCCTGTTGACCCTGGGGCCGAGGGGAGTGTGGCCTCTGGAGAGACGGGCCTGGCTTCAGAGGCAGCCGTGTGACCGCGAGCGGGTTATCAGCGCTTTCTTCCTGAGGCTCCGTCTCCTTTTTTAGAAAACAGATCCTAAAACCTCCTCTCATGTAGGGCGGGGAGGACTTGCAGGCGCTGGAGCTTCGGCGGAGCGCCTGGCCGTAGATAGCGGTTATTTCCAGGTTCGCTGCCTCCCGCTGGGTCTGAGGCTCCGCGTGGGTGGCTGGCAGCAGCAGAGAGCATGCTTTGTGGGCTCAGCAACTCCAGGTTCTGAACGGCCTGGCCGGAGCCTCCCACAGGGTAGTGGGTGGCTGGTGCGGGGACAGCCTGAGAGGTTGCCACGAGCTCTTTTCTTTAAAAAAAAAAAGTATTTTTATTGATTTCAGAGAGGAAGGGAGAGGGAGAGGGAGAGAGAGAAACATCAGTGATGAGAGAATCATTGACTGGCTGCCTCCTGCATGCCTCCTACTGGGGATGGAGCCCGCAACCCGGGCATGTGCCCTGACCAGGAATCAAACCGTGACCTCCTGGGTCATAGGTTGATGCTCAACCACGGAGGCGCCGTGGCCGGACTGCCGCGAGCTCCTTATGGAGGGTTTATTTTATTTCCTCTGGGAAGGCGAGACGGTCTTGCAAATGCATTCTGAACGCTGACCCTGCACGGATTTTTGTCTGGCCCCAGACCCTTTCTGAGTCTTACATTTCATCCTCCAGCCATTTTCCCAAATGATGCTCCTTGTTCACACATTATTCAGAGCGAAACACCTGTACCGTGGCTCAGGGACCGCAGGTGGGGGAGGGTGTGTCTGGGAGGAAGGGCTGTAACAGTCTCGGTATCCCTGCAAGGACACAATGAAGCAAGCGGATCCCTGCAAGGATACAATGAAGCAAGCGGATCCCTGCAAGGATACAATGAAGCAAGCGGATCCCTGCGAGGACACAATGAAGCAAGCGGATCCCTGCGAAGACACAATGAAGCAAGCGGATCCCTGCGAGGACACAATGAAGCAAGAGGATCCCTATAAGGACACAATGAAGCAAGCGGATCCCTATAAGGATACAATGAAGCAAGCGGATCCCTGTGTGGACACAATGAAGCAAGCGGATCCCTGCAAGGACACAATGAAGCAAGAGGATCCCTATAAGGACACAATGAAGCAAGCGGATCCCTGCGAAGACACAATGAAGCAAGCGGATCCCTGCAAGGACACAATGAAGCAAGCGGATCCCTGCAAGGACACAATGAAGCAAGCGGATCCCTGCAAGGATACAATGAAGCAAGCGGATCCCTGCAAGGATACAATGAAGCAAGCGGATCCCTGCAAGGACACAATGAAGCAAGCGGATCCCTGCGAGGACACAATGAAGCAAGCGGATCCCTGTAAGGACACATGGAGCTTCAGGGGCTCCTTTGCGTGAGGAACTGCTCCTGGGGGCCCGCACCCTTCATCAGCGAGCAGGGCCCATGGCCGAGCCCCAGCATGAGGACACCAGGGAAGGGCTTCATTTGGGCTTTACCCAACCTCCCCAGCTGACCTTGAGCCGGTCTGGAAACTGTGTCCTGTTTCATTATCTTAGACGAAGTAGGTTGAGAGGAGAGCGCGCAGCGTCCCCGGCCAGAGGGACCTCAGGAACCATCTTCTCCACCAACGCTCCTCGGGATGAAAACTGTGCTTCTGGCCATTCTCTGCGAGGCAATGCCCCTCCCCCCCCCCCTTTGTGTTATTTAAATGCTGTGGAGGCATGGAGTTCGACAGGCCAAGGATCTCAGGCTGCGCCAGGGGTTGGGTAGGCGAGGTCACTGAGTCTAACACCGCCCGGTAAGAAGCTGGAGGGTGCGTGCACTCCCCAGTCCACCGGAAACGTGCCGCCACACCCGCTGAGCAAAACCGGCGCCTTTCTGAGGCTTTCTATGGCCTGTGGCCGATCACAGAAGAACAGTAATAACAACGTCACCCGCAATGCTTATTAGCTAGTGGGAGGGGCTATCTGACAACCAGATGCTTCGTAGACATTTAGAGAGATTATCGGCACAGGGTCCGCGTGAAGCCCGGTCCGCTGCACACCGTGCATCTCTGCTCTGAAGGAAGCCTCGGCGCCGTTCAACGCGCATCCCGTTTACAGAAACTCATCTTCATTCCTCTGCTCGGAAGACCTACTTTCAGAGCAGCACCTGAGAGGTCCCCCGGGCGATCAGAGGTGGCCCAGTTCGCTGGCGGAGGAGCCGCACAAACGCCGGACTCAGCAGTTCCTAACCTGAGCACTTGACGTTTCTCCGCTGGTCCTCCTGGTCCCAGAGGAACACTGCTTGTCCTTTCCCCGCTTTTACCTTCTCCCCCTTTCCTTCTTGTATTTGTTGTTGTTATTTTTGTTCATTGACGGGGTCTCAGGCACGCTCTGGTGCGAGTGGGTGGTGTGCAGGCACGGATGCACACGTCACAGGGTCACTCTAAAGACCCCCGGGCTGTAATCGGATGAGCGGGCCGTCCATGAGGTACCAGAAGCACAGACCGGCCCGCAGGGAGCATGTGCAGCTCCCGAAGGCGGTGCCCCGCCCTCCCGGTGGCTGAGCTCCACACGTCATCGTCAGGACCCGGTACGGCTCTTCTGCTTGCCCAGGGGCTTGGGCAGCACGGGGGAAACCATGTCTTAGTTTTAAAAGAAACACGTGAGCTTGATCTTTGCAGCTTGTTCTAGGGCCTCGCAGGCAAGGCGAGTACTTACACATGAGCTGCCTCAGCTCTGTGCTAGCATCATTTCCCTGCAATATTGTGAGAAGTCATTCACCCGACACAGTTTGAGGAATGCTTACACCTGGCATCTGTCAAATCCCTTTAACCCTGAGAGTCTATCACAGGCAAAGGACGCAGGACCAGGGAGAAGGGATTTTTTTTTTCCCTGTTTAACTCGCGTGTAGGATCGCGAAAGTTCCTTGTTTTTCTTTATAAGAAATGAGCTGTTTGCAGAGTCAGAGTCGTCAAGTAGCAATTTAGCATCGAGTTGGGAGCGGACAGGAGGCTGAGCGGACGGGAGGCTGAGCGGACGGGTGGCTGAGCAGACGGGAGGCTGAGCGGACGGGAGGCTGAGCGGACAGAAGGCTGAGCGGACGAGTGGCTGAGCGGACGGGAGGCTGAGCGGACGGAAGGCTGAGCGGACGAGTGGCTGAGTGGACGCTGAGCGGACGGGAGGCTGAGCGGACGGGAGGCTGAGCGGACGAGTGGCTGAGTGGACGCTGAGCGGACGGGAGGCTGAGCGGATGGGAGGCTGAGTGGACGCTGAGCGGACGGGAGGCTGAGCGGACGGGAGGCTGAGCGGACGAGTGGCTGAGTGGACGCTGAGCGGACGGGAGGCTGAGCGGACGGGAGGCTGAGCGGACGGGTGGCTGAGCGGACGGAGGCTGAGCGGACGGGTGGCTGAGCGGACGGGAGGCTGAGCGGTCGGAGGCTGAGCGGACGGGAGGCTGAGCGGACGGAAGGCTGAGCGGATGGGAGGCTGAGCGGACGGGAGGCTGAGCGGACGGGAGGCTGAGCGGACACAACAGGAAGCGACACCTGGGCTGCTTTATTGATCCTTTTTAGCACCAGCAAGTGCAGTGACATGAAAACTGCCACGGAACTCATTCATTTTAGTCTTTTTACCAATTATTTTAATTCTCGTAATATGCCCATATGAGATAATTGCTCTGTGATTACACTGTGACTGCATGTTAAATACCGTGAACTCCTCCGTGTGGCGGCCTCACTCTGCCTCACCGGCTCCGGCTCTTCACACCCTTTCCCGCCCTTCCCAGGGCGCCGCTCGGCGTTCTCACGGCGGACGGAGACTTTGCCAGGCTGTGCCAATCCACGCTGCGCAGGAGCTGCTGCCAGCGGTCTGGACGACGCGTTCAGAACTGCAGACAGGCTGCGGGAAGGCAGACTCATCGGGTTGGCACGGGCAGGGCAGGTGTGCTGCGGACGCAGACGCCGTCGAGCCCGGGATGCCAGCCAGCCACGCCCAGCAATCCCAGGAGCCTCTGCCAGACCTGCCTGTGCGCCCAGGCCAGGTCAAGTTCAGTGTCACAGTGAAAGTGACTCTCATCCAGGAAATGGCAAAGGTTTTCAATTCCATTTCAGGGTATTTATTGCAGTTCTCTTTCCTCAAGAAGAGTTCTGTACCATTGTAATCACATGTATGTATATATATTGTATATCTGTACATATATTTTAATGTGTTTATTGATTTCAGAGAGAGGAAGAGAGAGGGAGAGAGTGATAGAAACATCAATGATGAGAATCATCGATTGGCTGCCTCCTGCACGCCCCCTACTGGGCATCGAGCCTGCAACCCAGTCATGTGCCCTTGACTGGGAATCCAACTGTGACCTCCTGGTTCATAGGTCGAAGCTCAACTACTGAGCCACACCGGCAGGGTTGGTTATATATTTTTTAATCTGGTGGTAATTCTTATTAACTACCTGACATTTTAACAGAATTTTTATTTAAAAAAATTGAACATCCAGTGTTCTTAAAGTGGGAGCCTATACTTTTATTTCTTTAATTTTTCCTTTATTGATTTTTAGAGAGAGAGAGGAAGGGAGAGGAATAAAGAGAGAGAGACAACCCGGGCATGTGCCCTGACCAGGAATCGAACCCGTGACCTCTTGGTTCTTGGGTTGATGCTCAATCTCTGAGCCGCACCGGCCGGGCGGGAGCCTGTATGTTTTAGCTCAGATCTACTGACATTTCTCTAGAGTCTGACTACTTAGAGTTTACCAGTTAGAAGACGAAGCGTTTAAACTTGAGCCTGGGAAAATGCCAAGAACACAGCCCCGCCCTCGGAGACGGACAGATGGAAATGTACCAACATTTCGCATCAAGTTCCGCTCCTCGAGATTCTAGACAGCAGCGCGGGGCGCGGGGCAGTGTCCGCCCTTCGACTCGACAGACCCCAGGCGCCCTGTGCTCCCGCAGAACGCCCTCTCTTGGGGAGACGCAAAACGAAGCCATCTGTCCCCGAGCTCTTAAAATAACCTTGGCTTCGAGCTCCTGCGCCAAATGGTTTTTATACGACTGTTTGCTCTCATACGGATCTGGAGGACTTGGTTTTCTTCATCACGGAGAAGTGTGCCCGCCAGCTCAACCTTCCCTCCGCAGGGCGGGGCCCGGGTCACTCAGGGAGTGTCACTGTGTCCCAAGGACAGGGCGGGGCAGGATGCAGTGGGAAGGGGCCCCTGCTCTCACCCTCCCTGGGGCTGAGGCCATTGCTTCTGTCTTACAAGTGGCTCAGAGCTGAAGGGGCCCAGTGGAGACCCCCACAGCTGCTGGGGAAATGCCGAGAGGGACCCACGTTTGCGGCACTGGAGGGTGGGGTCCTGGTGTGATGTCACCTCCTTACCCACCCCCTGCACCGCCCCCCCCCCCAAGGGCCGCAGTGGAGACGGAGTGCCCACAGCCCTCCGGGCACACACACGAATACGACCTTGTGGGTGAAGCAACAAGGTCGCTTGGTACTGAAGGTTAGACTCGGGGAACGGCGTGTGTAATTTCTGGGTAGCTGAGGGTCTCCTAGGAAGTGGTAGTTCAATCTTTCAACCTTTAATTCCCACCTCTTGCCTTTGATAGGGGTTGTTGTTGTTAATATTTTTTAAAAAAATGTTTGTATTGATTTCAGAGAGGAAGGGAGAGGGAGAGAGAGAGATAGAAACATCAATGATGAGAATCATTGATTCGCTGCCACCTGCATGCCCCACACTGGGGATCGAGCTCAAAACCAGGGCACATGACCTTGACCGGGAATCAAACCTGGGACCCTTCAGTCTGCAGGCCGATGCTCTATCCACTGAGCCAAACCAGCTAGGGCGTTGTTATTATTATTATTATTATTATTATTATTATCATTGTTATTATTAGGATATATTCCTTCCCCTCCCTGATAAGGAATTCATACTGGAACCCCCCCGTGGCTCCCAATCTAAAGTCTTTGTTACTAACCTATTTTCTTCCAATTTTCCCTTTCCTCCTAAAAGTGGCCCCCGAGGGGGAAACATTCTAGTGAATTAGGATTTCTGGTAATCAGGTTTTTAAATTGTTTTGGCGAATTGAAATCCGGTTTACGCTCCCTCCCTGCGTTGGAAGTAGCTCATTACGAAGTCGCCTCGGTGCCCAGGCGTTCCCCTGCGAGGATGCACCGAGACCCCGCGGCCCAGCGGCCAAAGGGCTCAGAGTGAGGATGCCCTGGACGCCGTCAGCCAGGGCAGGGAGGGGACGGCCCTCAGTCACACCATCCAGGCCTCCCTGTCACCAATGGGGCCGAGGGCCCGCACCCATCATACATCCTGGTGCTTTCTGTGTCTCGTCTCCATCCCCAGCCTTTATTAAATTAAAGGCAACGAGAACAACTTTAACGGAACACCCGTATCGTCACCCATGACCTTTAGGTCAGGAAATAACCCGACGCGGATGCACGCTGGCCTTTGTTCCCGGACGTCCCAGCTTCCTCACGGCCGCCGTGATGACTTTCTGAACTTGACATCCAGGGCTCATCTGTTTCATGGAGCGAAAGGGAAGGTGTCGTTGAGCAGGGCTGCGTAAAAAGGTCCTTCCTTAATGAGATACGTTTCGGAATAAATTGCGGGCCATCTTCTCTCCCCAGAACGAACACCCGCCTTGAACGTTTTCTGTGCTCAGATGCTTATAACCCAGGGCAGTCGGATGCTCATGGCGGTTTACTCCTGCTTCCAGTCACGTGTGGATGAGGATCGGGAGGACGTGATCTGGAAACGGGGCCGGCGGGCGAGAATCATTTCCTAGGGAAATGAAGCAACTGGAAGCGGGAAGCCTCGCGATGGGGCCGGAGACACGGGCAGGCCGCTTATTCCTGCTTCAGGGTTTCTGAGCCTCAAACATCTAACGGGCGAGAAGCCCTGGGTTCGGAAACATGACCACCAACGTGAGGCTGGTCATTCAGAACCGTTCCAGATGCCCACACGAGCGACGGGGAAGAATTCGAATACTTTGCAGAGCGGCAGTTCTGGGTCCGGCCCTGGCAGGGGGTGGGGGTGGACAGGGTTGGGGGATGGGCGGAGTCACTGGCCAATGGTGCACTTTTCTTCCCCATTCCAAGTTCCGAGACGTTTCAGACGTGGAGTTGTCCTGGCGGAGGTATTGACACCACAGGCATTGGCAGGCGCTGCACGTCAGGGCTCGTGGCACCAGCCGCTGGCCGCTCCCCGCAGGCCGCCCGTGGGAAAGCACGCACCGGAGCGCACAGTGGGAACAGGTGCGTGAAGCAGGGACTCGCTCACCTTGGATGAGATCAGGCTCTGCCCACAGGGACGGAAATCGGGACCGGAGGTCGGACAGCGCCTCGCTACCGGCCCTTAGTGCTCTGCCAAGGAGTTTCCTCCCACTTAGTACACGCGGCCCATGCCCAGCAGGAAGCGGATGGTATCGGCTCGGGAGCAAGTAAAGCAGTGGTTCCCAACCTTCCTAACGCCGCGACCCTTTAACACAGTTCCTCATGTGGTGGTGACCCCCAACCATGAAGTTATTTTCGTTGCTACTTCATAACTGTAATTTTGCTACTGTTATGAATCGTAATGTAAATATCTGTGTTTTCCGTTGGTCTTAGGCTCTACAGCAGCGGCTCTCAACCTGTGGGTCACGGACGGGAGGCTGAATCACAGGATAGAGGCCCTGGGTGTGACCCAGGGCCCATTTTGACCCACAGGTTGAGAACCGCTAGCAGGGTCGCCTAAGACCATCGGAAAACACAGATATTTACATTACGATTCATTAACAGTAGCAAAATGACAGTTATGAAGTAGCAACGAAAATAACTTTATGGCTGGGGGTCACCACCACATGAGGAACTGTGTTAAAGGGTCGCGGCATTAGGAAGGCTGAGAACCACTGAAGTCTTTAAAAGGGACCATTTACGAGGCCCGGGCGAGGCTGACGCAAACCCACGGGGATGGGCAAGCACCGCGGAGAGTGGCGCGAGGTCCCGGGAGTCGAGGCGCACGGCAGCCGCAGGAAGGGCAGCTGCGCGTCCTGCCGAGACAATGATGCTCTGCTCTGCCCCCTGCGATGACCACAGGTGCGTGTGAGGATGCCGTCGCGTGTCGATACAAAGAAGGAGCTGGAACAGAGGCTGGGGGCGCGCCGACTCAGAGCTGAGATCCCGTGGGATACGCCGTGGTCAGGCCGTCCCCCACGGAGGACAAATTGCTGTCCACCAGGTTTCGCGGTCATTAGCGCCCTAATGCGGTCACTCGCCGTCTGCGTCTCCTGGAGGGGCTGGCTCGCTTACCACCAGTCACCTCTCGCGTGCCGACACCAGCCAGATGTGGCCAGATGTGGCCGGTGCGAGCGCCATAGCGAGGACCGTGAACAAGAGCGACACCACATGCAAGGCACCTGCAGGCCACGTGGGAGGGATGCTCTGGGACGGCCCCGGGCCGGTGTTCACGCGTGCACACCTGTCACCTGTGGGCAAACCGGGGTGCTGTCAGCCAGCCTGTGTCTTCATCGGGGCGGGAGGGGGTTCATCTCCAACAAAAGGAAAACATGGTATGGGTTGGGGGAGGGGAGACAACGAAAAGCAGAAAATAAAAGGTGAAGTAGCCCTGGCCCATGTGGCTCAGCGGATAGAGCGTCAGCTTGAGGACTGAAAGGTCGGGGGTTCGAAACGTGGCGGATCCCCGGCACGCGGCCAGGGTGCCGCTTGTGCTCATCCCGATGGTTTCCCGAGCAGCCGCTGCGGTGTGGGACTGTGCGGAGGGTTGTGCGCGTGACCTCACAGGACCCCGTGGTTCTGCCAGGCGGGTTCCAGGTTATTTTCCCCATTTTACCGAGGGGGATGCTCAGGCTCACAGCCTCCCTCCAGGCCAGACAGCGGGGCGGTTTGGGAATTCTTCCCGACTCTAAGCCCTGCCCTGTTCCACACCCCCTGCCCTGGGCTTCCGTCCTGTGACCTGGGACTCCGTCCTGTGACCCGGGGCTGCTGTCCCGTGACTGGGGCCTCCGTCCTGTGACTGGGGCTGCTGTCCTGTGACCCGGGCTGCTGTCCTGTGACCGGGGCCTCCGTCCTGTGACCCGGGCTGCTGTCCTGTGACCCGGGGCTGCTGTCCCGTGACTGGGGCCTCCGTCCTGTGACCCGGGGCCTCCGTCCTGTGTCCCGGGGCCTCCGTCCTGTGTCTGGGGCCTCCGTCCTGTGACTGGGGCCTCCGTCCTGTGACCCGGGGCCTCCGTCCTGTGACCCGGGGCCTCCGTCCTGTGACCCGGGGCCTCCGTCCTGTGTCCCGGGGCCTCCGTCCTGTGTCCCGGGGCCTCCGTCCTGTGTCCCGGGGCCTCCGTCCTGTGTCCCAGGGCCTCCGTCCTGTGACTGGGGCCTCCCTCCTGTGACTGGGGCCGCTGTCCTGTGACTGGGGCCGGGCTCACACTGGCTGGAGCATCACCTGCCTGTCAGGACCCCCTTAAAGCACAAGCCTTGTGCTTTGGAAGCGAATCTCAGGTGTTTGTGGTGTGGCCGCGGCTCGGAGCTCGTGTAAAGCCACTCCATACTTGTCGTAAGAGTCAGCGAGCCACTTGTCTCTGCAAACATTAGAGACAGCAGCTTTTTTCATGATCACCCATTCTACTTGTCTTTTTAACTTTCAAGAAACCACCTAAATTTAGACAACGGTGGTATAATTTAATGTGCAGTGTGATGGCGATGGACAACGGCACCTTTAGGTGTGCAGTTTTCACCCATATAAACGTATTTACCTTACGTACAATTTTAAAAACACCCTGTTAATAATGCCAATGTAATTTTAATGGATAATTCAGGGACGACTGGTTAAATTAAAACTCCAAGCTTGAAAGTAACAAAAAAGGAAGTCCATCCATCGCGCTTGGTTTTCCGTGGCCTCACGATAATAACGGACTTAAAGACCTTGTAGAGCCGGGTGGGCCGTGCGGGCCCGTCTAGGCCCATGGTCGGCAAACTGCGGCTCGCGAGCCACGTGCAGCTCTTTGGCCCCTTGAGTGTGGCTCTTCCACAAAATACCACGGCCTGGGCGAGTCTATGTTGAAGAAGTGGCGTTAGAAGAAATTTAAGTTTAAAAAATTCGGCTCTCAAAAGAAATGTCAATCGCTGTCCTGTTGATATTTGGCTCTGTTGGCTAATGAGTGTGCCGACCACGGCTCTAGGCCGTCCTGTGGTTTTATGGCTGCGGTTACGGGGAGAAACCTGGCCCGGGCTCTCACGGTGCCGGTGCAGCGTCAGAAAGACCTGCCTTCACTTCCCTGCTCTGCCGCTGACCAACTGCGGGACACCGTCTGCCCCCCTCTCAGAGCCGGTTCCTCGGGGTGCCCCGCCCAGAGCGGGCCTGCGGTCCCCGAGATGTGACTAAACCATCCTCTCCTCTCAGACAGGTGCGTGTCCGTTCATTCATTCGACAGATGCTCAGAGCACACGCGCCAGCTGTGTGACACGGGGCGCCTGACCTCGTGGTTTCCTGCCTCAGTTTGCTGAGCTGTAAAATGGGCATGAAAGTCGTGGGGAGGATCCGAGGAGTTCAGGTGTGTAAGCGTGTGGGACGGCCGGGCAGCTGGAAGGGGACAAGGATGCTGGACATCATTCTCCTACTGCGACTGCGCCCTGTGTCAGGGAACGTGGTGGCCCGGGAGCCCTGGGCAGGGTTTTCTTATCTACAAAAGCAGCTCATTTGCATGGAGCGCCGCTCTCATCCCTGCTCATCCTGAGGGTGAAGCCCCTGGGAAATCCCCACGCGGCTTGGGTTCTGCCAGTGCTGCCCTCGTGCCCCGGGGGGGGGGGGAGGGGGGTCCCGCCAGCACCTGCCCTGTCCTTGGTGTTTTTCTCTGTGAAGGACCCACGAGTCTCGGCTGGCCTCCCAGGGTTTATGAGCACGTGGTGAGGTCGGCTGGGACCCCGGGGACAGGCTGCCCCGGAGGACACAGCGAAGCTAACAAGCGGGTCCTCCGGGGTTAACCCTCCCGTCGCCCTCACTGGCAGGACCGGCCCCAGGTGGAGGGAGAGCGGAGGGACCCCGCGAGGTCCATGGGGGCTCCGCCTGTGTCCTGGGCCTCTCAGGACGAGGCTGCCGTCCGTGGGACTGACCCTCTTTGTCGCCCGCTCCCGTCTTTCCCAGAGGGGAGGGTCCAGGCATGGAGGCAGTGACACCACCTCTCCTCTGTTTTCTCTCCTGTGCTCGGGGCTGGTGCCGGCTCGCCTCCTGGGTCGCCGGTGCAGGCGTGTGGCTTTTCCTGTGAGAGTCCCAGGAACTGTGAGCATGACCCCCACTGGGCGGCTGAGGAGGAGATATAGGTTTTTTTTTATTGATTATTGATTTCAGAGAGGAAGGGAGAGGGAGAAACTTCGGTGATGAGAGAGAATCATGGATCGGCTGCCTCCTGCACACCCCACCCTGGGGACCGAGCTGGAAACCCGGGCATGTGCCCTGACCGGGAATCGCACCATGACCTCCCGGTTCCTAGGTCGGTCGATGCTCAGCACTGAGCCACCCGGCCGGCAGAGGAGCAGATATCCTGAGCCGCGTATGTAAGGAGTCCCCCCTGGCGAGGTCGGCGCTGTTGGAAAGGCCTCCCTGGGGCGTCTGTCAGCGGAAGGCTTGGGACTGCCCTTTCCTGGGAGCCCCTGGGGGTAGGGGGGGGTGTTGCTCCAGAAAACAACCGGTTCATCCCCCCCAACTTTAAATAGTTGTCCTCACTCCCAGGCCCCAAATATCTGCCACGAAAACCTCTCCCAGAGAAGGATGCCGCGTCACTGGGAGCGTGCTCATGTAACCATGGCAACCAAAAAATGCCACCGAGGCGCTTGTTTCATACACAAATGAGGGACAGCTGTGGAGCCCACAGGTCTGCCAGGGTCACAATAGAGCCGGGCGGGCCGGGGGTCAGAGAATGACGCCTCATTTATCTTCATCAGGGTGGCCAGCAGCGCCCGGCCGAGCCCTGAGGAGCAGGAGCGGCCGTGGAGGCGCCGAGCCCGGGAGGAGAGCAGCTCCCCGGCCTCGGAGTTCAGAGCCCAGTGTCCTTGGCAAGTGCGGCGGCCGGGGCTCCGGGTCGGGGGGCTGGGCCTCGGGGTGCATCCCTTCGAGTCGAAGCCGCGCTCCTCTGCCTCTCGGGCTGAGGTTCGTGGGTTGAGTGTAACAGTTCGATCCCATCCCAGTTCAATGCTTGGCCTCGTGTGGCCCTGGGGGCACGGCGCCCACAGACCTCCCAGCGCCCGCGCTGACCACGGGAGCGCGTTCTTCCCACCCCCTGCACCGCCCCCTCCCCGCCTGTCACGTTGGGAATGAGGACACGGAGGTGCAGGGACCCGACTCAAGGTCACGGAGCGACGACCGGATAACAGCTTGCTGACCCACCATGTAACCGATACCACCGCGCACCGCCTTCGCTGGACCTTTTGAAAAGATTCAGAAAGCGAAATATATACCACGTAAGCCCGCAGAGCGCTCCTTTGAAAAGACACGGCCCCAGGAGAGGGCACATGTTTTAACCACTGGAGACGGTGAGCGGCGCTGGAGGGCAGCCGGCGCGCCGGGGAGTCTGTCGCTGTGACTTCACCAGGTGTGTCCCTGCAGGGACGGCGGCCCTCTCCTGATGCACCTGCCTGTGCTTTGGGACACACGCCCCACGGCCTACCTACCAGGCAGGAGAAAAACGTGCTAACGCGAGACCCTCTGACAAGCAAAGCCCATGGAAGAGGCTCGCGGAACGGGGGCTCCCTCGGCCACTCCAGCGTGGGACCTGTCGGAGAGGTTCACCTTTTGTCTCCGCTCCGCACTGGGGACCAGAACTAGAGGGGAGCCGTGCTCTCCTGCCTCCATCTACAGGATTACACTCTCCTCCCGAATAAATTATTATTTTTAAAAAAATATATTTTATTGATTTTTTACAGAGAGGAAGGGAGAGAGATAGTTAGAAACATCGATGAGAGAGAAACGTCGATCAGCTGCCTCCTGCACACTCCCTACTGGGGATGTGCCGGCAACCAAGGTACATGCCCTTGACCGGAATCGAACCTGGGACCCTTCAGTCCGCAGGCCTGACGCTCTATCCACTGAGCCAAACCGGTTTCGGCCCGAAAACATTATTAATCAAAGCTCTATTCAGGAGGGAAAGACCCTCCCATTGTTCCCAGGAACCAAAATATGGTTTTAAAACGGAACATGCTTGAACTCCAGATCGGCTTAACCCAAAACAGAGGCTCCGCACAACAATTTCAAAAAAACTAAATACAGGATTTGAGCACCCTCACAGGAGTGCTCAGGGAATCGCTGGAAGGACTACCATTTTGTGGTTTAAAAGGAAATGATAAAGACGACGACGAGAGTCCAGTAAAAAGTGGCACCCAGGCCCCGTCATGTGTCACGCTGTGTTTACGGCTTAGTGATGGTGAGACAAAAAGCCCGCCATCCTGGTTACTGATGGTCACCCCCCGCCCGCCAGGGAAGCAGCCACCGAGCTCCGAGGCGCAGATCTCCTTAGTCGCTCCCGGCTTTGTCCCCATCCGGGTAGACGGTGTGAGCTCTCCAGCGTCAGGCCAAGGAGCTGGCCCTGGCAGGGTCTCGCCAGAGAGAGGTCCTGGTGGCTTCCCCCTCTCCGGGACGGCCGGGCGCCACCCGGGGCTGCTTGTGCCATTGTCCGGAGCAGCGTCTGCCCCGGGCCGGCTAAGGCCTCCTGTAGCAGTGCCCCTGCCCTCGCCAGCACTCCCTCCCGCTGATTTACCGGGGAGGGGCGCTACTCTCCCCTCTCGTCAGACTCCCTCGCAGAATAAAGATCTCCAGGGGACAAGCTCCCCCAAATGGGAGGCTTCGCCATCTGGAAGTCTCCGGTTTCGTTAAAAATACCTCGGTCACACGTAGCCGGACAAGACAACGGTTTGCAGCCTCGTTTGGAAATCCCGACGGTATTCCCACAGTCAGCCTCCCAGCCCATCACGAGGCCCGCGTGGAGGTGACGGCGCCGAGGAGGTGAGGGTAACAGCCTGTGGCTTTCTGAGGTCTCCAGTCCTAGGAAAGGTCATCTTGGCTACATACAGCCTTCCGTCCCGGACTCCATGAGCAGAGCCCCTCCCGGGAAGGACTGCCGTCTGTGTAAGAGGCACCGAGGCGGCAGAGAGCCCGGGCGAACATGGAAAGGAGCAGAGGAACATCTGTCGCCCACCCCTCCCCCAAACACCGAGCCCTCAACACAATATTGTCTTTTTATCTGGGGGCGGGTTTGTATTGTAATGTCCCTTTCAGGGAGTACACAGACTACAGGGGAGATGCAGGCCAGTGAAGAGGTTCCTATTTTTTTCTCTGGAGAGAGAAGAAGAGGCCACGGGGCTGGCTTGTCCGTGGGTAGAACCCCGGGCCCACGTGCGGCCCAAGGCCAGGAGGTGAGGGGTGCAGTGGTCTAGCAGCCACGGTTAGACACGGCGGACATCCCCGGCCTTGGGGTCCGCTCCTCGTCACTGTTCGGTCCTGGGCCCTGAGACCCTCTCAGGCAGCTAGGAACCCCACGGTCCATCACCCGCAGGCCTACGAGGCTGGTGCCTTCACAACTACAGTAACTTTGACTGGACAGCCATCATTCTCGCGAGTTCTTCACATCGGCCAACGCTAACCCTCTTGCCCCATATTGTGGATCTGGAAGGATGGAGGACTAATGTGAGCAGGAGGTGAAATGACTAAAAGAAAAAAAAAAAGAACTCTGAAAGTCGGTTCCGCAATCGCCTCCAACCATCTGAAGTGGGTGGGCCTGCTGCCTGCTTCCCTCACACACCTTCCTCCCTGGCTCAGAGCACCCACCCGGATGTCAGGGACACAGCCAGGAGAGGGCCCGGGGTGCTCACACAGCCAGGAGAGGGCCCGGGGTGCTCACACAGCCAGGAGAGGGCCCGGGGTGCACACACAGCCAGGAGAGGGCCCGGGGTGCTCACACAGCCAGGAGAGGGCCCGGGGTGCACACACAGCCAGGAGAGGGCCCGGGGTGCTCACACAGCCAGGAGAGGGCCCGGGGTGCTCACACAGCCAGGAGAGGGCCCAGGGTGCTCACACAGCCAGGAGAGGGCCCGGGGTGCACACACAGCCAGGAGAGGGCCCGGGGGTGCTCACACAGCCAGGAGAGGGCCCGGGGGTGCTCACACAGCCAGGAGAGGGCCCGGGGGTGCTCACACAGCCAGGAGAGGGCCCGGGGTGCTCACACAGCCAGGAGAGGGCCCGGGGTTGCTCACACAGCCAGGTGAGGGCCCGGGGGTGCTCACACAGCTAGGTGAGGGCCCGGGGTGCTCACACAGCCAGGAGAGGGCCCGGGGTGCTCACACAGCCAGGTGAGGGCCTTGGGGTGCTCACACAGCCAGGAGAGGGCCCGGGGTGCTCACACAGCCAGGAGAGGGCCCGGGGTGCTCACACAGCCAGGAGAGGGCCCGGGGTGCTCACACAGCTAGGTGAGGGCCCGGGGTGCTCACACAGCCAGGAGAGGGCCCGGGGTGCTCACACAGCCAGGTGAGGGCCTTGGGGTGCTCACACAGCCAGGAGAGGGCCCGGGGTGCTCACACAGCCAGGTGAGGGCCCGGGGTGCTCAAGTTTTCTCCGCAAAGGCCCTCAGAGAAGGGGCTCCTGAGCGAGGTGTCCGAAAGCCAGGGGATTCCCACACAGAAAACCCCACACTGCGCCTTTGTCCCGCTTTCTTAAGACTATTGTTAAGGAAAGACTCCTGGTCTGTTCAAATTCCTCCCAGTGAATGGATGAGGCCAGACATCTGCCAGGAGCCGCTCACATTTGCATGCAAATCAGGACACCCGGGGCCCAGCCAGCAGCCCCACTTCCACTCAGGACTGACACCCCTCCAAGTGCCTTCCTGAACTTTCCACTCCTCCAGGCCTGCCTCGCAACAGCGAAGTAATGAGCGTATTCGAGGGAGATTAATTATTTAGACGCAGTGTCCTTCCATGCAAATTGCAAAACAAAACATCACATTGTCTTCGGGAAAGCCTGCAGCAAAGTCCCAGTCAGCAAGACCTGCTCCCGGATCCCACTTTTCCTTTCTGTCTGGGTCGGGAGTGGAGAAGCCCAGTGGCCTGAGATGTAGGGGAGGGCCCCTTTTTCTGCACTCCAGGCCTTTGCCTGGGGTTACACCTCCTCAAAACCACTCACCCCCCATTCATTCATTCATTCATTCATTCATTCATTCGCTCGCTCCCTCAGAGCCATGTCCTGCTCTAGGTGCCTGGGCTGCAGCAGTGACCCCGGCAGGCAAGGTCCTCTCTCAGGCCGGTGCCACCGGCAGTCTGGCGCTTCCAGGCCGGGTCCCTCCCCACCAACCCTGCCGTTTGCGCACCTGTCCCCGTCGGGGGAGCCCCTTCCGCCTGCATCTTCCCAGCCCATCCAGCGGGGACTCCCCGGGCCGGATGGGGAGCTGCCCACACCCCTCTGCACCCACGAAGGACACGGGCTGCAAACTTTGCTCCGTCCCCACGCGGCCGCGGGGGAGCCCAGCAGGCTCACTTCAGGGGCGGACCAGGCTCCCCCGACATTCCATCATCCCTGGCGCCTCCGAGCGCGGAGCTTGGAGGGCGAGGTCTCCTCCCCACACAGACCGCCCACAGCGGAGCGGCTCGTGCGATGCCCGGACTTCAGAGCCCCGGGAGCTTTGTGAATCGCGCCCCTTGTCCCTCTTTACCCACAAGGCCACCGCCAACACCGCCTCCTCCTCCTCCCTTCCCACAACCTTCCTCCCCACTCCCCGCCCGTTCCGCTCCGCTGGCCCGGCTGCCTTCCCAGCTCACACCCCGCAGCCCTCCTTCCCCCGGGCCCGGGCATCTCCTCCCCCGCGTGGGTCCCCAAAACCCAGCGGGCTCGCCGCCTGTTCCTGCCTTTGGCCATTTCTGCCTGGCCTTCCTGGCGAGCTGTGGTTCCCCCCAGCCCCGGGGGGCTTTGGGGGACCAGGAGGCTCTTAGGTTCCTGTTCCCGACTTCGTCCTTTCCCCCAGCTCGGCGAGCCGCGCCCCCTCGCCCCTAGGCCCGCGGTTCCCCAGACACCCGCGGGCTCGCCAGGTGGCCAAGTTTGAGGCCACCTGCCTTCGCTGCAGCCCACACCTCCCGCGCTGCCCAGCGGGCGAGGGCACTTACCCCGAGGCGCGGCTGCTGGGGGTGGGGTGCGCGCGGACCGGCACCCACGGGGGCCGCGGGAGGAGGAGCGGCTGAGCGGCGGCGCCCGGCTCCTAGGAGCCCCGGCCGAGCAGCGAGACAGGAGGCGACCGGCCACGCGAGCAGCAGCCGCCGCGCCGGCCTGCGCGGATCCGGCTCTCGGGCCCGGGCGGCGGGCAGGGGTGGGGGGGAAGGAGAGGAGGGTGCAGAGGGCGGGGCAGTGCGCGGCCGGGTCCGGAGGAGGCGCTGGGCTCCGAGCGATGCCAACGCCCGGGCTGGCGCCGCCGGCCCCTCTCCCCGCCCGGAGCGCGCTGCGCACGGGCCGCGCCCAGCTCCCCGCTCGCCGCCGGCGCCTCGCAGCGCCCCGCTTTGTGCCCGCAGCCGGCGTGCACCTGGTGTAAGCAGAGGCGTCAGCTGATGGGCCGCGCGCCGATTGGCTGCTCCGCGGCTCCCCCACAACCCCGTCCCCGCCCCGCCCCCTCCCCCCAATCTCCCCCCTCCCCCCCCGCCCCGCGCGCTGGGCACCATCTGTAGCCTCGCGACAAAGGCGCGGCGCCGGGGTCTCGGGTGGCCCGGCCGCCCCGCGCCGCCGCCGCCACCGCCGCGGGGAGCAGCGGCCGCCGCTTTTTGTCTGGGGGCTGGGGGCGGGGGGGCCGCTGCGGCGAGGTTAGGAGGCACAGCGCCCCTCTCTCAGCCCGGCGCCAGGGGGCCAGGTCTCTGCGCAGCGCGGATCTGACCCTCGGTTTCAAAGGCGCGGTGGTCCTCCCGCGCTGTGTGCGCGCCTGGGTGGGCGACACGCGTGGCCGTGGAGCTGGCCCGCGCCCTTGCCGCGGGAAGGTGGACTCCATGCACGGCGAAGCTTTCGGATAACGTTTTCTGAAACTTTGTCATTGCAGCTTCTGGTGGGACAGGTGTGAAAGTTGTGTTCAGATGAGCGGTGGGGACTGCGGTCCGAGAGCAAGGGGTGACCTCGACCCGCTGCCTCCTGCACGCCCCCTACTGGGCACCGAGCCCACAACCGGGCATGTGCCCTCACGGGGACTGAACCTTGACCTCCTGGTTCATAGGTTGATGCTCAACCACTGAGCCGCACTGGCGGTGCCCAAGGGTCAGACTTTTGTCTGCCCTTCCCCTCCCCCTCCCTCGTGCTGATTGCATGTGGCTAGGAGTGTGTCTGCAGGAAGGTGGGCCTTGCCTGGAAATCCAGAACTTGAGAGATGAGGGGAAGCCGCCAGGCTTAGGAGCCTCCTTGGGGCGGTCCAGCCCGGATGGGACGGAGAAACTGCCCGGAACGGAGGCTCCGCTCCCCGAGCGAGGGAGAGCCAGGCTCAGGAGCCCTGGGCGCCTGTTTGGGGGCGTGCTTCAAGCAGGAGCATTATTCGCCCCTGGGCGCTGACCACCCCTGGACACTGACCGCCCCTGGGCGCTGAGGGCTCGGGGCCAGAGAATTGGGTGACGTTTCTTCACCAGGTCTCAGAGCAGAACCACTGGGGAGTGGGAGACAGCATTCCCCAGTCCTCTCTGAGGTCTTGGCGCCTGGGGGTTACACCTCCTCAAAACCAGGCGTAAAGCTACCCCCACCGGACGATGACCTGGCCTGTGGTCCCTGTGGCGTTTCCCGGTGTCTGGCAGGTCTTGGCAACTGTCTGGTGCTCCTGTCTGTCCGTCTGCTTTGCTGGCCTGACTCTGCCATGCGGATGCCAGCGCGTCTTAGAAGATTCCAGGGAAGGGAGGTACGCTCGGGGTCCAAGGCAGACGAGAGCAGGACCTCGTTACAACCACGGGGGCAGCTGCCGCCTGGGAATGAGTCAGATTGAAGAGCTTTCAGGCACCTTTCCCGAGAGTCACACTTTTACAAAAGTATGTTTTCATGGATTTTTTTGAGAGGAAGGGAGAGGGATAGAGATAGAAACATCAATGATGAGAGAGAATCACTGATCGGCTGCCTTCTGCACGCCCCCCCCCGGGGACCGAGTCCTGCAATCAGGGTATGTGTCCTGACCAGGAATCGAACCGTGACCTCCTGGTTCATAGGTCGACGCTCGACCCCTGAGCCACACTGGCCGGGCAAGAAGTGTTTACTTGTAGGTTACACAGGACATTAGACATGTACTGTACATAAGAAAGGTTAACGCAGGGAGTCATTTGGGGGTCTGGAACGGGTTAATTCAATTTACATGATTTCCAATTGGAAAAAACGGTTCCGGTTTTTTAACAAATGGCTTCTGAGAGCAAGGGGTGATATCGATCCGCTGCCTCCTGCACGCCCCCTACTGGGGACCGAGCCCACAACCGGCATGTGCCCTGACGGGGACTGGTTTTTTTAACAAATGGCTTGAACAGCCCTTCCCCCCAGCCCCACCCCAGAACAAATTAGGTTCGAGAACTGAGGTTCCGCTGTATTTGTAAAAATGAGCAAATCGGGGTTTCCCACAGATTTCCCATCCTCAGCCGGCTGTGACTGTAGGGTGGTGGGCAGACGTCCGGGAGCCGAGGCAGACATGAGCCCTTCCCCCCATGCTCTTCAGGGGCCTTTGTTGTCTCCCCCCCACGCCCCCACCCCCAAATGTCAAACTTCCCGAGCAGTTAGGTGCCTGGGGGACCGGAGCTCCCAGGGCACTCAGAAAGGTAGGCGTGTCCTGCAGTTTCGTGGGGTCCTGTGGCCACGTGACGCCTGCGTTTAAAAACCTGCAAGACCAGATGCATTACTCTTTCATGTAAAGAGGGCGATGGCCAGCGTCGCTCCCACCTGGCCGGCCGTCGCTCTCGCCCCCGAATTCGGGTCAGCATCGTTTGTTCAGAAACCAGGAGACGGCTGGCCCTGCTTGCAGACGTCAAGTTCGACACAAAAGTGGGATTTGCTGGAAACAGCCTCCGAGCGCTTCGCTGCCGGGCGTGATTCTCCAGAAAATCTTCGTGTCTGAGCGATTGCCTGGCATCGACACCTGGAAGCTCATGGCTGTCTGTCTGTCTGTCTAACAAGGACACTCGTCAACTTGCACCCACGCTTCTCTCTCAACAGGGGGCAGCTGTTACTGAGGCAGTGGGTTCTCCCAGGTGCTTTTCACAAGTTTCTTCTTAAAAAAAAAAAAATATATATATATATATATATATATATATATAAATATATATATATAATTGATTTCAGAGAGGAAGGGAGAGGGAAAGAGAGAGAAACCTCAATGATGAGAGAGAATCATGGATCGGCTGCCTCCTGCACGCCCCCCACTGGGATCGAGCCTGCAACCTGGGCATGTGCCCTGGCCGGGAATCAAACACAGGACCCTTCAGTCCTCAGGCCGACGGTCTACCCACTGAGCTAAACCAGCTAGGGCCTTGAGTTTCTTCTTGTTCCTGAAAGTTGTGGTCACTAACAGTGGATGAAGCACGTGCAGGACGCCCTCAGAGGGGTGTGCGGGGCGGGGGGGGGGGGGGGCGGGCAGCGATGCATGGGACCCTTCAGCACACACACAGTTCATAGGAAGACAGCCACACGGAGGGTGTGGCGCCCAAACTCTGCAGGGTCTTGGGGAAGGGAGGGGCCTGTGGATGTCAGGCTATTGGGGGCCATTTCCTAGATGAAGCCGAAATAAAAGGGAGCATGGAGCTGGTGAGGGAGAAATGCTCTTCCTTCTCCTTTTATTTTGTGGATTATTTTTATATGAAGGTTCTTTTTAAAAATATCTATCTATCTATCTATATATATATTATTGACTTTTTACAGAGAGGAAGGGAGAGGGATAGAGAGTTAGAAACATCCATCAGCTGCCTCCTGCACGCCCCCTACTGGGGATGTGCCCGAAACCAAGGTACATGCCCTCAACCGGAATCGAACCTGGGACCCTTCAGTCTGCAGGCCAACGCTCTATCCAGTGAGCCAAACCGGTCAGGGCTATTTTGTGGATGTTTTAATCCTCTCCAAGGTCACTGTCAGTGCCTCTGCCCACTGTTCTTTGGAAGCCAGCCTTGACGCTTCGTCAGGGGTTCTGACGTCCACGTTGATTTCAGAAATGGACAGAGCAGTGCCCATTACCTCCAAGCACACGGCTCTGGGGTGCGGCCCTGCACTGGGAGAGAAATAACTTGCAACGGGCAAGGGCGAGAAGACAGGCAGGCAATTTAGAAATTGTCTCCTGGCCTCGGCCGCGATTGAAGGCAAACAGCTCCGATGATTGCGGCCGGGTGTTGGCGTCTCCGCGTCGCCCGTGGGTGGAGGGGAGCAGGGGGATGAGCAACCGATGGCGTCAGCCAGCCGCTGTGGTGCGGGGTGGTCAGGAGCCTGTGCCTGTGGCTGGACGGGTGGCAGCGGTTACCTCACCTTTGGGACCTCAAGGTTTTCATTCCTAAAATGGGCACAGCGGTGAGACTCGCAGAGGCTGTGTTCGGGTGAAACGCGTGCTCACCTACGGGCTTAAGCTGGGCGTTGCATTAGAGTAGATGCCCACTTTGTGCCATTTCTTCTTAGTGTTTTTCTTCTCTTCCCTGAATACAAATGCACATTATCTTTATTTTTTAATATATTTTTATTGATTTCAGAGAGGAAGGGAGAGTGGGAGAGAGAAAGAGAGAAGAGAGAAACATCAATGATGACAGAGAATCATGGATCGGCTGCCTCCTGCACGCCCCCTACTGAGGATTGAGCCTGCAACCCAGGCCTGTGCCCCACCAGGAATCGAACCGTGACCTCCTGGTTCTTAGGTCGATGCTCAGGCCCTCAGCCGCGCCGGCGGGCACATGTGCACATTATTGCCAGGGATAAGGTCGGAAACGGGGCTGGGTGGAGGGGGGGATGGGAGGGAGTCTTCCTAGAGCCATCAGTGGTCACAGGGGCCTCGCCGCTGTACCTTCTCTTCCAATGGCTTCTCCGAGTGAAGCGGGTCCCTGCCGCCTCTTTGCTCTTAAGCCAACAGTAGTTGCAAAATTAAAGAAAAAGATCTTAGAATTTGGAGCGACCTCTCCGAACCCGAGAAATCCTGTCCTGTGACTCCAATGTGTGATTTTACCACTCACGATTTATTTATTTATTTACTGTCATCGAAATGTCACAAAACATGGCGAGAACGCAATGAACCCCCAAACAGGTGCATTGCTTTGTCTAACCTACAAATTCATGTTTAACGACCACGTGCATAGAATGTGTGCAACCAAAATTATAAAATGTTGAAAATTGTTAAAACCAATAACCCGAGATAAATGCCTCCTTTGGGAATTTTTGGCAGAAAAAATGTATTCCTGTCAAATGGGCGTGACAGGCACTCGCTCCTCTTTCCGGAGTGCTGTGCGTCTCTGTGTTGGGTTCACTCGGTTTTGGAAGCCAGTGTCGAAGGGTGAGACGGACCTGTGGGAAGGAAGAAATCAAGGAGGGCGTTAAACATGGGGGCACAGGCCAGGAAATTCATCTCCGCCTACAGGGGATCGGCCAGCTGGATTATACAGCGCTTTCTTCCTCTCCCTCCTCTTCCCCTCCTCCCCCTCCCCCTCCTCCTCTTCCTTCTCCTCCCCCTCTTCCCTCTCCTCCCTCTCCTCCGTCCTCCTCCCTCTCCTCCTCCTCCTGCTCCTCCCTCTACTCCTCCTCCTTCTCCTCCTCCTCCTCCTCCTCCTCCTCTTCCTCCTTCTCCTCCTCCTCTCCTCCTCCTCCTCCTCCTCCTCCTCCTCCTCCTCCTCCTCCTCCTCCTCCTTCTCTTCCTTCTCCTTCTCCAGCTGCAAAAAGCTTTATTGTTTCACTTGGCCCAATGCATGGGAGAGGGCTCCAGGGGGTTAAAAGGCTGCCTCGTGCTTGCAGGGAGAGGCTCAGGCAGGAGCCAGACACCAGGGGATGCAGAGGGGCCCCTCAAAGGCCTCTGGGCTCCAAAGGCTCCTCGTGGTGCTTGAGGGCGAGTAGGGTGCTGTGGGACGGGCGCTGGGGCCGTTTCAGCGGCTGGGGCTGGGGCGATGCCCTGGCCTGCAGGCGAGGATGAGAGGCAGCTCAGACCGGGTCGCGGAGGCCTGTAGACAGCCCGGTGTTCCCTGCCAGAGGTCACGGGGAGGTCAGGGTGCGGGCGCCTCTTTCCAGTCCTTTGTCCCCATTCAGACGGAGGACGTGGCCTGACCCAAACACAGGCTCCTCTTTCCGAGAACACCTGTCGTTCGGGAGCAAATGTGAGGGACCCTCCTTGGCAACTCCTGTCCCCAAAGGCCATGTGCCTGTCCGGTTCTGTCTGCGGCCCTGCCACACGCACCCCCCCCCCCGCCCCCCCGCCGCTGCTTTCTGTAGCCAAAGGGGAACGTGGTCTGAGCTGTGCGTGGCTTTCCTGCAAAGCCTAAAGGCGTTTCTCTTCTCCTCCGCGGGGTCTGAGCGGGGCTTTAAGCGGGCGAGCTGGCTTTCAGCCCAGCCCTAGCGCCCTGCGGCCTCAGCGGAGCTCGGATGCTACCGATGCTCCAAGGAGTGGAGGTTACAGGTCAGGGTTGCATCTGCACTTCAGCGGCGGCGAGTTGCACCTCCACTTGGTGCCCGGCGCTCCCCTCTCTCTCCCCCCGGGGCTAGTGTCGCATGTGAATCCAGGCAGAGGACACCCTGCCTGGCGACAGAGTGGACCCGCCTCGGCGACTCAGCGCTGCGCTCAGTGGATTCCCCTCCGCCTGTCTGAGCAGCGGCGAGGAGCCGTCTGCCCAAGGATGAGCACCTCAGTGGGCCGTCCGTAATGTGACAGGTGCCACTTACAGCCTCAGGAGGCAATTACCGTCACCGTCACCGCGCTGTCCCGCCTGGGAGAGGCAGGGAGGTTTGGGACAGGGAAGGCGTGCTGGCTGTTTGGAAGCTCCGTCTCCGTGTCATTTGTCACCCACGGTGATCGTATCGCACCCGTGTATGGAGCCGTGGCTGCGAGCCCAGCACTGAGCGGATTTCACACGCGTGGGTCCCTGTCATCGCGTGGAAAGGCCCCGGGGCAGGGCCGGAACGCCACGTGGTGGAGGAGCCACTGACCCCGCGAGGAAGTGCTCACCTGCGCTCCTCCGCGGAGAGATGGTGAACTGGCCTTTCCCTGCGGCCCCTGTGCCTTCCTGCCCCGACCCAGCAGCCTCCTCCACCCCAGCCCAGCTCCCCTCCGCCTTCCCTCCGCAGGTTTGCCTGCAATCCTGACTGTAAGCGTCCCCGACACCGGGGGGCCCTGGCTGAGAAGGGGGCCCTGGCTGAGAGGGGGGCCCTGGCTGAGAGGGGGGCCCTGGCTGAGGAGGGGAGCCCTGGCTGAGGAGGGGGGCCCTGGCTGAGGGGGGGGCCCTGGCTGAGAGGGGGGCCCTGGCTGAGAGGGGGGCCCTGGCTGAGGGGGGGGGGCCAACAGGTTCAGATTCCAGGCCACGGATTTGGAAACTCCGAAAGGATATTTGCTTTTGATTCCACGTGTTTCTGAACTGCAGCCCCCCCCCCTCCCCGGTACTGTGTCTGCACCGGCGGTGGGGCCGCGGCCTCCCCGGTACTGTGTCTGCACCGGCGGTGGGGCCGCGGCCCTGGGTGTGTCTCGGCACCAGAGCAGCGCAGGTGGCCCGGAGCCCGTGGACTGGGCGCTGGTTGATTTTCTCAGCAGAGACCGGACACTAAAATGTGCGCGATGTCCACACCTCAGCTCTCCGTTCTACTCGGAGCAACAGGAGGGAGCATCTGAGGCCTGGCTGTCAGGTGCTGATTCCCGGCGCCCTGGGTCGCATTTCCGCTTTCTGACGTGTCTGATGTTGACCCGATGGCTGGTCACATAGGGAAGGAGGTGGTTTCTAGAAGTCCCTGCTGTGCACTCAGCATTGTGACCCACACCCTCAGCCTCCTGTCCCCGGGCCCAGCAGGAGGCCTCAGCGTCCACGCTGCCTGCAGGGAAGGGAGGCCCCAGGGGAGCGTCTCCACGGAGCAGACCTGGGGGGCGGGGGGCTCATGACGGCAAGTCCTGAGCTCAGAGCTCCCGAAGGTCCTGGGCTGAGGCTGGGGAGCGGCCTGCCAGGTGCTGGGTGCTGGTGCCAGGTGCTGGGTGCTGCTCCCGGGTGCTGGGTGCTGCTGCCGGGTGCTGGTGCTGGGCGCTGGGTGCTGCTGCCGGGTGCTGGTGCTGGGTGCTGGGTGCTGGTGCTGGGTGCTGGGTGCTGGTGCCAGGTGCTGGGTGCTGGTGCCAGGTGCTGGGTGCTGCTCCCGGGTGCTGGGTGCTGCTGCCGGGTGCTGGTGCTGGGCGCTGGGTGCTGCTGCCGGGTGCTGGTGCTGGGTGCTGGGTGCTGGTGCTGGGTGCTGGTGTGTTCGTGTGCAGGTGGGTCCCGGGGAGTCACTGGAGCAGGTGCTCGGACCACGTCCCTCAGCACAGTGCCTCCCGCCAGCCCCGCTCCCGCGCTCAGGAGCCCATGTGTGACTCATTTTTAACAACCTCCTTGCTTCCTTCTGTGGGTACAGCGTGCGGCTTCCTCCTGGTGACCTCCCCCAGTGGTGAGTGGCCCTCGCTCCCCCCACTTTCCTCCCTCCTCCTGTCTGCTCACTGTGTGGATCACAGCAAACTGCTGAGTAAAGGCTCTGGGCCCAGGATGGCAGGAAGGTGTGGGCAGGCCCTACTCCGACACACGCTCTCCACACCTCCGGCTCCTGGCCCCTCTCAGCGGGCTGGGGGTTGCCTGACCTTCCGTGCATACCTCTCCTTGCACCTCCACCACGGAGCGGGCCTGCACACCCGACAGTGAGCGACTTTGGCTAAGACGGTGTCTGACCCGAGTGTTTATCCCCAGTGCTGACCCATCGCCTGGAACAGAGATGACGGGAAAGGGAGGTTTTGAATCAGTGAAGGAAAGAAATACTCCTTCCGGGCCACGCCTCCCCCAGAGCTCGGGCCCCTTTGCACGCGTCGTTTGGACAGATTTCTGTTGAGCGTGTGCAGCCGGGGGTTAGCGAAGGCGGCAGGCTCGGGGCCTCCTCGTCCTCTCATATCCATGCACCCTCTTCCGGAAACAGAAGGGGGCGCCTCCTGGGTCTGCCTGAGGTCACTCACAGGGGAGGGTGAGTGGATGCTGCTTAGACCGGAAGCTCTACCGTTACCCACGGAGTCCCACAAATGCGCCCGGAGGGCATTTACCCGGCTTTATAGCGGACGGAGCGGCCACTGTGGAATCACCCGCGGAGCAGGCGGAGTGTTCGGGGACTCGGGGCGGACCCCAGAAGGAGGCAGAGCCTCAGACTCTAGCATCCATTTCAACTCCACTCTTATAGCCATTTTCCCGTGAATCTCCCTTTGAAGAACAGATTTGCTCTCTAAAAGCAGAGAAAGAAAACTTTGCAAAGCATGGGCATTGTTTGTGAGAAGCGAGGTTACAGAAAGAAAATAGTGTGCTATGTTCTTTATTATTCTTGTGGTGAAAAACACACATAGCGAAAAACTACCATTTTAACCGCTTCTAAGTCTCAGTAGAGCGGAGGTAACCAAGCAGGCGTCGCTGCGCAACACATCGCTACAACGTCTCCGTGTTGCGAAACGATCCCTTTCCAGACGGCGATGTTTGAACAGCACGGCATTCTGCTATTAACTGCTCACTTCAGCCTGTGTTTAAATCTGCCTCCCTCCCTCTTGGCCGGTTTTCCACGCCAGCAGGCGGGAAGAGACGCACTCCCCTCTCCCGTCTCTGCACGCGGAGGCGCCTGGGCACGCGGGCTGCGCCCCTTTGTCCTGAACTACCACGTCCCGGCTTTATTTACACGACGGAGGCCCGGGGTTTATTTGGGACCATTTCGTTCAACCCCTTCTGTGACGGATGAGGACACAGGTTCCAGGGCGCCTGGGAATCACGGAACGAGGTAACAGCAGCAGGTGCACCCGCCTCCTGATCTCCTGAGGCAACCTCCTTCAGCTACTCAGTTAGCTCCCTTCCCGCTCAGGTGTCAGCGGGTTATCCGCGGTCTTGCACATGGAACCCTCCGCTCCGTGCGCGCTCCGGCGGCTTTAGCGCGTCCTGCGGGGCCGGGAGGGGGCGGGGAGGGAGGCGGATATTAATAACGGGGAGGGGAGGGAGGCGGATATTAATAACGGGGCGGGGAGGGAGGCGGATATTAATATGTCCACTCGCTCCCTCTGTGTGGCGGGCGCTCACAAGGGGCTTTACTGAGGCGGCCTCACTTTGTTTCAACTTTAAAAACTTGTCTTTGAACTTTACTGTAAACGCTGCCAAGTACACGTAGCAGAGCAGGCACTGTGTTAACCGTCTACATCCTGCCAAACCGAAGCGCTGCGCCCGTGAAACACCATCTGACCATCCTCCCCTCCCTCGGCCCCTGCAACCAGCCTTCCTGCTCTGATTGATGGCCTTGACCCCTAAGGGACCCAACCCCATGGAGGGGGAGTGGCTCAGCATGTGTCTTTCTGGGACCGGCTTTTCACGTGGCACCAAGCCCTCCAGTTTCATCCACGTGGTAGCTGGGCCGGCGGCTCCATCCCTTTCGAGGTGGAACAATATTCCGGTGTGTGGAGGCACCACGTGCGGCTTGCCGTTCCCCGGCGAGGGGTCGGGCTGCCTCCCCTCCGTGGGAGCTTACCACCCTCATCTCGGGACGTTAGGCTGACGAGCCGGCCTCGGATCTGAGTCAGGCTCCTCCGTGCCCGCCCGAGGCTGCCTCCCAGACCCGCGGCAGCTGGGCCTGCAGCGGCGCGTGGGGCTGGGAGTTCTGCCTGTCACCCCTCAGGGCCTTATCCGCGAGTGGAGATAATCGAGGAGCAGTGAGTAACCTTTAAAAATTGACCAGGTTTTTAACCTTTAAGGGCTATTTACTTGCTGGGAGTAAGGTATTTATTCCAAGCGATTTCTCATCGTATGAATAGATGGCAACATTCAAATAAAAGGTGGAATTTTGTCCCCAAGCACACAGTTCCTTAGCAAAATACAAGGCGTACAAAAGCAGCTCCCACCGTTAAAAGTCATTATGCCCTTTGAGCGGCGGAGGGAAATGGGCCCGGCCTGCGTGACTCCGCAGTGAAACGGAGCAGAACCAACAGAGCATTAAAAACCTCTGCCCAGGCCCAGCGCCAGGCCCGGCGTCGCGCTAAATGCGGATATCCACGACCTCATTTCGTCTCCTCCTGACCCCTGGGAAAGGGAAGGGAGGTGAGGAGAGAGGCTGGGTAATGGGGTGGGGGTGGGGTGAAAGGAGAGAGGCTGGGTAATGGGGTGGGGGTGGGGTGAAATGTGCCCCCCTGTCCTGTAAGGTGATCCTATTAGTGTTTAAAATGTGGCCTTGCCGGGCAGGGGTGGCTCAGTGGTTGAGCGTCAACCTATGAATCAAGAGGTCAGGGCACATGCGCAGGTGGCAGGCTCCATCCCCAGTAGGGGGCAAGCAGGAGGCAGTCTGTCAATGATTCTCTCTCATCATTGATGTTTCTCTCTCTCTTCCTCTCTGAAGTCAGTAAAGGTGTATATATTTTTTAAAATGTGACCTTTGGATAACAGGGTCTTTGCAGAGTTCAAACAGGTCACTGGGAGGCGGGGGGAAATAATCCAGTAGAACTGGTGTCCTTATCAACAGACAACTTGGACGCAGATTGAGACAGAGAACAGGAGGCCGCACGGGGGAGGGATGCTTCTAGAAGCCACAGAAAACCAAGGATTGCCAGCAAATCACAGAATGGGGAAGAGGGTAGGAAAGGTTCCCCTGGAGCCGCAGCCAGAGCTGCCAGGCGACGCAGTTATTCCTGATGGCTAAGCCACCTGGTTTGGGAAACACGGTTGCGGCAGCCCGGGGACACGGACACAGTAACTCCCGGGTCTAAAGGACGCAGGTGATGGGGCTGGAGTTTGGACACAGGCTCTAACCGAGAGCTCAGTCCAAAGTTATCCGCTACGCTTCCTCATAACACTTAGCAGCGATCGTGAACATGGTTATCATTCATAATAAACGGTGGTGCTATTGCTGGTCCCTTCACCCCCCACCGTCGCCGGGACTACAGGTGGGGGTTACTTGTCACAGATGCAAAGGCCCATTCCTCTCGCCCGCACTGAGTGTGAGGTCCGCTGTCTGTGCGTGAGCCGCCGGCCTGGTTCACGCACCGGACTGTCCCCGCTAAAGGGCAGTGTGTCCTGAGCGGTGTGCCCGGGACGCCCGAGGCTGGGGCAGACCCTTGGCGGAGGGATCACTCATTCAGGCCTCGCACAGAGCGCGGTCCTGGACCCACAGCCGTGCGTCCGGAGCGAGGGGAGACCGCGCACCACTCAGTCCCGCGTGTGGCCGGGATCTACCTGCAGAGAATCGTTAGAGCCCTGAGCTCTGCGCTCGTGGTTAGCATCCGAACGTGCTAACATCACTCAGCTCCTCCCCTTCCAGGGCCTGGAGCTCGTTGGTTCCACGGAGACACACGGACTGCGCTCCCCACACGGGCGTCAGAGGCGCGCTTGGCGGTGACCGGACGCTCTGGACTCTCCCTTCCAAGTCAGTCAAGTGTGTGCGTGGAGGGCTGGGGGTGGGCGGGGAGTCAATTCTGGGTTCTTCGTCACGATCACAGTGGGTTAGGATATTTTTAAAGGGGAAGCAAGTTCAGCAGAAGCAGCCCAGGGTCATCCTCTCCCTGCTAGGCCCTCCGCTGGAGTCCCGCGTGGTTCGCCGCGGAAGAGCACCCTGGGAGTGAGTGGAAGGCAAAGCGACCTGCTGTTCCAGGGTCACAAAGGAGCCCCGCCCGCGTCTGGGGGGGAACGCTGAGCGGGCCGTGAGGGCGGGGCGGGCAGGACAGGCGGCCATGCGGTTTCTAATTTAGGTTCTGCTAAACTAGGCTCGCTGGCTGGCGTGGACTCTCTGGGGAGTCCCGTGGTCCCGTGACCTTGGCGGGGTGACTTGTGAAAAAGGAGACGCGCAGCTCCGAGCTGCAGCCCGAGGCTCCTGGGAGGGCAGCTGCGCTGTGTCTGTCCGAGTGGGGTCTTCAGCAGCCGGGGCGCCCCATGGAGCCCTTCTCCTTGCTGAGTCTGTCTGCATGACGTCATGCATGCAGTTCCTAGATTGGGGAGGCGGAGAGAATCGCGGCTGATATCCGCCAACGGTGTCTATTTCCTTTCCCACTTACCTCGTGTCATAGCTTTGGAGTCAAAATAATTCCACAGCCCTAGCTGTAGATAGAACCTCCGCCTGCAGACTGAAGGGTTGAGGGCACATGCCTGGGTTGCGGGCTCGATCCCCAGTGTGGGGTGTGCAGGAGGCAGCTGATCAATGATTCTCTCTCATCATTGATGTTTCTATCTCTCTCTCCCTTCCTCTCTCTGAAATCAACAAAAATATATTTAAAAAATAATAATAATCCCCCAAATCTCTATTACCTCTCAGTTACACCACATGACTCCGACTGTGTCCAAGGTGGGAGAGCCAGGGCCAAGCAGGGACTGGCAGCCCCCCCGCCCCTCCCCTCCCCCCCCCTGTCTGGCTCTGCCTCCCCGAGCTGCCCGCCGCCTGGCCCAGGCCTGGGCTGCAGCTCGGAGCCATTTCTCGCAGTCCAGCTGCCCGCGTCGCAGAGTTCGTCCCTAGCGTGTGGCATTCGCTGACAATCTGTCACCTTGGAGCCCCACCTCCAGCGTCCGCCCTTTGCTTGAGAAATTAGACCCCAAAGGGCAGATCTCGGCGTGGAGGGACACTCGCTCTCCATGGTGAATCCGCGATGTAACCCGGGCTCCAGCGCGGCCGCCTGGGTCTCGGTGCTGTCGCAGCTCCGGGAGGGAGAGCGAAGGACCCATTTGCCTGAGCTGCTGGGAGCAGCCAGAGCGGCCGCCTACCGGATCCCGCGCTCTTTCCAGAGTCTTCTTACCGCCTCAGCTCCCTTCCTTCCTCTCCCAAACCACCAGAGACTTCCCCCTTGCAGCCCTTAGCTTTCCCTGCAAGCCATTCCAAACCGGTGGCTGAAACACGCATTGGTGATTTCTGGCGAGTCTGTGGGCTGTATTCGGGGCGGGGCGGGCTTTGTGGGGCTGGCACATCTGGGGCGGCCCCACACATCGGGGACAGAGTGCCCCAAAGTGCAGCCTCCTCCCCCTCTCGGAGGCAGACCTCGGCTGCTTCCCGGTGATCCCTGAGGGCGAGCCCCAGCGCACGGGCGCTTCCGAGGCGGCGTCTGCATCCCTCGGACGTGCCATGGGCCACGCCCCGAATCAAAACGGGGCCCAGAAGCCGTGGTTGTTGCAGGCTCGTCCCTACGGATCCATTCAGTGAGGCCCAAACTCCTCCTGTGGTTTCCTTCTTCCTGAACGCACCTGCCCCCCACCCCCCGGGCCACGGAGGCCATGGGCAGGGCGCTCCCGCTGTTTCCAGTGGCTGCCACGCTGCCTGGTCCCCAAGCTCCATCCCGTCAAAATGCCTGGGCCACATTCATCACAGAATAAAACCCATAAGCCCTGCCACGTGCTGGCGGCAGGCTGCGGGGCTGGAGGGAGGGGGCCAGTACCCAGTAGGAGCAGGGCTCAGCTTTACAAGAGGAAGGTTCCGGAGGAGGCGGGGGGGGGGGGACGACAGGGCGCGGCAGTGTGAATGCACCTCAGGCCACTGAGCTGGGCACTAGGACATGTCAAAGTGGTTTATTTGTGTGTTTTTACCACAATTAAAAAAAAAACTTAATTGATATTTAGAGAGAAAGAGGAAGGGAGACAGAGACACACGGGTTTATTTTCCACGTGTGGATGCATTCCTGGGTGGCTGCTTGTGTGCGCCCTGACCGGGGCTCGAACCCACAGCTCCCGTGGGTTCCTGCCACGCGTCCTCCTCTTGTCTTGCCTCCTGACCTGCCGCCCCGGACGCGGGGCACAGCTCACCGTCAGAGCAGCACGTGGAGGGTCGCGGGGGGAACTGTTCTCATCCCTCTCCACCCCTCCCCACACTTCCCCGACATCGGGTGCTTGTCTGGCGCCGGGGGCTCCGTTACAGACGGAGACGATCCTCAGAGGAAAGGCATGTGGCTGAGACGCACCTGCCGCACCGTGTCTGTCAGCGTCGCCGCCTCCGGGGCCCCAGAGCCCTCGCCGGAGAGGGAACAACTGTTCTCACGGCAGGGAGCCTCCTCCTGACCCAGCCGAGGTGACAGGGCGGCCGCGATCCGAGGGCACCCCTGCCTCTGGGCGTCCCGGGGCCCCGGGGCAGGGCTGGGCATTGGAAACCAGAAGACTCCCGTGCAGTCCAGGCCTAACCTCTCTGTTCGCGAATTGCCTCATTTTAGGCAAGTGCTCCCTCTCTGAGCGTCCACCGTTTTTATCCACAAAAAGTGAAACAGCGACACCGCGGTGTGTGGCAGTCGGACCTGCTGACAGTCATCGGCAGGGAGACGGGAGCGTCGCCCGCTCCCTCCTCCACGACCGGATGTAGCCGGGCAACCGGGGAGAGCCTGCGCCCAGGCCGTGTCCCCGTGGCCTTGGGATTGTCGCTCTGCTTCCTAGACAGCAGAGCCGGGCATCCCAGCAGGTGCGGTGCCGTGTGCGTGGTTCAGGCAGGAGAGATGCTGTGAACTCAGCACTGGACCCGCCTCAGGCCCACCGCAGCCACTGCCCTGGCCGCCACCGAGAGCGTAGGAACGAGTCCGAGGGATGCCCAGGCCTCATGCGCCTCACAGCCCGTCTGTGTCCTGCTAAGCTGATGGGTTCGGGCTCAGAGGGTGACTCAGATGTCCTGCCAGGTTGGCCAAGGGCTGGCCCCATTGCCGGGGCAGGACACCCGGCAGAAGGGATGTTGAAGGCGAGGGGAAACGGGCTGACGCTGAGAGTCTCTCGGGGAGGGTCTCCCAGAGCAGGTCTCCATCTGCACGGGGTTCTGAGCACTCTAGAACCTTCCAGCCAGAGCCAGAGAGGAGACTGAATTCTGCGGGTGAGAGGCTGGGACCTGCCTTTCTAAGGAGGTGGCTCATGCGGTCGGAGGGCCACACGGAGAGCAGCCGGGGTTCAGCGCGAGGAACCTCCCATGGTTTCCTTCTGAACCACCTAAAGCAGTGGTGGGCAAACCGCGGCTCGCGAGCCACATGCGGCTCTTTGGCCCCTCGAGTGTGGCTCTTCCACAAAATACCACGGCCTGGGCGAGTCTATTTTGAAGAAGTGGCTTTAGAAGAAGTTTAAGTGTAAAAAATTTGGCTCTCCAAAGAAATTTCAATCGTCCTGTTGATATTTGGCTCTGTGGACTAATGAGTTTGCCGACCGCTGCCCTAAAGGCTTGTGCAAACCGACCTTCTTGCACGTTTGTACGCGTGTTACCTAATGTTTTCTTTGTTTAAACAAGGATGTGATTTCCAGCCTGTTGTCACTGTTCATGTGTTGAAATGAAATGTGATGTCTCTCTTTGAAGTATACCTCCAGGTGTAAGCCACAGTGACTAGGTCATCGCCATCTACTTAACGAGCTACTCCAGCAAGTTTGTCCTGCGGTCCAGTATGACACCCTGTTCCTTCTTCTCACTGAACCCGAATTCCCCGCCAACTTCCCATAGAATCGTGCCCCCCAAGTGGTGCCTGTGTCTGTGGAGGGCTCTCTTGGTCTCTCTTCCTGCTTGGCTCCCCCAGAAGAGGCGCACACCCAACACTTTTAATGTGAAATGTCTCATGACCGCAAGGTCTGACCGTTGAACGTCTCCTCTGGATTCGTTGATCTGTTGCAGTTAGTTGGCACCTGATTGGAATAGCACATCGTACACATTCCTGTAAACTGCACAGAACGGTGTTGGGAGTGCACTTTTCATGAGATGACGGGGGCTGTGGTTTTTAATTAGCTCCTACTTCAAGGATAGACATCACTTGTTAGAATGAGACTTGATGAGACCTCAGCTCTTTGTCATGTCTCTGTTTTACTTTTTTTAATAGCCAGGTTACTCAACGCTATGAGCACCTGAAAGATACATGCTGAAAGCACATTATATTCTAGCATTATATTTTTAGTGGTGTATTCGTGGACATGTTTATTAAATTCTCCTTCAAAGTTATTGGAAGCAAAGGACAAGAAACCAACTAATTATCTCCTGAGAGTAAAAGCAGGGCAGGAGAGCCCAGCTGGCGTGGCTCAGTGGTTGAGTGTCGACCTATGAACTGGGAGGTCACGGTTCGATTCCCGGTCAGGGCACATGCCCAGGTCTTGGGCTCGATCCCCAGTGTGGGGCGTGCAGGAGGCAGCCGATCAATTATTCTCTCTCATCATTGATGTTTCTATCTCCCTCTCCCTTCCTCTTTGAAATCAATAAAAATATATTTTAAAAAATCAGGGCAGGTGAGAGCGAGGCTCTTGTTCCGTGAAGGTACGGGTGAGGGTGATGGAAAGGAATTGGCAAGTGCTGACTCGAAGCACTTTCTTAGGCAGATGTGTTTTAGGGGACAGTACACCTGGTAGCAGAGGCTCAGCAAGCATGTCCCCTGACTCTGCTGGCACCCACAGAGCCTTTGGAAAGTGTGCGCACAGGCGGGCACTGGGGTCCCAGCGTAAATACGGAAAAAAGAAGAGGGGTGAGCAAACCCAGGGCCAAGTAGGCACGGGGGAGACTGAACAAAACCAAGTATCTTCAAATCCTCGCGGGCATCCTCAATCCATGTGCACAGGAGCGATGGATTCGTGATGGCACCCCCTTATCTGTGTGTTAGCGCCGGTCCCCAGCTCAGCCTCCTTCTAGTGGTTTTGTGTGCAGAGTGCCTGAAAACCCAGGACAGGAAAGAGGGAGGGAGGGAGGGAGGAGGAGAAGGGAGGAAGGAAGGAAGGAAAGAAGGAAGGAAGGAAGGAAGGAAGGAAGAAAGGAAGGAAGGAAGGGAGGGAGGGAGAGGAGAGCGAGGGAGAGAGAGTGAGGGAGAGAGGGAGAGAGGGAGAAGGGAGGGAGGGAAGGAAAGAGGAAGGAAGAAAGAGTTTAATTTCCTCCACCTCCCTCTCCTCCTCCTGCTGCATCTGAGGTGGCCCCGAATCTAACAACCTCAGAGGTTTCTTCTCAATACCAAGGTGTTCTGATTCTATGAATCAGGCCCATGTTTATGACACAGGAAGCGAACTGAGCCGCCCTGGTCTCCTTTGCCGTTCTTTGGGACGGAGGCCTGGCAAGGCCGGGTCAGATATGCCGAATTCACTCTCACGGGGAGACGGAGGGCGGGCGAGGGCGTATGCCACCGCTTTGGTGCCGGAACTCTCTTTCCTGCAACTTTACCAAATTGTGAAGCAGGTGCTAGGTTCCGTGGCAGTGTGTGTGTGTGTGTGTGTGTGTGTGTGTGTGTGTGAGGGGGGGGGGAGGTGGCGGCCTCAGCAGAACAGCAGACAGACAGGCTGGAAGTTGCCTCGCTGGTCTCTGACCCCGGCTCCTGTGCGCCCGCCTCAGCTGCGTCATGGTGCCGTCTCTCACTGGTTTGGAGTCTTTTGCCTGCCCCGTTGGTATCTATGATCAAATACCTCGTGACATTTCCGCTTAAGCAGCAAGGTACTCCTGGGAGCGACTGTGGTTCAGTATTTCCCATAGAACTAATAATAATCTGCTGCCTAGGGAACGAGAGCGAGCAGCCGAGGGCTCGGGGAAAGTGGGGGACGCGGGAGAGACCCCGCTCTGTTCCCGTCACTCCAGCCGGGTGTTTTTCTGTCATCGTTTTCCACGCACGTTGTGAGAAGCTTGGCGGAGGCCTAAGGACAGGCCCCAGGGTCTTGCCTCCCTGTCGCCGCGCCTCCTCCCCCGCCCTGTCCGTGCCTCCACGCCTGACCTCGTCTCCACGCACACACCCACCCGTTAAATAGCTTGGAGGAGGTGCTGACAGCGGGCCGCCGGCCCACCTCGCCCCCTCGCTGCGGATCTGGCACGCGGAAGGGCAGAGCCGTGTCCCCCAACACGCCTTCCGTCCTCCATCAGCTGCCCGAGTCCGCTCGGCACTGCTCGGGGCTCCCTTCTTAAAATGGGACGCACAATGTTGCACGTTTGTGACTGTGTCTTGGTAGCTTTTTTACAAAAAATAAAATAAAATTGTTTTATTGATTTTTAGAGAGAAAAGGGGAGGGAGAGAGAGAGAGAGAAACATCCATGATGGGGGAGAATCACTGATTGGCTGCCTCCTGTGCACCCCCCACTGGGGATCGAGCCCCCAACCTGGGCATGTGCCCTGACCGGGAATCGAACCCTGACCTCCTGGTGCACAGGTCAGTGCTCAACCACTGAGCAACACTGGCCGGGCTTCTGGTGTGTGATCTCGAGTGTGGTTCTTACTGTCCAGAATCAAACCTTTCCCCATGTTTCCCCTCTTCCTCCCTCTCATGTCCCCCTTTTCCTTCCTCCCTCCCCACTGTCCTTCTCCCCTCTTCCTCCCACACCTTCTCCCCGCTCCTCCTTCTCCCCTGCTCCCCTGTCTGGGATGACAGAGACAGCCCTGTGCTGGGAGGGGCCGGAGGGTGCAGCGCGAGCGAGCACGAGGCCAGGCCCGTCTGCGCACTCGGCCTCTCTGCAGCTGCTGCGTGCAGAGCGGGTCCCTGCCACCCCCGGGGAGCGGCACCTGCCAGATGCCTCACCCCGGGCTGAGCGGACGGCCGCAGACACCGTCTATGGCGTTTCCAGACGCAGCCCTCAGCTGTGCGGGGGCCAGCCGCCTCCCAACGGGGAAGGGGCCCCTGAAATCCGCCCGCTCATCCTCAGAGCCTCCGTCCGCTGCCGCTTCTCCGCCGAGTGGCATTATTGTGCCTTAAGATAGAATCTGGGGACGTTCACCAGGGCCCCGCGTGCCAGCGCTTTGGGGATAGAACATCCTCAGATCCTCCGAGGAGGCATCAGCAGGAAATTGGAGCCAGAGGGCGGCCTCATACGACAGTAAGGGAGCTATTTTCTTCCCTGGAGACTTAGCCCCACAGACACCACTCCCACGTCTTAGCCCCTGTTACTGAGGACAGCAACGCACGGTCTCAGGTTAAGACATCAGATTTATGTTCTTAACATTAAAGACAAAACGGCTATTTTAATGGGACCGACCAACCAAACGATGACAATCACAATAATGTTGTAATACCTTAATCAATAAAGAAATTAAAAAAATAATGTCGATTATTACTATTTATTCATACAGAGTTTGTGGGCCGGACCACACATGGAGTTTCTCTCTCTATCATCTGTCTCATTGAATGCCCAGCACAGCCGTGCAGAAGAGATCTTCTCAGCTGACTTTTAAAGAGAAGGGGAGCAAAGCGGAGCGAGTTTGGCCACAGGTGTTTCTTCTTGATGCTCCACCTCCTACAGTGACAGGCGGAAGAGCAGGCATTCCCGTCCGCCGTGGGCAGGGATGTAAAGCTTGGGGTAGACGGCTCTGAAGTATGAATCAAAATTAAATACAAACATAACGGCCTTTGGAAAGGAATCTGTGTCTCTACGTGTGTGTGTGCGCACGTGCTAGTATATACACAAATACAGTTACATTTCTATCCATGTCTTATTTGAGCCAAACTGACGGAGGGATCCGCACGGGTCTCTCCAAGGCAGGAGCAGGGGACGTGGGGTAGGGAGTCGCGTGGCCTGGCCCTGCCCAGGCCTGAGGGGGGGAGCTGAGTAAACATGTGACCACGTAGAGCAGGCTGGTTTTAAGTGGATGATGTGCGTCGCCCGAGAATGATGTTATAAATGCCCGCACGGCCCTCGGCAGGGAAAGGTTCCCCACCCCTGCCCAAAGGAATGGTGCCGGAGGGGCGTAGCGAGAAAGAGGGCTTTCCTTCATAACTCGGTGCTCATCTGAACTTTCGATTTATTATTTTTTGCTAACATCGTATGTGACCTTTACGTAATTAAAAAAACTAGTTTAAAAATGAAGTGGGATGAACATGGTCTTTGACTCAGCGATCCTATGTTTAGGAACGTCCCCTGAGGAAATAATTAGCAACTGAACAGAAATATGCGAAGAAAGGTATTCATCGCAGTGTCACTAGAGACCCCTAAGTGTCTACGCGCCCGATGTTCAGTGACATGCGGTCATTCACACAGCCGAATGCCAGGAAGTGATCTGAGGAGAAATGAATAGATACCTGCGTGTGGACCCCCCTCCCCTCTCACGACCGAGACCTTGGCTGGACCAGCGAGGAGGTGGGCACAGCCGTCGGTTCCAGGAACTCCTGTTACAGTCTCGCGGTCAGCTGTGGGCTGAGCGCCGGGGAAGAAGGAGATGGCTGCGCACCCTCTGCAGAAGGAATGGCCCGCGGAGACGGAAGACGCGGGCAGGACGGTCTGGAAGGGAGGGGGCGTGAGAGGAAGGCGGTGACGGCGCAGACCCCGGCCTCCTGAGGAGACGAGTCAAGCTGAGACGCTGAGTGTCAGAAAAATGTTTAGGATTTTCAGAACCGAGGGATAATGACTGTCCATTGGCCCAGTGCCTCTACTTTACACGGGGAGGGGGAGGGGCTGCAGGCTGTATCAGACTAAGTCACCTGTGCCCACCTGAGTGGTGCAAACCAGGCCTGAGACCCGGTGTCCTCCCGTCTGGTCCATGGGCCCAGCTCCCCCCCCCCCCCCCCCCGCCGCCCAGCTGCCCGTCTGCCTCCTGCCTGTGCAGAGGCTGCCAGTCTCATCCCCTCCCTGCCTCCTCCCTGCCTCCTCCCATCTCCTCCCTGCCTCCTCCCTGTGTCCTCCCTGCCTCCTCCCATCTCCTCCCTGCCTCCTCCCATCTCCTCCCTGCCTCCTCCCTGTGTCCTCCCTGCCTCCTCCCTGCCTCCACCTTGGCTCCTTCCCCTGGACCGTTTTTCATTTCCAAGCACTTTGAGAATTTGGAGCGAGGAGCGTGGACATATTGATTGCAATACTCTCATTGTCGCAGCCGGAGGGGAAGGTGAAGAGGCCTGAGACATATGGAGGGAGGCGTGCGCCAGAGGGCGGGCCCGCGATGCCAGCCCATGCGCCACCGGGGCAGGCCGGGTGTCAGCAGGCTCAGAAGCGCGGCCAAGCCTCCTCCCCGCGCGCTGGGCACCCTGCGGGGGCTGAGTCATTCCTCCTCCACGAGCCAAGGAGACCTCAAGAGCAGGGGAAGTTCCCACGCGGCAGCCTCGGGGACGAGAAGTTTCTTTGTCTAAGATGTCTTGGGCCTGGCTGGCGTGGCTCAGTGGTTGAGCATCGACCGACCTATGGACCAGGAGGTCACGGTTCCATTCCCGGTCATGCCCGGGTTGCGGGCTCGATCCCCAGTAGGGGGCCTGTAGGAGGCAGCCGATCCATGATTCTCTCTCATCCTTGATGTTTCTATCTGTCTCTCCTCTCCCTTCCTCTCTGAAATAATAAAAATATATGAAAAGAAATGACTTGGAATGTTACAGCCTAATTTGGTTGGGAACCCACCGGTATTTGCTTACTGAAGCAGCAGATTTGGTCACAGATGACACAGGTACGGCCCCACGCCCCCGAGCTCTGTCACCTGCTGTCCCGCTACATCCCCTGCCTTTGCCTGCAGCGGAGGAGCAGCGGCCACGCCTCCCGTCCATCAGCCCGGAGAACGGGCCTCCCCTCCATCAGCCCGGAGAACGGCAGTGAAGCGTGGGCGCCTGTGGGCCTCCGGCTTCCCGGACCCGCTCCTGTCCCCGGCCCACTCTGCCAGGATAGACTTCTGCGGCGTCCCCTGGAGCAGGGGCTGGCGGGGCCACACCCTCTCGGTCCCACGTCCCCCGTGCCCTCGGCTGCGGAGCCCACTGTGGCCGCGGGGGACAGTCTCCCCTGCCCGCCCAAGGGCGTCCCACCTCCGGAGCCCGGGAAGGGCGTGTTCCCGCCGACAGCCCAGCGGGTCCAGAGATCACCCGGAGCCGACGGGGGAGCGCAGGGGACGGGCCGCTCGCCAGCCCTCACGGGCCGGCGCTGAGGTTCGCTGGGCCTGGTCCCCACCCCACCAGGCCCCGTGGGATGGGCCCCGCGGCCGCTCCTAGTAACCTGCTCGTTGGTGGTCCTGGATGACCTTCCGAATAAACCACACGCACCCACGTCTTTGGGGCAGAGTCTGCTTTTGGAGAAGTCCAATGAGGCCGCCACATTTTAGGCGTCACTCGAGGTACATGTTCATACGTGTGGCTGCTCCTCTCGGGCTAGAGCTTCTTCGCAGACGAGCTCACAGCCTCCCTGCCTCTGGATCCGGACACGCGGCCCCGCACCCTGGAGGCTCCAGGGATATTTCACGTGAGAAAGAACGCGTTCGTCCACATCGCAGTGAGGTCATGTTTCTGAGGCACCGAGGAGTCTTCCAGAGGCCCTGACGAGGTCACTGTAGTCCTGCAGCAGGGGTGGGGAACCTTTCCCCGCCAAGGGCCATGTGGATATTTATAACATCATTCTCGGGCCATACACAATTATCCGCTTAAAAATTAGCCTGCTCTGTTTGGTCAAACATTCCATTCCCTCACTCCTCATGCCTTGGCAGGGCCAGGCCATCATTTTGAGGGCCTTCTACGGCCCACGGGCCGGATGATCCCCACCCCTGTCGATAGGAACTTGGACTGTAGTACAATTCTTTCACAAATTAAAAACATAGGAGTCTTACAGCGATCCTAATTCCTTATCGGGGTAACCAGGATCCCCCATTCCTTCTATTGGCCCAGAGAAGAGAGAATGTCTGGTGCTTTTCGAATTGTTTCACTACCTTGTGCCCAAACCAGGATAAAACCTGGGTCTCTTCTTCTTGGGCTCCAATAAGTCTGAAGCCTGTTTTGGATGTGAGACATCGGTAAGTGATGCTAATCCCGATGAGGATTCGATTGGGAACATGGTTAATACACGGAGGGCTCCCTTTTCGTCGTTTTACCTAAATGTCTTTTAAAAAAATGTATGTTTTTTAAAAAAATAAATAAAATAAAAAAATGTATGTGACTCTGAGGATAATTCAAATTCATTTGTCCTCAAGGGACTCCAGTCTTTAAATATCTTCAGCCAGAGAAAGAACTCACCTGGTGATCGTGTGTCGTTTTGTTAAGATTTTCAGGAAGCTGGCAGCTCTTGAACAATATTATTAAACCAATAATTTATTCTGGTTTTTTATCCGGAATCAGCGAGGAGGACATGTGAGGTCAGTGAGCTCTTCTTCCATCATTTCGGGTTTTTTCCTCCAAAGTGATGTCCGTTCCTTTATCTCAGCCGTGAAAACAGTCCCGCCTGCATGCTGATGGCGCGGTCACTTCTCGCAAAGCGTTCTGGAAGGATGGAGAGGACAGCAGGAGCTAAACTGGAGAAAGATGGGCCGGGTGACAGGGACAACTTCTCATGAATATTCATGGCTCACAAGGCAACAGTGTCCTGTTTACCCTCCTTGCTCCACACCACAGTGAGGGACAGTATAGTCAGCAGAGCAACGAAAACTTAACGGGAGGGTTTTTAAATACTTTGTATCGGAAACATTGCTGTTGTGAGATGTTACTTTTAAAATCCTTCTCATAATCACATACCATTGAGTTCTGGGCACCCCATTTAAAAAATATAGACATATTTCATAGATTTCAGAGAGGAAGGGAGAGGAAGAGAGAGATAGAAACATCCATGATGAGAGAGAATCATTGATCAACTGCCTCCTGCACGCCCCACACTGGGGATCGAGCCCGCAACCCGGCATGTGCCCTGCCCGGGAATTGAACCGTGACCTCCTGGTTTGTAGGTTGACGCTCAACCACTGAGCCATGCCGGCCGGGCTGGGGAATCCATTTTTCATTGAAATATATGATGAGTCAAATATAGAAAAACTCAGTAGACTTTCTGTAGCCCGGGATCGAATTGTAAGAGGCTTTTCAGGAAGAACACAAATGTTGATATGGGCCTTTCCAGCCAGGACTGAAAAGTAGTCAGAAATGCATGATTATTGCCACTATTTTTTAATCCTCACCCCAGGAGTGAGGACATTTCTCCACTGAATTTTAGAGAGAGTGGAAGGGCGGGGGAAGGGGAAGAGAGAGTGGAAGGGAGAGGGAAGGAGAGAGAGGGTGGAAGGGAGAAGGAAGGGGTAGAGAGAGTGGAAGTGAGAGGGAAGGGGGAGAGAGAGAAACATCCACATGAGAGACACATTGATTGGCTACCTCCCACTCACGCCCCAACGGGCACCGAGAACCGAACCCACAACCCTCCGGTCCAGCCATCCGGCTGGGGCAGAAACTCATTATGTTTATATTCTAGGTCCAAAAGGACAAGGGTGGCCTCACAGTAAATAACCAAGCAGATTTTAAGAATAGCTCTGAAGGAGTGTGGAGGTGGGTATGGGCGGCACCGATTCTGATCGGCCTTAATGTTGCTCTTAAGCTCCTCACGAGTAAGGCCTTTCCATCGCCCGCGGTGAGCACACAGGATAGCATCTGAACTACATGTTCAGTGTGTATTTTCCCTTTACGTGTTAAAGACGTGTTTCTTCCAAGGAACTGGGGAAATCTTTGTGAAAGGACAAAAATAGAAATGGGACATGGTGATTTATTCCAACAACGCGCACGAACCGTGTTGTAAAGAAAACACATGTCGGAGATGTTCAGTTTTCCCTGAGAAAAATAGATTGTTCTGTGCTAACAGATGGCAAAGATAATGTATTCCTACAGCCTGGATCTGCCCGGGATTCCAAAAGCAAAATAATAACAATAATCATTTTCATCCAGCCGGGTCAGGGTTTGATTCCTGGTCAAGGGCACATGCTCCGGTTGTGGGTTCGATCCCCAGGAGGGGGCGTGCAGGAGGCAGCCCATCAAGGATTCTCTCTCATCATGGATGTTTCTATCTCTCCTCCCTTCCTCTCCCTTCCTCTCTCTGAAGTCAATAAAAACATATTTTAAAAAAGAAGAATTTTTGCCCTGGGTGGTGTGGCTCTGGGTGGAGCGTCGGCCCACACACCGAAGGTCACAGGTGTGATTCCCAGTCAAGGGCATCTACCTGGGTTGCAGGTTCAACCCCTGGCCCCAGTCAGGGTGCATGCACCCCTCTCTCTGTTTTTCTCCCTCTCTCCCTTCCACTCTCTAAAAACCAATGGAAAACTATCCTGGGGTGAGGATTAACAACAACAACAAAACTAACAATTTTCTCCTTTGGGAGAGCTACCATCTCCCTTCTTGTGAGGGTCTGACAAGCTGAATCGTGTAAGACATAACCCCCGTGTTCATCCCACCATCAGGGAGTGGCCCTGCTGTGACCCCTCAGTTACTCTCAAGGTGACATTTTCGCTGGGTGTATTCAGGGGGTGGGCTGGACTCCCCGTGTTGTGCACGGTCAGACGCTCCCTGGCAGAGTGCGTGCGCTCGATTCTGATGGGCACCTGGGGGCCGGACACCCATGACCTGCAGGGCAGTAGGGTTTGTGGCTGAGATTTCGTTTTCAGCGACTGTGTCTTCGGGTTCCTCTCAGGTGCTGGCCATTCGGTGTGAGGACTGTGGTGGCCAAGCAGAGCGAGGCCTGGTGGAGTTTCTGGAGGGGCAGTCAATCCGGGGGTGACATGGGGACTGCGCCGGACAGCTGACATGTGGGAAAAGCTGAGCCCGACACTGTGCGGCTCCGGGGGATTAGGCACGGGTTTCAGGGACGAGGGTTGCATTACAGCATCTGTTCCCCGGCGGGGAGTGTGGCCTTGGGCGGAGAGCGCCATTCCCACAGACGCACGCGCACCCGCCGGGGAGAGGGCAGCGTGCTGCAAGGGCACGGCCCCGGGCACGTCGCAGGCGCTCGGCAGAGGGACAAGGTCAGACAGGTCCTCACTAGTATATCTCCCAGGAGTCTGTGGCGGATGATTCTAGAATTCCAGAGAACGAACGCGACTCTTACTGTATCTATATCTAGATCTATCTATGTATATAGATATATATGTTTTAATATAGTTTATGGACTTACTTTATTTTTCTTGTTAAACCTCATCCGAGGATATTTTTCCATTGACTTTTAGGGTGAGTGGAAGAGAGAGAGAGAGAGAGAGGGAAACATCAGTGTGAGAGTCACATGTCGATTGTTTGCCTCCCTCAACGAGGGCCGGGAATCCCTAACCTGTACCCGAGGTACATGCCCTTGGCTGGAATCGAACCCCGGACCCTTCAGTCTGCGGGCCAACGCTCTATCCACTGAGCCACACCGGCCAGGGCTCTTCCCTAGACGTTTACCCTCTGTGCCCACCACGGAGTTTGGCACAGGCTGGCGGTCTTTAACTGTGGCTGGCGGTCTTTAAATAACGTCCAACAAATAAATGAGACTTGCGTCCCCTCAAGATCACCCGTTGCTAATGATCGCGTGGACGACGCGGCATTTAGGGCGCAGACACCCTCGTTTCCAGTTCCGGGTTTAGTGACACTGTGATTCCAGCATCTTTTTAAGTTTCTTTTTGCCTGGAAACCTCAGCATTGCCAGGAGCCGGCCTGCCTGTCATTTCAGTGCGGGCATTCGGTGGCTCGCGGGCTTCCTGAGAGCGTCCAGGGACCCTTCCGTTCATTCTCCAAGCCCGGTGGGTCCTCTGGGAGCCCGCTCACCCTGCCTTCGCCCCCATGGCTCTCCGCGTCTTGCTCCTGTCCTCTTGCTTCCAGACGGTTCTCCCTGCGTCTCCCCTTTCTTCTAAGCGAGCATTGTATCCTCCGTTTCCTTTGCATCCACCCCCTTCCCCACGCTCATCCCGGAGATAATGGATAATGGACGTGTCCAGGGCTCCCGGAGCCGCCCGATGTGCCGACGGTAAATACCCTCCGGCTCTGCCGTCCCTGGTGCTCAGGTCCTGCCAGGCCTTTCGCGTCTCCTCTCAGTCAGTGCTGCTGGCGGTTCCCGGCTCACGGGGAGGATGCGGAGGATCCGCGAGGGAGGGCCATCTCCAGGGCTGCCCAGCCCATGGCGAGGGGCCGGACGTGAGCCCGGCTTCCCGATCCTGCGGCCCGTGTTAGCCAGAAGTTTGGGTTGAAGCCAAGAGCCGGTCGAAAAGAGAAGTGGAAACGTGCACTTTGTTTCCAGTGGGTTCTCTTCGTCCAGTAAACGGAGTCGCTTCCAAGTACAGGGAGCCCTGCACCCAGGGCCAGACCCCACGCCCGGGGGCTCCCAACCGCCCTGATGCCCCCAGGGGGGGGTGAGTCCCCCCCGACGAGGTTTCCCTGAGGGGTGAGGCCGGCCTCCCAGTCTCGGGGCACAGAATGGCGCCCCGACTGGCTCAAGGTCACCCAGCGGGTTAGTGCGCGGAGGGGCCCGGAGGCCAGGCTTCCCAGGGGTCACTCTATTCCTGGGGGGTTCGGACAGAACCCTCACATTACCCTGAATAGGGGCTCTCCTCACACACAGGCACAGCAGAACAGAGATACTGTAATAGTTTCATTTTAAAAAAGTCTTGACTTCAGATCAGGACGTGTTGATAGAGCATTTCTGAGCTCCTTGGAGAAAAGCGCTTTCTCAACACACGTTCCCGGATCATTTCGGAACATTTATCTCAGGCGAGCGCTCTTTCCATATTTGCACGCCCTCTGATCGCAAACATTCACGGCAGCAGGGGCCACCGACCTGAAGTTTACTTAACCCAGATGGCTGGCTTTCCTGGGTCCGGCCAGCAGGAATTCCAGAAACGCAACCGAGACGGAGGGGTTTCCTCGCAGAGCCGTGACCGGGGCAGCGGAGGCTCATGTGGAGCGGAGCTTCCTGGGGGCCTGCCTGGAGGCGGCTACAGCAGCGCAGCCACCTGCACAGCGGAGGCGGCATTTCCCCCAGACGTGATGCCCAAGTCCCTCTCGGTTCTTCTCGTGGCCAAGGACTCGGCGGATGTCCCAAAGGAGGGAGCGCAGCAGACTGGGCTTGCTGCGGTTCTGGGAGCGAATGGGTTCGGCGTTGCCTGCCATGTTGAAAGAGAGGCCGTGAGAAGCCGCTCCTGCCTCAGTGCAGGGGGCACCTGCGGGAGCGGCGGGAGGGGAGGGGGCAATGGGATGCAGTGGGGTTCAGCAGGGCCTCCCCATCCCTCCTGGGAGCTTCAGGGGTGCTCAGTGAGGAAGGGGCGGGACTTTGTGTCCCCACAGATGTTGGTGGCTCCTCTGCTGGCCAAGGGCAGTTCAGCTTGGGGGGCACTCAGCCCAGGGGGGCAGTCAGCCCAGGGGGGCACTGTGGGGCATGGCTACAGTGTTTGGACAGGTTCAAGCCTCAGACTGATGAGAGGGCACAGTCCTCTCGTGGCCACGTGCAAGTCCCAGCTTGGAGGGCAGGGCCTCCCAGCACAGTTATAGCCAACAGCTGGAGTTGTCAGCCTAAACCTGTGGTCCGAACACGTGGCCCCACGTGCCTGAGTGATGTGGGCTTGATAGAGTTCAGGTGCATGTAATTGAGTGGGATTGAAAACCACGAGAATGTTGTAAACATCCTGACCACACCCTCACTGTGCTTCATGGCATCGGCTACAAAATAAAGACACGGCATGTGGGCGTCGGCGCTGCTGGGTCCCCATCAGGGAAGCAGCGTCCCACCGAGTCCCAGCTTTCCTTCTCTCGTCTGTCTTTCCTCATCCTTCACCGCCCCCACTCGGGCTCACCCTTGGCCGTGCTGGCGCGGCACACAAGGCGCCCTGGGGCTGAGTATGCCATGGCCGTGCCGGCTGCCCACAGGGCACTCAGCCCAGGGGTGCCGTTCAGCCTAGGGACGCTGCTGTGAGCAGTCAGGAGCCCGCACAGCTGGAGGAGTGAGTGTCACGAAGACGCCGGCTCCAGTTCTGTTGGCTGGCCGCTGACAGCGCCCCTCTGCTCCCCATTGCCCACCTGCCCCGCCTGGACCGGCCCCAAGCAATCTGGACATTCCCTCCCCCGCAACCATGGCGAAAACCCATGTGCACAGGCTTCGCACCTGCCCCGTGCTGCCCAGAAAGCTTACTGTGCGAGCAATAACCCTTCTCACAGCCTCCTGGTGTGTGTGTGTGTGTGTGTGTGTGTGTGTGTGTGTATGTGTGTGTGTATGTGTGTGTATGTGAGTGTGTGTATGAGAGCGTGAGTGTGTGTGTGAGTACGTATGTGTGTGTGTTGAGTGTGTGTATGTGAATGTGTGTATGTGTGTGAATGTGTGTGTGTGTGTAATCAGTCCTGACACACGGACCACATTGTGGACATCGCATATTAAACAGCACCCCATTCTCCACGCTATGGATGCCACCAGTACTCTCTGCCCCAATCGTGACAGCCCTAATGTCCCCAGACATTGCCCGATGCCCTGCGGCACGAGGCCGCCCTGGAGGAGAACCTCGGGTCCGAGTGTAAATGAACTTTGGCGAGAGGGGCCGTGGACGTGGAGATTTAAGGCCCGTGTGCCGCGTTCCAGGCACTTCCGTATGGAAGCCAGAGGAGACCGCGGCAATCAGATCCCCTGACTCAGCGGGACGGTGAGGCGGGCGCACACTGCCGCGTGATGGATGAAGACTTCTGGCTTTCTCCTTCCCGTCTGCGGCGAGGTCAGAGGCGGGGGAGGGGAGGGCCTGGTGAGGACACAGGCCGAGGCTTGAACTGCGTTTTGTTTATGGGTTTGGGCACATAAGCTCCCCGGGCCCAGCACCGTGGGCCAGTGTGCGATGTGCAGCTGCCTGCCTGCTCCACGCGCATTTTGTGAAGTGGAAGGCGGCGGGCGGCGTGGCTGGGTTTGAATCACGGGTCTGACCTCCCCCGGGGAGCGATGCGGCGATTTCAGAGATCCGAAGCTCAGAGAATAGAGAGCAGAGTCGCGGAGGTGGAAGGAGCAGCTTTTATTTATTTGTTTGTTTTTCTTTTAAAAAATATTTTTTATTGAATTCAGAGTGGAAGAGAAAGGGAGAGAGAGAGAGAAACATCAATGATGAGAATCATCCATCAGCTGCCTCCTGCACGCCCCCTACTGGGGATCGAGCCCACAACCCGGGCATGGGCCCTGACAGGGAATCGAACCGTGATCTCCTGGTTCATTGGTCAACGCTCAACCACGGAGCCACGCCGGCCGGCTGATTCCTGTAGATGATTGTGCTGACGACTGGAGACCACAGAATCCCACTTTTTACCTGGGTGGCCTTCATTTTGAAATCCACGCTTCCTCTATCACGGGGGCTGCGATGGGGTGGGACGGGCACACAATTGCATTAGGCCTGCCCGACCCCTATTTCCAAATATTCACTCGGCGAACGGAAGACACCTCCCCAGCTCTCCTTCCGGGAACGAGCAACACGATTCTCGGGATTTGGAAGAAACGCCTCTCTCTCGGTGGCGCCATGAAGCAAACATTTTAGGGAATAATTCACCGGTAAAGCACTCCAGCCTCGCCTGTCTTCGGTTCGGCCGCGTCGGGCTCTTTATTAAAGAGAAAGCGGCTTTTAATGGGGAGATGAGTAGCTCACCGCGAGGATGCCGTCCTCTCGTGGGCGTGGGTGCCAAAGTGACAGCGAGTGGTACCGCGTCGGGAGCACGGGCCGCGCTGGGAACCACTGCGAGGCTCAGGCTGCGACTTCTCTGGACGGGACGCGACGCTGCTGGGCGTGGAGGTCACGCGGTCAGAGTGGGGACACGGACCTGGTTGTGAGGGTCAGGAGGCCACGCGGTCAGAGTGAGGACACGGGACCTGGTTGTGAGGGTTGGGAGGCCACGCGGTCAGAGTGGGGACACGGGACCTGGTTGTGAGGGTCGGGAGGCCACGCGGTCAGAGTGGGGACACGGGACCTGGTTGTGAGGGTCGGGAGGCCATGCGGTCAGAGTGAGGACACGGGACCTGGTTGTGAGGGTCGGGAGGCCACGTGGTCAGAGTGGGGACACGGGACCTGGTTGTGAGGGTCAGGAGGCCACGTGGTCAGAGTGAGGACACGGGACCTGGTTGTGAGGGTTGGACAGATCTCAGGGGCCCACGCAGAGGGCACGGGGCTGCTGGGCCTCCGGGGAGCCAGAGCCGGTGGAGCTGGGCCGCCTGGGCCTCGGGTTCGCTTCATTTCATTCCCGCCCACTAGGGGTCACTTTTCCTGGGAAACCCCTGTGGTCACCCAGGGTCCAGTCCTCCCCCTTAGCCTCTCACGGTTACGGGTCGGAGCCTCACCTCTGGATTCCTGTCGGCTCAGGCGTGGTGTCCCGGCAGGTGGGAGAGGGGAGGCCGTTTCGGGACTAACGCCGTCAGCACTGTCGCTGTGCTTACCGCGCTCTCAGCCACAGGCGCCTTATCCAACCAGCGGGTCACGCGTCCAGGTCCCCACTGGTTCCCCACCCTCTGGGGACGAAATGGAATGGGGTCCTGGGGAGCATGGGACGAGGGGGCTCTGGATCTCCAATGGCCATCAGGCCACCACTCCGTCAGCTTCCAATGCGTTACCTGCCCCCAGGTGAGGCCCAGCTCCTCCCCCTGCTTCAGGCACACCTGCTGCTCCTCCGTCTGATCATATTTCGACTCCCTCCTCTCCCTTCCTAGCCCAGTTTTGCCTGTTCTCACAGGAAAGCATGTTTTTCTGTCTCTGACGCCTGCCGGCGAATTATCTGAGTCTCTGTTGAGCGGGAGCTGGCGATCCAGGTGAGTTATATCACCGCCAACCACTTACTCTCGCGTGTTACCTGCTTGTAACTAAAGCCGTGGCGGGGGGACTGGGAACATCCATGGGCGAGGCACACGTGTGTTCCGAGTGCGATCCCTGTCGCCCCATTTCACAAGGCGGCAGCTCCCCAAGGAGCCTAGACCATGTCACCGATCGCCGAGAAACTGGGTACTTGCTTGGGGGCGTGAACTAGGACTCTGGAGGGGAGGACCACCCAGTGGGTGGGTGATGGCTGTAAACGTGGTGATGAGCCCTGGCCGGTGTGGCTCAGTTGGTTGGGCATCGTCCGGTGCCCCAGGAAGCTGCCGGTTCCACTCCTGGTCAGGGCACATGCCCGGGTTGGGGGCTCGATCCCCAAAAGGGGGCGTGCAGGAGGCAGCCGACTGATGGTTCTCTCTCATCATTGATGTTTCTCTCTCCCTCTGCCTTCCTCTCTCTGAAAGTCAATAAACGATTCTTTTTATAAAAATGGTGATGAAAAGTTGCTGTTTAAGAGAGGCCCTGGACACAGGCCTGGTGGAAGGCTGTCCTGCTGGAGAGCCTGAGCTTTGTCTCTCGCAGAAGCTGCCTGGGCATCTTCTACGTGACCTTCACCTTGAGGGCCATCGCATCTAAAATATATATATATTTTATTGATTTCAGAGAGGAAGGGAGAGGGAGCGAGAGATAGAAACATCAATGATGAGAGAGAATCATGGATAGGCTGCCTCCTGCGCGCCCTCTTTTGGGGATGGAGCCCGCAACCCGGGCCTGTGCCCTGACTGGGAGTGGAACCATGACCTTCTGGTCCTTCGTAAGTCGACGCTCAACCACTGAGCCACACCAGCCGGGCGAGGAGCTTCGCATTTCATCAGCTCCTTTGCTCTGAGAATTGCACAGGCCCCTCCCATGGCCCAGAGGAGACCTGTAGGCGGGATGTGTCCTTGTGGGATTTGTTCCAGGTTGTCGCTGGGAAGTGAAAAGCCTCCTAAAGAGATGCTCCGGAGAGCCTTCAGCTAGTTGCGCACCTACCCACAGTTCACTGCGCATAACGACATGGAAGGGCTCCGAGGTTCCCGGGGCCGACAGAAAGCCCACGCATCTCCACCTAAAACATTAAGTCCGTTTGAGGCAAAGCAGGACCCTGGTTTCACGTAGTTCTAGAGCAACTCAATAAAGACGCCAGCGTCGTAACTGGGCAACAGTTCAGAGAGACGCAGCCGAGAGCTGCCGAATGCCAGGAACGGTCTCCACGCATGCTGAGCTCGTGAACAAGCACACGCTAAGGTGTTTCGTGTTCGTTGTGAGTCAACGTGTAATCAAGGCGGTGAGAACCGCATGAGATCCTGCTGTGTCCCGCGAAGTGGTGTCCACGCTGTGTGCCCAGGGTCCAGCGTGAGGTCGATGCTCAGCAGTTACTAAGGGAACACCTGAGCACCTGGACCTGGTGTCGCCGGTGGGGGTGGGGGAGGCGGGTGGCCTCCCTTCCCTGAGGCAGAGCCCTCAGTGCACACGCCGCACGCCTCAGGGGCAGAGCCGGGCCTGACGCCGCACCTGGCTCTGCTTTCTTGATCAAACCATGGAGACGCCCCAAGTTTCCGGTGGGAAGGGGAAAGGTGAGGCCCAGAGAGCAGGCCTCGTGTAAATGAATGAGGGCGGGGAGGGCACTGACCCCGAAGCGGCCCTGCCTGGCAGGGCTCACCCCTCTCCACCCAGCGGGCGGTTTCCGCTCAGGAATAAGGACCTCGTGCTGCCTGGTCTTCACATTTTCAAGAGAAAGCCAGATGTTTCAACTTTAAAATTTTCCTCATTTTAATTATTATTCTTTTTAAATCCTCACCCAAGGATTCCCCCCACACACACTGATTTTTAGAGAGAGTGGAAGGGAGGGGGAGAGACTGAGAGAAACATCGATGTGAGAGAGAGACACAACCGGGGTACGTGCCCTTGACAGGAGTTAAACCTGGGACCCTTCAATCCTCAGGCCGACACTCTATCCACTGAGCCAAATGGGCTAGGGTTCCAATTTTTAAATGTTAGCAATTAATTCAAAATAACTTTTTAAAAAAGCAAGTTGGACAAATCCGTCTTCAGACTAGATCTGGCCCCACGGGTCACTAGCGCGACCCCTGATCTCCCCCCAAATGTCTCTGTCCCTGAGGAGGTTCGAGCTGACCGCGTTCCGAGCAGGAATGGCCTATGAATATCGCTTCCTGGAATTTCTGAAGGATAATTAATATCTGAGAGCCACGCAGAGATCTGGAGTTTCCCCCCCACAGACAGGCGGACGGAAGCGAAGCGCCCATCGCCCTTAGGGTGTCCCTGCTCAGCGTGTCCCGCACAGCCTTTCCCTGAACTGCGTCCACGGAGGGTGTGCCCTGAATTGAGTGCTGACAGCTTAGAACTAACTGGAAGGGCTGCCTGCTTTCCCATCATGCACCTCTCGCTGCGGGCTGGGTATCCATTTACAATGAGCCGACTGTCTGCGAACAGTCGGAGCCTTTTATTATTGCTGACATAGATCCTGGGTGACTCCCCCCTTCCCCCCCCCACATTTGCACCATGTAGATTGATTCTTTTTATGTTTATTCAGCTGAAACGTGCCTGCCTGGGAGAAATGGAAATGGCCCGTCACTTGTCATTTTTACCTGGCCGTGCCTTTAAATAATGCCTGCTTTTGGATGGGATATTTGCAACCATCATTTATTTATAGGCTTTATCTGCAAGCAGCCTGGGGATGTGACACTGACCTTCTGCGCCGTCTCCCGCTCCCGCTCCCGCTCCTGCTCTCCGGCGTGAGCGGCCCCTCCGTCCAGCCTCGGGGAGCCTGCGGGGGGTCGGGGGTGGGAGGCCGCCTCTCCAACCAGGGCACGATTTTCCAGCTGCAAACTGGGGGCGCAGCAAAGGCAACGAACCCCGCAGCATACCCTCCCCCCTGCACCGTGAGGACAGTGACGTTAGCCACGGCGCTAGCCAGGGGGTGCCGGTGTGACGGTGGTGCGATGCAGGTGTGGTCACGCAGACGGAGAACCAGGTTAAGCGACCTGCTTGCGGACACTCAGGCCACAGCCTCTGCTTCCCTCTCAGCACATTGTCTCCAAGTGAACAGCGGATTCTCCTTTCCACGTGGACTTCCCATCAAGCCACCGCCCTGTTAGAAGAAGCCTCCAGAATGTTCTTCAAACAGGTAGCTCCTCACCTGGAGAGGTAGAGACAGACAGGTGACCTGGGGAGAGAAGTTAAGACAGGTGACCTGGGGAGAAGCGTTAAGACAGGTGACCTGGGGAGAGAGGTTGAGACAGGTGACCTGGGGAGAGGGGTAAAGACAGGTGACCTGGGGAGAGAGGTTAAGACAGGTGACCTGGGGAGAGGCGTTAAGACAGGTGACCTGGGGAGAGGGGTTGAGACAGGTGACCTGGGGAGAGGGGTTAAGACAGGTGACCTGGGGAGAGAGGTTGAGACAGGTGACCTGGGGAGAAGCGTTAAGACAGGTGACCTGGGAAGAGAGGTTGAGACAGGTGACCTGGGGAGAGGGGTTAAGACAGGTGACCTGGGGAGAGGGGTTAAGACAGGTGACCTGGGGAGAGAGGGTAATACAGGTGACCTGGGGAGAGAGGGTGAGACAGGTGACCTGGGGAGAGAGGTTAAGACAGGTGACCTGGGGAGAGAGGGTGAGACAGGTGACCTGGGGAGAGAGGTTAAGACAGGTGACCTCGGGAGAGGCGTTAAGACAGGTGACCTGGGGAGAGAGGTTTGCATCTCCACTTCTGTTGCAGCTCGTGAGCCGTGGCCAGCGTGGCCAGGTGCCGTTCTCATGTTCTCCTCTTCTGAGGAGGGATGACCTCTGAGGTCTTCCCGGGCGGAGCAGCCAGGTGTGGTGCGGGGCAGGAGCGGGGCAGGGAGGAGGCGCCGGGGGATGGGGAACATCTGACCACATTTCAGACCTCAGCCCCAGCCAGGCACACGTGGCCGCGCTGCTGCGTGAGACGATCCATCGCAGAGAAGAATGTGCTAAACTGGCTCCAAATTAAATGGTCACGGAGGCCCATCGCCGAGGAAGAGTGAAGTGCGGCGGAGACAGACCTTAAAGTCAGACTGCAGCTGAGCAAAAAATAATAACAGCAGCAAAGCAAATGCAAGCTTAATGCCTAACGAGCTACAGCGTTTGTAATTAAAGTCCACTTTATCACTCCGCATTCACTGACGGATTCTAAGCCCGCGGAGCGCTGAGGTTCTTTACGAGCAATCGATAACCCATTACAATAGCGCCGCCAACTCCGGCCCCATTACCCGCAGCAGAACAGGGGCGGGGAGGCATTCAATGAGGTGGCGGATGCCCGGCCGGTGTGGCTCAGTGGTTGAGTGCCGACCTATGGACCAGGAAGTCAAGGTTCGATTCCCGGTCAGGGCACATGCCTGGGTTGTGGGCTCCATCCACAGGAGGGGGTGTGCAGGAGGCAGCCGATCCATGATCCTCTCTCATCATTGATGTTTCTCTCTCTTCCTCGCCCTTCCTCTCTGAAGTCAATAAAAATATATTAAATTAAAATAAAGCAAATGCCACTCAGGAGGAACGCCCGTCAGAGATGTTCCTTCGCCTCCCTGTTCTTCCTCAGCTTGAACTGTAGGTTTGTTCTCTCTAAACGCTGCGCCTTTAAGGGCTCTGCGGAGCGGGCCATTGAACTTTATGGTGTTTTACACGGTTCCCTCCGAGCGCGTCCCGTTGCGGCCGCCTTGGGAATGGCCTCGCGTGCTCTCTGTTTCGTAATGCTCTCTAATTCACGCGATGGGACCCGCTTCCCGGGCGGTCTCATTGGGAGCTTGGGAGTGTCCTTGTCCTTGAACGCCCTGTATCGAGTCTTCTGTGTGCCCCCTCCTAGAGCAGACGGGGAAGTGCCACACGGGGTACCCGCCGCCGCCCCACGGGACTGCCGCTCCGCCTGGCTCGCCCCACATTCCCCAGACACAGACCCCGAGACAGGATTGGATGCCAGGCGTGTATTCTGGAGGAAAAGAGAGCGCCAGTAAGGCCCTAGCCAGTTTGGCTCAGTGGTTTGAGTGTCAGCCCATGGATTAAGCAGCGGTTGCCAACCCGTGGTGGTCCGTGAGGTCCGAAAGGTTGGCGACCGCTGGACTACAAGGTCTCCGGTTCAATTCCAGTCAAGGGCATGTACCTCGGCTGCAGGCTCGAGCCCCGGCCCGGGTCGGGGAGTGTGCAGGAGGCAACCAATGGAGGTGTTTCTCTCGTATTGATGTTTCTCTCTGTCTCTCCCCCTCTCTTCCACTCTCTCTAAAAATCAATGGGGGAAAATAGCCTCAGATAAAGATGAGAGAGAGAGAGAGAGAGAGAGAGAGAGAGAGAGAGAGAACAGCAGTAGGGACTGGGGAAGGAAGACGGTGGAGCCAGCCAGCGGGTAAGGAAGGCCAGTCCTCTCGCCAGGTTACGGGGAGCCCCTGGGGGTGCCAGGCCTCTGTCCAAGTCCCACTGCACAGGCGGGGCGGTGTATCAACATCTGGAACATCTGCAAAATATATGTGAGCCCTCGCATTTCACGTTCCTGAATCATCGCTAGGTTTGCCCACTCCAGGGGCTCAGCAGCCCGTCTGCGGGACAGGTCATCGGCGGATGGCTTTGGACCTCGGCGGATGGCTTTGTTCCTCGCCCGCTGCTTTTCACGGCTGAGGCCCGTTTTCCTTGCGTAACTCCGTGGGGAGCTCATAAATGCATCCAGAATCCTCCTGGGTGTGCGGCGGCCTGGCTCCACCGCCGTTTCTCCGGACACTTGGTCATTCTGCAACTCGTCAATATTCAGCGCCACTCCAGTGTCAATCGTTCTCTTTCGAAAGCCACGCGGGCTGTCGGCGCCGGCCACCGGGGAAGAACGGCAGCGTGACGGCGATGGCAGGGCTCACCCCTCCTTCCGCTCCGTCAGCTGTGCTCTGCTTTATCAGCTCTCTAAGGCGCAGCTCGCTCCTGAGGCGGTCAGGGCTTGGGAGTGGGGGGAGCCGTGTGTCTCTCCTGGAGAAGCAGCCGGCCAGGCCGCCAGAGCCCGTGTGGGGAGAGGAAGCGACCTCCCCGTCCCCCCAGGCTTCTGTGGAACTTGGGCTGCTCGGGACGGGGAGGAGGGAGGAGGGAGGAGGGAGCGTGTCTGTGCTCAGAATCGGAGGGACAGACGCGGAGAGCGGCAGAGGCAGCCTCGGGCCAGGAGGGGAGGAAGGCCGGGAGGGTGACCAGATGGAGACGTAAATCAGGGGCTGCCGGGCAGCGGGGCGGCCGGACATCTGGCTGTGACTCCTGGTCATTGATGGAGCACCTGCGGGGCACCGCCCGCCACAGCCGCTGCGGGGGGATGGGGGGGGGCATGGCTGACCCCAGAGACCTGTCTCCTGCCTTCAGTCCCAGATGGAGGCGCCCATCCACCACTCACATCCGCCGTGAAGGCCGGGACGGGGTCTCTTTGGCTCGCCCCATCTCGCCCTGGGCTCAGCTCACAGGAGTAATGATGAGTCATGTGTCGCTAAGGAGCGGATGGACGCGTGGATACAACAAACCACGTGTGACCAGCTGCGGGACCCCTTCCCGGGTGCCCACAGAGCCCACTCCCCGCGAAAGCCGCAGACGCCGGCCATGCCTCCCCTTCTCAGGGACAGGGCGACTCCATTGGAAAGGCAGCCCCGGCCCCTCCGTGGCCGTGCGGGCGTGTACGCCGCTGGTGACGACGTTGGGGGCCCGCATCGCGCGTCTGCGCAGGTAGCTCTCCTCACACAGGTGACCCCAAGATCCAGCTCACTGACCTCACGTCTAAACTACATTCTCCCAACCCACTTTCCAGAACCCCCTACCCAGGGCCACCGGGGGCCGCCTGCTACGGGTGAGGCTGAGGCGTCCTGTCAATCACGGACGTCGGTGAGGACCGGGTGGGGAGGTGGGGGCACTTGGCGTCACCGTGTGTCAATGCCACAGACAAAGCTTACAGACTCCTGACTTCACCCAACGCCATCTGCCTCTCAGCCAGCCTCCCTCCCGGTCTCCAGGCCACACATCATATATATATATAATTTGTTTATTTTTGGTTAATCCTCACCGAGGATATTTTTCTATTGATTTTTTTAGAGAGAGTGAAGGGAGGGGGAGAGACACACAGAGAGAGGAACATTGATGAGAGAGAGACACATCGATTGGTTGCCTCCTGCACATGCCCCGTCTGGGACTGGGTTTTGAGCCTGCAGCGAGGTACACGTGCCCTTGACCTGGAATCAAACCAGGGACCCTTTAGTCTGAGGGCCGACGCTCTATCCACTGAGCCACACCAGCTAGGGCCATATATTTGAAAGCCATCCTGCTTTAACCAGCAGAGCGGTAGCTTTTGTGTGCTATTTAAAGCAGTGCTGGGCGGTCAGCACGCTTCCTCCCTCCCTGCGTTCTCCTGGTCTCTGACCCTGCTTTCCTGGGCCCCGGGGACAAGGAGGGGGTCTGTGGCCTGCAGGGGTTGGGGGGCCGCTTCGGGGCCCCCATGCAGTTAGAACCCTCTGTCTTCTCACTTCGCTTGTCCACACCCTTTGCTGCGTCAGGAAAAGGTGCCCACATCCCCGCCGCCTTGTGCGTTTGGGCACAGAGCCCAGCTGCAAACCCGGCGCTGAAACTGCCGTCGCTGCCTCTTGATCGCGGTGGACGGAGGTGGATGGCGTTTGGGAAGGTCACGTCCTTCTGAGGGCGAAAGCGATGGAGCTCCTTCGGGCTTGTTAGAAAGCCCTGAGCGTGGGCCGTGCGTGCTTCATGCTTCGGAAGGCGTCTTCGTGTCTGTCTCCTCGTCGAGGCTCACGCCCCGAAACATGGCTCGGGCTTTGTTCCGCACACGCCTGTCCGAGGGCTCCCGCGCAGCCGCTCACGGGCGCTGTCTGAGCTGAGCACTGGCTGTGCGGGGCCTGCGGGCCTGCAGGGTGAGTGCCTTAGTGTTATGCATATTCTCAATACTGTTTTTTCCTTATTTGCTGGCTTATTTACTTGTTCTTTAGTTCCGCTTTCCGGATGGGGACACAGGCTGCGGGAAGTGACCCATAGGGCACAGTGGCATCCCCAGACCGAGGTTTTCCATCTCCACGTTGGCCCCACCTTTCCTCTGCCTCTCCCACGGGTCCCCAGCGAGGCCTTCTCGCCCATCTCTTCCCCGTGGAGGGATTTCTTTTTCCTGATTTAGCACAAGGGCTATCAGAATGCACCGTTACTGACGGGGCATCGGAGGGCCCCGGGCGTTGGTGCTGCGTTAGGGTCAGAAACGAAAGGCGTGTTTTGAAGACAGAGAGGCTCAGGACACTGTGAGGGAAGCCTTACCAGGAGCGGGAGGGGCTCAAGGAGAAGGCGGAGCAACTGGAAGCGGCGTCGCTGGCCTTTCCCCACAGCTGGGACGGGCCCAGTGTCTTCCCCACTGGCAGTCAACTCCTTGCACAGATTGAACACTGGGTTTCACCTAAAAATTATATACTTTTTAATATATATTTTTATTGATTTCAGAGAGGAAGGGAGAGGGAGAGAGAAACACCAATGATGGGAGAGAATCATCCATCGGATGCCTCCTGCACATCCCACACTGGGGATGGAGCCCACAACCCAGGCATGTGCCCTGACTGGGAATCAAACTGTGACCTCCTGGTTCATAGGTCAATGCTCAACCACTAAGTCACATTGGCTGGGCCAGAGTCCATTTGAAACGCGGTCTAGAATATCAGCATCCAAGGCTTTTAGTACCTGGGGCAGGAAGCTGAGCCCAGGAAAGAGCCGTCCGCATACACATCTATTGGAGGAGCATTAGTCATTTCATGTATTTTTAAATTTTTAAAAGCCCATTTGCCTCCATCGCGTCTGAGCACATACACCAGGGAAAAAGATCGATGTTGGATTTTATACACCGACACCCGTCCCCGCCCTCACTTACCATCCCCGGAGGCAAAGGCCTTGTCGGTCGGTGTCGCTGGCGGAGTGAGCGGCTCCCTGGCAGCCACAGGCAGTTCCTGAGGGGCTGGCCGTGTGTGAAACCTGCGCGTCCCCCGCTAGCGTGTCTTCAGCCTCCTTTCCTCAGGGACCCACGCGTGTTTATTTGTTTTTAAGGTTCATGGAGAAATGGGTGAATAGAAAGGATGGAAAGTGGATTTTCCCAAGGCTCCAGGCTGGGGTGAGATGTACCACGGGAATGCCCACCGAATGCCAGGGAAGAACCAGCCGTCACGGGAGGTGGCAGGCAGCCAGCTGTGGGCACCATGGGGTCCAACTCGAAACCCAGCCTGATTATAATTCTAGAGTAAAAGTTGCTTTTCTAAGCCTGATATATCTATAAATATTAATATATAATAGATATGATTTATTATATTTATATTAACATTTATATATCAGGCTTAAAATAGTTAATAGTTTATATATATCTATATATATATCTATATATATCTATATATATCTATATATATCTATATATATCTATATATAGATATATATATATATAGAGAGAGAGAGAGAGAGAAAGAGAGAGAGAGAGAGAGAGATAAGTCTATAGATATATATAAGTCTAATATGCAAATTGTTCCCTCGGGAGTTCGACAGGGGGACCGGAAGTTCCATCGCTCGCTATGATGTGCGCTGACCACCAGGGGATGGCACGGAATGAAGGAGGCCCCAGCCTGCAGCCAGCAGCCAGCAGCCGGGGAAGGGAGACCCGCCGGCAGCTGCAGGAAGGCCCCAGCTGGCAGCCAGAAGGCCCTGATCAGCCCTGATCACTGGCCAGGCCTAGGGACCCTACCTGTGCACGAATTTTGTGCACCAGGTCTCTAGTATATATATATATATATATATATATATATATATATATATATATATATATAATATGTATATGTATAATGTACTCCTTACAAAACTCCTATAAGTTAGATAATACTAATATTCCCATTTTATTTATTTAATATATTTTTATTGATTATAGAGGGGAAGGGAGAGGGAGAGATAGAAACATCAGGGATGAGAGAGAATCATTGATTGGCTGCCTCCTGCACGCTCCACACTGGGAACTGAACATGGGGAATCGAACCATGACCTCCTGGTTCTTGGTCGACACCCAACCACTGAGCCATGCTGGCTGGGCCCAATATTCCTATTTTAAAGGTTAAGAAAATGAGGTCTCAGGAGGTTAAGCCACTTGCCCGTGGCCGTGTGGGATACAAGGCCGTGTGGGAAAGGGCGTCTTGAGTGCCTTTTCCGTAATCCCATCCATAGAACATCCGCCCCGAAGGGCCGCTGAGAAGATGAGGGGAACAGCCCACGGAGCTCACGGGAACGCGCCAGCAGGGAGCACGCACTCAGGAACTGCAGCCCTCGCTGTCCGTGTTGCCACCTGAAATCCACGTCTTGTGTGGGACAACCTCGGTCCTCACAATCCACCAGGTGCCACGGGACCGGCCGCACCCTGCAGCGCGGCCAGGACCCCGGGGAGGGCGTGTGTTCGCCGCGTTGTAGGTGGAAGAGGATGTGCGTGCTGGAGGCAGGGCAGGGGCCGCACCTGCCTCGCAGACATCCCCAGGCACACAGCGGCCCTTTCCCGTCCGGCCCTTTCCCGTCCAGGAGGCTCACCAAGTCTGAGAGGAGCCAGCAACCGTGAGCCTGGCGCCCCCCCCCACCCCCTCTGTGTTCTGTAATTCCAGGTCACGGAGGAGACGACAGCGAGAGGCGAGGTTTCAGCTAACACGGCAGAAAGTGGGGTTTGAGATTCATTTCGGCGACTACGGCAGCTCCGTTCGTTAGAATGCTCTGGAATGTCATTTATCTTTATTTGTCAGCTCCCGGTGGGGGAGGGGTTCGTTGTGAAGGGCAAGACGTGAGCAAGAAGCAAAAATGACGGCTGGCTTTTTAACTAGCGATGGGCCTCAGGCTTGGGGTTAATACTGCTCTAAAACGGAGAACACTACAAAAAGGCATAAATACTAAAAACCTAAAATGTGTAGCTTGGCAGGAATTGGCGACCGATAACTAAGAGTTCACATATTTTCATTCGCATGAACATAGGATGATATTAACAATATTGGCTGGATCTAATACCCAGATTATGCATTTAAGATGAAACACAGTTCATCAGCACCCAGGGGCTCTGGACGGAATGGAGGAAAGATTCTCGGAGGAGCACCTTTCTGGCTGTGGTTTTCGGGGGGACAGCGACGCGCCCAGAGAGAGTTTCCGTGGAGGAAAACGCTTCACCCTTCGCGAGCTCCATGCGCTCTCACTGCTTTCTGCAGAGGGCGATCAGCTGGGCACGTGACTCCATGGGGCAGCTGTGACCCAACCAGGGTCCTGGGAATTCTGTTGGCTGGCACGTTCAGTAAGGGGCTGTTCTGTTTTGCTAAGTTTGTTCTGATTGCTACAGGTTATCCCATATATTGTGGCAAATGGCATTCATAGCATTCATTCATTCATTCATTCATCCATCCATCCATCCATCTATCCATCCTTCCATCTGTCCATTCATTCATCTATCCGTCCAACCATCCATCCATCCATCCATCTATCCATCCACCCATCTATCCATCCATCCATCCACTATCCATCCATCCATCCATTCATCCATCTGTCCATCCATTCATATATCCATCCATCCATCTGTCCATCCATCTATCTGTCCATCCATTCATATATCCATCCATCCATCTGTCCATCCATCCCTCCACCCACCAAATGTTTGTTGAGTGCCTTCCATGTACTAGGCTCCTTTGTAAACACTGGATGCTTGTGAACAGTGCAAATGAGCTCCCTGCTGTGTTGGAACTTACATTCTAGTGAGAGAAGACAGCACATAGAATTGTAAACGGACCCAGCGATTTCAAGCTGTGAAAAGCGCTTGAAGAAAGGAAGTGGGTCCTGGGGTTGGACGGTGACTGCAGAAGGTTGGGGCTGGTGGAAACGGGGTGGTCGGGGAAGGCTTCTCTGAGGAGGTGCCACCAGGACTGAGACCCAAATGACAAGGAAGAACCAACACTGTAAAGTTCTCCAAGAAGCTCTTCGGCCCACGGAGCAGCAGTGCAAAGGCCCTGCGGTGGAAGCACGGTGGACGGGCTTCGTGAACAGAAAGAAGACGCGTGTGAGCAGAGCGATGTGAGCAAGGAAAGGCGGGCGGGAGGTCAAGGCGGTCGGCACACGCCAGACAAGGCCGAGCCTCGCCCCTGGAGGCTTAACAAGTGTGGGTTTTATTTTGTAGGCGATGGGAAGCCATGTGAGGGCCACAGCAGAGGAGTGACCTGGTGGGACATGTTCTAAACATTGCTCTGGCAGTTACGCACAGCTGTACGGCGGCGGGGAGGTGGCTAGAGGAGCCGGACCGTCAGAGCTCCCAGAAGTCAGAGACCCCAGAGAATAAAGGCCAGTTTCTATTCAGTGGAACAGACAGAGCCCGAGTCTGCCTGGCTCTGTCGTTTTTTAAATCTATTTTTACTGATTTCAGAGAGGAAGGGAGAGGGAGAGGGAGAGAAACATCAATGAGCGAGAATCATGGATCAGCTGCCTCCTGCACACCCAGTACGGCCCCGTCTGGGTGAGTGTAGATATCAGCCATTTCAGGGCTGTGCTCCGATGCGTCTCAACGCTATAGGGTCCAGCCAGGGTGCGTCAGACTTCAGATCGGATTCGGATGCGGGAAAAGTCTTCAAAGAGAACATGACCGCGTTCAGGGTCTCCCTCGGTCAGGTAGCGGAGCCAACTGCTCCAAACCCGTGCTCCCCATCGCCTGCCTACGTTTTGCTCTGGACACACCGCGGTTTCGCGTTCTGTTTCCCCGTTCAGGATGCCTCCTCGCTTGTCCTCTGTGCAAACACGCCTGCCCTCGGGCCTGGGTCAGATCCCAGCTCTCCTTATGGAACCTCCGGTGAATCCGTTTCTCCTTCTATGACCCGGGGCGTCCATCATTCAGACGGTTAATACGGTGACCTGCTTTCGCTCTCAGTGACTAGAGAGCCTTGCATGGACAGCCAAGGCTTTGCCAGGATATGTGTGACCTCCTCAGCTGGGCTGAGAGCAGAGATGGAGGCTCACTGTGTACGTAACGCAACTGAACAGAGCGCACCGTCCCAGACAGGCGGGGAATCCCTCGTGTGGATGGAGCCGGGTTTGTGCCACCCCACTGGCTGCCTATAGGAACGGCTCGAGGGGACGCCGCTATACCAACAAGGAGACAGGAAGGGGAGTGGCTGCCCGGAACCAGCCACACCGGGCCGGGTCCCTTCCCCCTCGCCTGCCCGCCCATCCCCCCAGCCCACACCCTGGCTCCGCGGACCACCCGGTGCGAAGCTGCTTCTCTCCCCTCTGCCCCACACTCGCTTGAAACCACAGGAACCACACGAGAGGTGCCGTCTGGACCCTCCAGTCTGGGGGCCCGAGGCCTCTGCTCGGGGATGATGCACCGTCAAGGACGGGAGAAGCCGCGCCTTTGAAATCAGAGCGGAAAACAAATCCCCGGAGCGTCCCTATTGGCCGGGCGCTGGGTCCGGACAGAGTCCAGAACGAAAGGTAGCTTTTAGGGTTTAACTCAAAAGGCCCTTGCCAGCGGGGGTGCAGGGCGAGGGGTCATTGTCTACGAGGTGGGGGGAGGTGGTGACGCCGAATGCCTGATGCCGTGTGGCAAGTCTGGGAGTCCACGCGCAAACCTTCTCTAACAGCTCGTCAGAGTTCGGAAGGAGCCCTAAAACTCCCGTTCTGGCCCCAAACTGGCAACTCCTCGTTTCCCTTTGGTGGAGAGACGTGGCCGGGTGCTGCTTAGATAACCTTCCCTGCGCAGATGACATCCCTTCGCCCTGATGGCGCTCTGCACCTGCGCATCGCCGAGGCTGTGCACTCATTTCCTGCCTCCTTGGTCACGTAAGTGATGCCCGAGCCCAGTTTCGTTGTAGAGATTCACAGAACACCGACGCAGGCCGCAAAGTCGGCGCCGTCTCCCGTCCACGCTGCTCTCCCGCCTGCCGGCCCGGCCCGGCCCTGGCTGCAGCCCCGGGGGGAGGATGAGGCCACATCCTTCCTCCTGGGGGCGCTCCCACGGGCGGGTGGGGCGGAGGAGGCTTGCAGTGGCTCCTGCGGGGAGAACACAAGGGTTAATCAGTAATAACACAAGCGTCCGTCCACTCTGCGTTTCCCGCACTCGCGGCTGCAGCCTGTTCTGTCCGCCCGGCTGATGCACGTGCGCATGCGGAGAAGCAAATGCCACGCCAGGCCGTCCTTGCCCACGGAGCGGCCGCGGGGAGGCGCGGCAGGCCGGTTCTCAGGTGGGTGCTTCGTAAAGAATCAGGGGTGCGGGCGGAAAATGCATCCATGCTTGCGGGACAGCATTTGTGCTTTGGCTGCTTCTCTCAGGACCAAGGTCACGGCCGCGGCTCCTTTCCAGACTCCTCGCGCTTCCATGGCGAGCTTCGTAGTTGCTCTCGCTTGTCCCAATTTTTATCGTCAACATTGGATTTCTCGGAGCCCCTGATTATGCCGCCAATCCCCGAGACCTCCGCCGTGTTCTTCCTGTATCTGTCCAGATGGTCGCGGTTGGATCCATTTTACAGTTTCTTTAGTGCATTTTTCTTTCTTCTCCTGCACCCCCCATTCCCCCGGCCATCAGCTCCAAAGTTCTCCCCTCCGTCCACTGCTCGCCAGTCAGGATGGGGACCTGGGAAAGGGCCTGCGGTGGGGCTGGAGCGGCCCTTCCTGTCCTCTTACTCCCCTTCGCGAAGGCGCCTCCTTCTCTGCTGAAGGCGGGGGCTGAGCGAGATCATCGCTCACGTCCCCTCCCCGCTGCGCTGCCCTGCGATCCCCGTGGGTTCCTGGGTAACACACCTGAGGTGTGAGTGCTTGGCGAGGGCTGGTCACAGGGCTCAACGCTTTTCTTACAAACGAGACACAGCAGGGCCCGTCCCCGGCAGGGTGAGATGCTGCCACGGTCGTAGGCCCTCAGGCCTGGCCCGGTGTGGCTCAGTGGATAAAGCGTCCGCCCATGGCCTGAAGGGTCCCGGGTTCAATTCCAGTCAAGGGCATGGACCTCAGTGGCAGGCTCAACCTCCGGCCCTGGTCAGGGCACGTGTGGGAGGCAACCAATCGATGTGACTCTTTCTCTGTCTGTCCCCCGCCTTCCCACTCTCTCTAGAAATCAATGGGAAAGGATCCTCAGGTGAGGATTAAAACAACAAACAAACAAACAAAAACCAGTAGTAGGCCCTCAGGGGACGCACTCCACTGCCAGGCCGGCAGGAAGCTTTCTGTGTATCCCCGCCTTACACCCGGGCAGTAGCCCGGTGCGGCTGTTACTATCACGCCTGCCTAACGGACAGAAGCTCAGAGAGCCTGCAAGAGTCCATCAGAGATCCGGCAGCCAGAAAGCAGGACTGTGGGGGTTGTACCCCAGAAGCCGACACCGCTTCTGGGTTCAGAGCTTCTAGCAGTTCTTTGCTGGGGAGTAGCAAGGTTGGCCTTTGACTAGCACGCTCCTAAATAGATTTCAGGAGCCTGCAGCCAGGGGACTCCCCAAAACATTAATAAGTTGGCAAGGAAAAGTGTGAGGCGCTGAGCAATAAGGTGGGGAGGGGGGGAGGGAGAGGAGCAGGAAGCAGCGAGCCCAGGGGGCGGCCTTCCCCGAGTGTCTGAAGACGAGGAGGGAGTAATTGAAATTAAGAAGATTATCAGCCCCGCGGGCCCTGGTGACCTGAGCCACTCAGCGGGGACGCACAGGGGCTGGCATCTCAATGATCCATGAAATCAAAAGACAATGAATGGATGTAGCCAGCCCCGGGCCTGGGGAGGAGGTAATGTGGTTCAGAGTGAGCTCACCCCGACACACCATATAATTAGAACACTTCGGAATCAGATTTCGATTCGACAGAAATTGTCAAGATGAAATATTGAGTCAGGTACGCACATGGGCGAGGCGACGAAGTGAATTCCGAGAACGCCGGGCGGCCTCGGCCCCCAGGGGTTGGGAAGCCCAGCTGTCGGACGGAGGCGCCTGCACTCAATCCTTTAACCCCCTGTCTAGACGTAACAGACTCTCAGAGCGTGGCCGCCGTGACCTCGCCGTTTCCAGCTCGGGAGATGCGTGCGAGGTGGGGGGGTCGCTGTGGGATGTTTGTGGTGGGGGCAAGAGAAAGGAGGCAGGATGCTTTCAGATTTAAGGCGCGTGAAAACTGCAGAAAACGATCGGTGGAAAATGCAACCCCATTGCATCGCATGAGGCTGCCTTCGAGAGGCATCTCTCCCACTGCAGACGGGCCACCTGCTGAGAACGGGGCCGCCGCCTGCTCAGTCAGACGTCCTGAAGCAGCGACCAGACGCCCCTCATCCCTCTCTGAGTGCGTCTAATCTCCTCAGTCACTCAGCGGATAGCTCTCCCGTGCCGGCTGTTAGTGGAGAGGGATGAGAGAAACACTAGTAAATCCATATGGTGATTGCACATTAGACCCCAAGTTATCCATTTTATCTCACCATTCCTCATGGCGACTGATGACCAGACACCTGCTCAGACCCCAAACCTTAGTCCTGCATTTCTGCAGCATAGAGCATGGCCCAGCCCTGAGACCTGGAGGGAAAGGGATGGGGAGGGAGACAGAGGGAGGAAGCACCCTCGGCCTCCCTCTAAGGATGCCTCCTCCCCCGTCCCCCTCCCCCGTCGGTGCAGGAAATGGGAAAATTGGTGGGGGGCTTCTCGGGCAGCATTTCTCCGCGTTATCATCTTCGGAGCCTAATTTCAAGGAACTCACAATTCCAGCTTGAACAGAAACGTTCCCCAGCTCTTCCTCCTGCCACATTAGAGCTGTTTTCTACCTGTGGCAACGTCATGGCAACTGTGAGAAGGGGCTGCCTGCCCTGCAGAAGAGTGTGGGAAACGAACCGAGTGTTGCTATGTGTGTGTGTCTGTGTGTCTGAGTCTGTGTGTGTCTGTGTGAGTGTGTGTGTCTGTGTGAGTGTGTGTATGTGTGTGTGTTTGTGAGTCTGTGTGTATGAGTCTGTGTATGTCTGTGTGAGTGTGTGTATCTGAGTGTGTCTGTGTGTGAGTCTGGGAGTATATGAGTCTGTGTGTGTCTGTGTGAGTGTGTGTGTTTGTGAGTCTGTGTGTATGAGTCTGTGTATGTCTGTGTGAGTGTGTGTATGTGAGTGTGTCTGTGTGAGTCTGGGAGTATATGAGTCTGTGTGTGTCTGTGTGAGTGTGTGTGTCTGTGTGTGAGTCTGTGTGTGTCTGTGTGAGTGTATGTCTGTGAGTGTGTGTGTGTGAGCATGTGTGTATGTCTAAGTGTATGTGTGTATGTGTGTGTGTGTATGTGATTGAGCATGGGTGTGTCTGTGTGAGTATATGTGTGTCTGTGTGTGAGTCTCTGTGTGTGTGTGCATGTGTATGTGTCTGTGTATGTGAGTGTGTGTATGTGTCTCTGTGTGTGAGTTTGTGTGTGCATGTGAGTGTGTGAAGGGGATTCTCAGGATATTTAGACTCTGAAGGTGGAGTTTGTGGCTGGTGATTACCTACTCGTAAATCAGTCACATCAATGCATTTGCTGGGTCACTGTTTGATTTCATACTTGAGTTTGGCGCAGGCGCACACGTATATGCTCTGTGCCCCAGTGGGCGGGGCTACCACAGTTTCCCCTTCAGCCTGTCTGGAGGTCGGTGTGGCCGTGGGACTCGTTGCCATGGCTGCTGCAGGCGCGCTGCCTGTGCACAGCTCACCCCTGGTATTCCTGTCGGGCCTGAGATTGGCGTCAGCACCAGCAGCTGGGACGGCGAACACGATCCCGGCAGTGGGACAGCTGGGTGATCCGTGCGTCTGTGAAGTGGGTATTTTGGTAACATCCCATCCCCATCCCTGTGGGCTATTTAGAGAGGTGCTGAATAGACAGGGAGAAGCCTAGATGTGAACGAGACCAGGTGTGGGTCACCTCGACGCCATGCGGCTCCTGGGAGGGCGGGAGCGCCCGCAGGGCAGGCAGCTGTGGGCGCATTTCCAGCCGCCTTCATTGAGACACCTTCGGGGAGGGCTGTGGAGACCGACGCTCAGGCCTTCCTTCATCAGAACTCGACGGCTCTTTTGCTTAAGAAAGCTCCATTCTCTCTCCCGCTTCAGTTGGTCCTCGGAAGGAAAAATCAGAATGAAAATATACATAACGAGCAGATTAACTGCCTAGCAATTCTGGTACGTCTCTCCCGCCCCCCCGCCCCCCCCACCACACACACACAGTGGGGCCCGACTAATCTTTTAGGAAGCAAGTTCCTTAAATACGCTGTGAGACCAACTGGAAAATTAACTGGGTGTGGCCCGGGGAGAGCTCATTCCTATGCAGGGCCTCGCCAAGGAGAAACCGAAGCCGCGTCCAATTACTCATTTTTCAAAAAGTGTCTGCTGTTCCTGGGCCTTTTAATGCAAAATGATCTTTCCAGCGAAAGGAGAGGAATTGAAAGGGTTCCTCCTCATTAAAAAACCATCAGCACATTCAACAAGATTATGGTTAGTTCAAATGACAGCGTCTCCGAGGAGCCTGCCACCGTCCTCCTGCCGACAAAATTTACTCTCCATGCAGTTTCCGTAACACTCAGCTTTATCTCTTTCCAACATCACTCAGGCCTGTTTAGGGGGAAAAAGGGGGAAATATTGGAACACGGACCGAAAAATCTCAGAGTGACTGGTTCCGGCTCAGCGGGGCCGGGGTGGAAGGATAGCGCGGTAGTTATGCCGTGTTTTATGCGCTCTCTCGCCGTTTTCCTTGGATGGACCCTTCTCAAGGCTCTCCTCTTGTAGCCACTTGGCTACCAGAACGTCTCGGCTTCCGTTTTAGCCTCTCAGCCTCTTCCATCAAGAACTCCAATGAAATTCCCAGAACTCAATCTCATTGGCCGACTTGGGTCACATGGCTCTCTCTGAGCCAATGACGGTGGCCACGGAGGATAGAAGGCTGTCACCGTGCAGACCTGAGCCACAGGGATCCCTGGGCAACTGGGAGCCAGAGCTGATCACAGGGGGCCTGAGCAGAGGAGGTGTGACCTCCAGGAGGCGCGTGAGGGGGCTCTTCCCAGAAGCTGGGGTGGTACAGACCCAGCGAAACAGGGCTGCTTGCTGGGGTGGACGGCACGAACGAACGTCCTTCCTGAACCCAGGAAACTGCCATCCCTCCGACGAGAAGGTGGACATCACCTCTCGATGCTGGGTGATTTGCTTTAGTGGTGAGACTTGGAAATGACGCAGACATTGCCTGGCCGGTGTGGCTCAGGGGTTGAGTGTCTACCTCTGAACCAGGAGGGCATGGTTCAATTCCCAGTCAGAGCACATGCCTGGGTTTTGGGCTCCATCCCAGTGTAGGGAGTGCAGGAGGTGACTGACTGATGACTTTCTCTCATCATTGATGTTTCTCTCTCTCCCTCCCTCCCTCTCCCTTCCTCTCTGAAATCAATAAAAATATTTAAAAAGAAAAGAAAGGATGCAGACACATGAGAAGTGCTCCCTGTGGGCCTGCCGCTGGCACCGGCACTAACACTGTGAGAAGAAGGGAGCGTGTTCCCCGGGCTCTCCATGCCAAGTCACCCCGGGGTCTCCATGCCGAGTCACCCCGGGGTCTCCATGCCGAGTCACCCCGGGGTCTCCATGCCGAGTCACCCCGGGGTCTCCATGCCGAGTCACCCTGAGCCCTCCCTCTGGGCCTTGCACAGGGGATGCTGGTTGACTGAATCCTGGTGGAACCTGCGCTGGAGAAGCACACAGGGTCTGTGTGCTCCCCAAAACCCTGTGTGCTCCCCAAAACCCTGTGTGCTCCCCAAAACCCTGTGTGCTCCCCAAGAGGAGGATGCCATGGACTAGCAGCAGCTGCCTGGAGGCAGAGGGGCAGACTGCTCAAGGCACGTAGGTTCATTCTCCTTTGAATCAGGTAATTGCTGAGTCAGTGCCATGTGGACTTTATTTTTCAGCCCACCTAAATCTCACACCTAAATCTCACACCTAAAACTCACACCTAAATCTCACACCTAAAACTCACACCTAAAGCTCACACCTAAATCTCACACCTAAGACTCACACCTAAGACTCACACCTAAATCTCACACCTAAGACTCACACCTAAAACTCACACCTAAAATTCACACCTGAATCTTACACCTAAAACTCACACCTAAAACTCACTCCTAAATCTCACACCTAAAACTCACTCCTAAATCTCACACCTAAAACTCACACCTAAATCTCACACGTAAATCTCACACCTAAATCTCACACCTAAAACTCACACCTGAATCTCACACCTAAAACTCACACCTAAATCTCACACCTAAAACTCACACCTAAATCTCACACCTAAGACTCACACCTAAGACTCACACCTAAATTTCACACCTAAATCTCACATGTAAATCTCACACCTAAATCTCACACCTAAAACTCACACCTGAATCTCACACCTAAAACTCACACCTAAATCTCACACCTAAATCTCACACCTAAAACTCACACCTCAGACTCACACCTAAAACTCACACCTAAATCTCACACCTAAAACTCACACCTAAATCTCACACCTAAAACTCACACCTAAATCTCACACCTAAAACACCTAAAGCTCACACCTACATCTCACACCTAAAACTCACACCTAAAGCTCGCATTTAAAGCTCACACCTAAATCTCACACCTAAGTCTCACACCTAAAACTCACACCTAAATCTCACACCTAAAACTCACACCTAAATCTCACACTTAAAACTCACACCTAAATCTCACACCTAAAACTCACACCTAAATCTCACACCTAAAACTCACACCTAAATCTCAGCACTCCCTTAAGCGGAACCTCCATCCTCCCCTCTCCCGGCACCGATGGAATTCACGGATATAAACATTCCCTCGGTGCTGGGAAGCAGGGCCCACCGCGAGCTGCTCTGGGGGAGGACTAGACCGAACCCAAGCCACGGCCCAAGCAGGCGTGTTCGGTCCTAATCCGCCTTTTAAAGCCGTGCTCCCAGAGGCGAGGGAAGAGGTGTTTAACCCTTTCCCATCTGGAAGGCGTGCGCATCGCAGTTACTGTTCTTTGGGGGAAAAGGGCGAAGGCTGGGGTAGGAGGGGGCTTGGGGGCTTCCTCTGGGGGTGACTTTGGGCAGTGCCTCCTGCAGGGCCCTAAATTACTCCGTTACTAACGTTCCTCTGTGGAGCCACACAGCCACGGGAGTCAGTTACTTGACCGTTTTGATGAAAAACCACCACCACGCACTTTCTCTCTTCGCTGCTAAATGCGAATTTCCCTGCAGAAAGCTACCCGCTCCAATGTCCAGGCTTGGCGCTGAGCCTCAGAGGGGGAGAAAGCCCGGGCCATTTGGGAAGGGAAGGCGCCGGGCGGGTGTGGGATGAAGGAGACCCCGGGTGGGTAGACAGCTCCGGCGGGAAGGCGAGTCCTCGGGCTGCGTGGGCCACACCTGGGCGGTGGGCAGGGACCCGGGCCCACCCAGCCGCGCTCCTCTGGCCTGAGCCCAGCCCGCCCTCCTGGCCACGGCCTGTCCCCGGGCACCTGATCTAAACGTGCCGGAGTGTCAGCGGCCTTGTCTGCAACGTGACCACAGGAAAACGCGGTCGCAGCCGCGCAGGTACCAGAGGCCGTGACAGGAGGGACGGGGAAGCAGGAGGTCTGCAAGTGACCCTGATGCTGACGGGGGAGGTGACGGGGCAGCAAGCGCCTTTCATTGGGATTAGGGCTGCCATTTATCAATTCACCCACGCTCACTGTGATTCAGGCTCACTTTAGGATTTTCTGTGTGCAGCACGGTGTCACACTTATGACCTCCTCACCCCACCCTGATAGCACCGGGGCTGGTGGTGCTCTTCCGAGTTAACAGAGGAGAAGAGAGCGTTCTGGAAACCCAGGGCCATTGCCCAAGACTGTGCCGTCGTCCCTACACCGAAGCGGGAGCCCCGCCTCCACGGCAGGTGATGGTTAAAGAACCTCGCTTTATGCCCGGGAATTGACCGCTGTGGCGGCTGTGTGGCCGGGCTCAGGGAGGCACAATCGGGCCCCGTGTTAAGTGAAATCTTCCCCCCAGGCATGGACGGTTCATTTTCCCAGTCACCGTATTGACCTCATTCCCAAAGTGGTCCCGCCTCCTGTCACAGCACCTGAAGGTCGTGGCGGGCAGATCGGTTCAGGAGAGGGGGGATGCCCACCTCCCAGCTCCCCTCACGCCCATGGGGATGGATTAGGCAGGAAAGCAGCCCCCACAGCACCGGGGCCCCCCTCAATCCTCGTCCTGACAGTGGCCCCCGCAGCAGCTCCAGGCTGAGATCCCCGACTTCAGGGGGAAGACCCCCCTGCCCCAGGGAGGAAATGGGCTTTATCCGGCACTCTCTCAATCTCGTCGATGTGACCACGCCTAGTGCTCGTCTCCTGCTCACCATGTTCTTAGAGGCACGAGGGGTTCACGGTGATCCGAGATCCCTTCCCTCGTCCGGCCCCCCTCCGGAAGGTCTCCCCCACATCGCCCCTGCCAGCTCTGACCTCCGTTGGGGAGTGTGACCCTGGCTTTTAAAATCGATTTATTGACTTGTATTGACAGATGCTGTAGGCTCCTGTCCTCGACTCCCAGGTCCTGTCCCTGCTCCTTCCATTGGATGTCAATCCCGTTGGCTGCATAGACGATCAAATGAAACCCAGCAGCCTGCCGCTCCGCACTCAGCCCGGAGGGGTGAGCTTTCGGCTTCTGTCTCCAGGCCCGTGTTGGCCACAGCACAGGGAATCCTCGGCGTGAGAGGAGCCACGAGTGGCCACGGGTGTGTCCTAGGCGGTGTCAGGAAGGAGACGGGAAAATACCAGAGAGCCGGCCACCACAGATGCAAAGGGCTGTGGGAAAAGTAGACAATATCCGTGACCTGACGAGAGAGGGGGAGAGACTTGAGGGTGTTGCGTTGAGGAAGTGGGAGGAAGGTCCCGGAGATGTCCACGTGGGACACCTGAGACCTGGGCTCCGCTCCACAACACAGCCAGGGCCCCTGCAGTCATGGGGGGTGTTCCCCCTGAAGTCGTGGGGCCTGAGCCAGGACCAGCCTGGGCGAGCAGGTGTGAGGGGCCCATTTAGACACAGGTGTGTGTTTGTGTGTCTATTGTTAGCACCTGGGGGGGAGCCATTCCCCAAGGCCCGTGTGTGTGTGTGTGTGTGTGTGTGTGTGTGTGTGTGTGTGGGTGTGTGTGTGTTGTCAGCACCTGGCAGGGAGCTGTTCCCTGAGGCTCCTGGCTCCCAGCTCCCTCGTTTGCTCTGCTCTCAGAAAGCAGGGCGGCTGGTGGGATCTGGGGAAGCGGCCTGGGGGACCCCGCTTGGCCGCTCTGTGCCCCGGAACTCGGGTGGACATCAGAGCAGAGGCAGGTAGGACATTACTGACAATATTCTCACAAATCACCGAAGGTCTCGGCTGAGGACGACTAAGGCCTCCCTTCACCCCGTCCCAAGCGTTTCGCTTTTCCAGGTGCTTCCACGTCTGGGCTCCCTCCTGCCCGGGGTGTCCTGGTAAACTGAAAGGCGTGGCCGACGGGCAGTGACCAGGCAGGATGCTCGGCGTCTGGTCTGAAGTTAAACCTCCACTCGTCTGCCATCCCAAGGCCTTGGATCTCAGGGGCGGGCCTTCCCTCCCCGTCTTCCTCGGCTTTTAAACAGATGGTGCGCCCTACTGCGCAGGGAGCAAAGGCGGAGGAAGCATCTAGACTCCCGTGGGTGTCCTGAGGCTCCGGTCTGAGAACCAGGGCCAGGGCCCGCAGGTGACTTAGGGATTCGACGGGGTCTTTGTCACGTGACAAATGAATGAGAGAAGGGAGAGAGGTGCGGGGACAGGGGCTGGGGCTCCGGGGCTGCGCCTGCGTGTTTATCCTGAGGGTTCAGCGCGAGGCTGTTGTTAAAAGTGGTTGTTTCCGGGGGTGTCACATGCAGGAACTCATTGGAGGAAACACTGTCGGCTGTTGCTGGCAGGCAGGACAGGGTGTCAGGACAGCGCGCCCAGGCCGGGGCTCTGTGGACGTTTTGTTACCACGTTTGGACTGACTGGCTCAGTCACTGACTGACTTTATGACCCAGTTCTCATGGACGCGATGCATGGGTGCATTTATTACCTCCCGCGGTTCTGGCGATTCCATGAAAAACGCGATTTTAAGGAAGAAGGCGGCAGGTAGTGAGTGATACTTCCCCCCGGCCCTGATGTCCGACTGCGGTGGGTCTAGCGTTAGGGCTCGCCGTGACCAGGCCGGAAAGAACGGCTAAAGGAGGTTGGCGAGCAGCGGTGAGAAATCAGGCCAGGGGCGTCTCCCCCACAGAGATCGGCCTGTCCAATGAGAGCCTGGAAAAGGGGGAGGCGCTTGGATGTAGGCAAAGGGGGAGGCTCATTACTGTGAAGGAGCTAGGCTGTAAGGCAGTTCCAGAGATCAACCCAGTTGCTGTTGGCATAAAGTGAACGTTAAGAATGTTGATTCCAGGCCTGGCTGGTGTGGCTCAGTGGTTGAGCGTCGACCTATGAGCCAGGAGGTCATGGTCCGATTCCTGGTCAGGGCGGATGTCTGCGTTGCAGGCTCGATCCCCAGTAGGCAGGAGGCAGCCAGTCAATGGTTCTCTCTCATAATTGATGTTTCTCTCTCTCTCTCCGTCTCTCTTCCTCTCTGAAATCAATAAAAATGTATTAAAAAAATACATTCAGTCAGCCAGTAGTGCATTGTGTCCCAGGCACTGAGCCAGTCGCCACTGACGCTTTGGTGAGCCAAAAAGAAAACGCCCGTGTCCCCCACGGTGCCAGTTCTATGGGGAGGTGGAGGGTAGACATGCACCAACACGCGTGCTGGCAGCGGTACCTGCTCTGAGGGAGTAGAGGGGGAGTGTGATAGGGAATTGCGGGGCAATGGGAATTTGGAGTTTAAAGAGACTTGACTTTTCACTTAACAACTTTCACTACTGTTTGGGATTTTTATGATAAATAGGGATTGCTTTTAAAATATAGGTAAGTATATATATGCACACACCTATGCATATTAGTGGATGTTAAAAAGAGTAATGTGCACCTATATTCACTGTTGTGGGAAAGTTTTAAGATGTATTATTGAGCCCTCGCCAGTTTGGCTCAGTGGACAGAGCATCAGCCTGAAGACTAAAGGGTCCCAGGTTCGATTCCAATCAAGGGCACATGCTCGGATTGTGGGCTCAATCCCCAGTAGGGGGCGTGCAGGAGGCAGCCAATCAATGATTCTCTCTCATCATTGGTGTTTCAATCTCTCCTTTTCCCTTCCTCTCTGAAATCAATAAAAATATATTTTTTAAAAAGATATATTATTGAGTGACAGAAGCAAGTCACAGAATTGTAAATATAATTCAGTCTAATGTATACAAATAAATAATATATGCATATATACCCATGCATAATATTTTAATTAAATATATTCAAACTCATATAAAAATATTTTAGGAGATAGGTATAGAATTCCTTTGGGGAGAGTGAAAAAAACAAACCTTTTCCTTCCTTCTCTGTTGTTGCATTATTTGAAGTTTTTATGAGCGTATTTTGTTTTGAGGACTTAAAACTTTGAATTAAAAATATCAGTGGGAAAAAATTAGTTAATTAAAAAAATCAGTGGGGAAGTGCATGCGTCTAATGAATGTTGGGATAACTTGGCTCACGTTTAGAAAAGTGGACTTAATGATTACTTCATGCCCTACAGACAGATGCATTCCTCTTGGGGTGATAGTTCCTGAGGCCGTGTGCTGTGCCAGGCCCTGTGCTGGGATTTTTCTGTGGACACATTAACTCTCACAAGCAGCAGAGGGTGCAGGTATCGCCTCCCACTGTGGAGGAGGAGCAGAAGGTTCCCCTCGTGCCCACACCCCTCTCCCTCCCTCCTTGCCCGCTCGGGTGCTGGCGTGCATTTCTCTTAAGCCGGCGTCCTCAAACTACGGCCCGCGGGCCACATGCGGGTGTTTTCGCCGTTTTGTTTTTTTACTTCAAAATAAGATATGTGCAGTGTGCATAGGAATTTGTTCATCGTTTTTTTTAAACTCTAGTCCGGCCCTCCAATGGTCTGAGGGACAGTGAACTGGCCCCCTGTTTAAAAGGTTTGAGGACCCCTGCTCTTAAGCATGAGAGGAAAGTAGGAGGCAGTTTGGGAGGAAATATAATGCATCTGGTTGATTTTTTTTTTTTTAAGTGACCCGGGAAGAACTCTTAACCTTTCTTAGACAAGGGCAGACACAAATAGAGCTCGTCCAGTTTTTCGTCTTACTGTCACCTCCCGTCGGAGCACAGTCTGCCATGTCAGAGGCCAGGCGGCAGTGGCAGGAGGCGCCCATCCCCGCCCTGTCTATGGGGGAGCGCGGCATGGAGCGCTGACGTGGAGCCTTCAGAACTGGCGCCAGGACGTGGCCTGGGAATGCAAGGCCGCACCGCGCTCTGCCCGTAACCCCCTGATGACCTCTTTTCGGCTCTTCCACCCGGAATTGTCTCCCCCGGCGGTGACGTGTACGGGCCAGCATACCTATTTACTCCCTTTTTATTATAAAGGTCACGTGTGCCCATCGGTGTTTGACAGGTATGATCAGTGTCAACTTCCGAAGGAGAGGGACTGTTTCATCTCTCTCCCTCCCACGCGGGAGCCCCCAGGACGGCGGGGACGCGCCCACTTGCTCATCACAGAGCCGCAGCTGGACGGACCTTTTCCAAGTGCAGGCGGCGACCACCACCATCTGCGCTGCTTCCACTCCTGGAAAGAGACACCGGTCACCGCACAGTCAGAGGAAATCGTTTCATTAAACTGGTGACCACGTCTTCACTGCCCCCGTTAAACCCATTGGAGAGGGAGGCGTTGAGTTTGAACCTGACTTCCCAGGTGTCAGCTGAGTCCTTGGGCGAGCCACACCCTCCCTCCCCCGCCCCCCCCCCGCCCCCCAGCCTAGGTCCCAGGAAGTGAGGAGCGAGGCCAGGAAGGTGGCCGGGACTCTGCGCCCACGTTGGCCGCCCCTACGCTGCCTCCCTGTCCCCCAGCTCCTGGCTTGTCCTCGCTTTGTTTTTCTCACGGTCACGCCTTGGCCTCCATGTGACTGGTCTCTGGGCTCTGAGCCCGGCGTGGTTTCAGTTTGTTTGTTTTCTGTTTAGCGCCCAGATTCGGTTTGGAATGCGGGTAGGGCTTCCGTGTTATCATTGTTAGTGAGTTCATTCCTTTGTTTAAGTGCTTGGGGGCAAGTCTGAATGTGAGGCCCAGGAGAGGGGAGAGATGGGAACCTCCACGTACACAGTAGGACAGCAGCAGGGACTGCGGTGCGGGGCGCCGGGCGCTGTGCAGCACCGGCATCTTCCAGGTGGCTCTCATCGGACCCTTCGTTCATCTCTGAGACCTGGGTGCTGCCCCTGTCCCCGTCCTCCACGCAGGAGAAGGACCCGCGTCCTGTGAACTGGCCCCGCAGTGCCTGCCGGGGTTCCAGCTGCAGCGAGGATGGGACAGGTTTGCTTCAGCGCCACCAGGGCCTGCCGACCGCCTGCGTCCCCCTCTCCAGCTCAGCCCAGAGCCAGTGCCTCCCATAGCCAGTTCCCCCCACAGCCTCCCACAGCCCCCCACAGCCCCCACAATTCCACAGCCCCCCTACAGCCCCCCACAGCCTCCCACAGCCCCCCACAGCCCCCACAGCCTCCCACAGCCCCCACAGCCTCCCACAGCCCCCCACAGCCCCCACAGCCTCTCACAGCCCCCCACAGCCCCCACAGCCTCCCACAGCCCCCCACAGCCCCCCACAGCCTCCCACAGCCCCCCACAGCCCCCACAGCCTCCCATAGCCTCCCACAGCCCCCACAGCCTCTCACAGCCCCCAAAGCCTCCCACAGCTTCCCACAGCCTCCCACAGCCTCCCACAGCCCCCCACAGCCTCTCACAGCCCCCCACAGCCCCCATCAGCCCCCACAGCCCCCCACAGCCCCCCACAGCCCCCATAGACCCCCTACAGCTCCCCACAGCCCCCCATAGACCCCCTACAGCTCCCCACAGCCCCCCACAGCCTCCAACAGCCTCTAACAGCTCCCCACAGCCCCCCACAGCCTCCCACAGACCCCCACAGCCCCCCACAGCCTCCCACAGCTCCCCACAGCCTCCCACAGCCCCCCACAGCCTCCCATAGACCCCCACAGCCCCCCACAGTCCCCCATAGCCCCCCTACAGCTCCCCAAAGCCCCTCCACAGCCCCCCACAGCCTCCCACAGCCTCTCCTCACTGTGCTGCCCTGGGAGCCCCTTTCCTTGCCTGGTGCTGTGTGCATTCGCTCTACACTTCAGGGACTGTGTATTGATGTGGCAGGAAAGACAAGGTGATTCCTGAAACCTGGTCCCCCAGCAGGGAGGGTCAAGACGAGGGATGGGGGGAGAGTGTGGGCACAGGTGCAGGTGGGAGCCTGCAGGCGGGGTGGGGGATGGGGAGGAGTGGGCACAGGTGCAGGTGGGAGCCTGCGGGCGGGGTGGGGGATGGGGAGGAGTGGGCACAGGTGCAGGTGGGAGCCTGCGGGTGGGGTGGGGGATGGGGAGGAGTGGGCACAGGTGCAGGTGGGAGCCTGCAGGCGGGGTGGGGGATGGGGAGGAGTGGGCACAGGTGCAGGTGGGAGCCTGCGGGTGGGGTGGGGGATGGGGAGGAGTGGGCACAGGTGCAGGAGGAAGCCCATGTGCCCGGTCTGATGGCTTCTCTTGGCTCAGGAAGTGCAACCCAAACGTTAGAGGGAACGTGGGCCGGGAGAACAGCAGAGTATTTTCCATCTGGGATTCCGTGTCTTTATCCATCCAATAGGGCTTCATTCACAGGATGCTGTGAGGATTCAGAGAACAGATAGACAGACACATAGACAGACAGATGTGTGCACGTGTACATAAAGATGGTACACATATAAACCTTCTCCTGGCTGTATACTGTATACAAGGGGAGCACATACTGCACACCACTGTGACAGGGGTCGAATTGGGGTCCCCTAAAATCCATGTGTTGACGTCCCCACTGCCAGGACCTCCCAGCCCGGCCTCATTGTGATGCAATAAGCCAGGAGGAGGCCAGGCTGGAGTAGGAGGCCTCGTCCAGTGGCTGGTCCTTATGGAGGGGGCGTGAGCCGGCCGCCCGCACAGGACAGTGCCCTGGGCACTGGAGGTGGGGGGTGGGAGAGCAGTGCGCACAGGTGGTGTGTGTCCTGCCCCGAAGGCGGGCCAGAGCTTCCAGAAACCCCGAACCCAGTGGGGAGGTGGATCCATTCCTCACAGCGCAGAGGGAGCCACCCGCTGAGCCGTGGCCGGCCTCCAGCCTCCAGGGGTGAGGCGGGAGACTCCCCTGTGTAAGCCCGAGTGTGGCCCCAGCAAGCTCACTGCTGCCGGCGAGAACAGAGGCTTTGGAGAGGGACGGGCTCAGGGAGGTGCAGGCGCCTCCTCTGGCACCGGGACGCGTGAGTCAGGTTCCTCTGTCCTGTCTGGGAAGGGGGGAGAGCTGGGTGCCTCCCACTGCTCCTTGCTCCCCACGGCACCTCATCTCCTGCTGGGTCCCAGCGCGGGTCAGCTCTCTCCTGGGCTCTGGGCAGCCCCGAGGCAGGTCCTGCCCCCTTCACATCAGCTGCAGAAGCCGCAGAGAGAGAGGGCAGGCAGTGGTGGGGGCAGGGTCAGCCCAGGCTGCCCGGCGTCAGGGACCGCCCCTTCCCCTCTGCCCTGCATCCCATGCCCCCGGCCCCGCTGGTGCTGGGAGACCCAGAGATGGACCCAGAGGAGGCGTGCGAACTGCCTGGCGCCCAGCGGGATGTGGCCGCGGGAGACCGTGTCCAGCAGCGAGTTGACCCTGTGAGGAGCGAGGAGCGTGAGGGGGATGTGGCCTTGTTGCCGGCGACAGAACGGCCTCCTTGCTGGAGAAAAGCAGGAAGATGACGGGGCGGTGGCCTGGGTCCCCGTGAGGACGGGGCTTGTCTCCGGCCTCCTCCAGCGGCGCCGATGGTGAGGAAGGAGACAGCCCCTGCGTGCGCGTGGGGGTGGGACACAGCTGCCTTCTTCCCGGATCTCACGCCCAGTGCCCACTCCCTGCTCAGCGGGAGGGTGACAGCGATGGCTGCGGAGCCTCAGGTGCCCACGGGCTGCCCAGGGCAGCGAAGCCGCCCGTAGAAGGCAGAGGCTTTGCCTGGAAGATGGGGAGGGGGAGAAGGGAAGCTGAGCCGGGAGGGAAGAACATGCGGGTCGCGAAGCTGGGCGTCAGGTCGTGAGCACTTGCTCGGATGCGCGTGACGCACCGTGCAGGGAGCAGGCAGCGCGTGTTCCCTCACAAAGCGCCATCGGGCCGCCGGAGCCCGCGGGCGGCTGGGCGGGGACCACGAGGCCCATCTTCACGGGGGAGGACGCCCCTGGACCTCGAGTGTCGGACAGTGACTGGATGTTCAGTGAGACGAGGGAGAGAAAGATGTGGCATCTTCGCAGAATTTAAACGGGTGGCCAGGGCCAATTGGATGGGTATGCGGATTAGATCTAAAGAAAGCTATTGTTTGAAGGGGGCCCGTGAGCCCCAAACCCAGGCATGTGCCCTGACCAGGGATTGAACTGCGACCTCCTGGTTCATAGGTCGGCGCTCAACCACTGAGCCACGCTGGCTAGGCGCCCCTCTGTGGGTGGTTTCCATGGAAACCATTCCTAATATCTCCTGAGTCTGGAGGCTGCTGCCTTTCAGGTGTAACTCAATTAACGCCTGCTGATCTATCAGTGGGTCAGGTAATTGTTAAGTAATTTTGATAAAAATTTCCCCATCCTCTCCCGCAGAAGCAGAGCAGCCATATCCATTTACTGGCCCCGGCACGGCCGTTTCTCTCTGTGTGGGAGGATTTAATGCTCTGACGGGGGTGGAAAAATGAGATTTGAACAGGATACTTAGTGAATCAAAACATACTCAGATTGAATGATTAGAAACCCCCAGTTAATTACTAAAAAGGAAAATAAATTACAATTCTGCGTCTGCGTGGGTTACTGGAGTGTATGCTAAGAAGGGCCTTTTCAATCATTTTCCCATTAAAAGAAAGCAGGGATATTGAGAGATGCAATTTTCCTTTTGCACCGCTGCCAAATTATGTCATTTAAATTGTGTTTTCTGCCTCAGTTGCTTACATCAACAACTCCGTATAATGTGAATTGGCTTCCGGGACAAACGCTCAGCTCGCGGGTACACCAAGACGCATTAGCGATTCCTTAGTAAATGCTCAGTTTAATATTTATAGGCGCCGTGAGGGGCTGGTGATGTCGATGTATTGGAGGGCCCTTGGGAACCGAGGCCGGAATCCGGCCGTTCTGAAGGGCACTCACAGTCATCCGCTCAGAGGTCAGGCATAACCACAGCCAAGCACTTCGGTCAGACCTCGTTCAAATGAGGAGATAAGGAAGGAGGAGGGTTACTTAAAACCGAGAACTCGAGGGAAGTCAACAAAGTCTATCCATCTGTGTGTGTGTGTGTTTTGTTGTAGTTGTTTTTTAATATATATATGTTTTTTATTTCAGAGAGAGGGAGAGAGAGAGAGAGAAACCTCAATGATGAGAGATACCAGCCTCAATGTTTTATTAATCTATTTATTCAACAGGCGTTAAATTACATGATCAAAATTTCATCAGCAAACCCTCCTAATTGCTGTCTCCACCGCAGTGGGAACGAGTGGCACACACCTCACAGACCCGCCCAGGCCTGTGCACCACACTGAGGAACACTGGGCTAGAGGACCGGCCGACCAGTCGTCCCGGACAGAGGAGCTCAGGGTGAATGTATAACCCCTGTTCCAGGGCGTTGCAAGTAATTCACTTCAACAGGCCAGTATCCAGTTTATTGCTCTAAACCAGTGGCCGGCAAACTCATTAGTCAACAGAGCCAAATATCAATAGTACAACGACTGAAATTTCTTTTGAGAGCCAAATTTTTTAAACTTAAACTTCTTCTAACGCCACTTCTTCAAAATAGACTCGCCCAGGCCATGGTATTTTGTGGAAGAGCCACACTCAAGGGGCCAAAGAGCGGCATGTGGCTCCCGAGCCGCAGTTTGCCGACCACGGTTCTAAACCCAAGGCAGCCAAATCAAGGGATGCGTTCCCTTATCGGAAACGGTTTTTAGTTATTTGAGGACATGTGTCTGCTCTGAGTGAACTGTACGTTGTCCGTGTGGACCTGGGACCTACCAGCTGTCTCTTGGAGCATCTGCACCGCCTCGTGAACTCTGTGGAATGTGTGTAGAGCTTCGTGTTTGTTGAAAGACCGCCGGCCGTGCTTTAGATCTTCCTACCGTCCCCAGGAAACCGACTGACACTAAGGAAAGGGGCATTTTCAACACGACTACAGATTGTGCTGGAGACCTACCCAGAGTCTTAGTACTGACATTGACTCACAAGGCAAGGGCGGAGCAAGCCTTATGGGATCACAGACGTGAACTCTGACGTGATGAGACGATGGAGCCTAAATCGGAACCCTAACGGGCGTCTGCCACAGTATCTTCCACTCGGTGCCACCAACAAGGAACCAACACGATGTCAGACAATAGCCTATAAACCTAAGTTCCGTCACTCTTCAACAGAGCAGTACATTCTCGTCCACAAACCAGGTAGTCTGCGGCTTGGCACGTGTCCACACCTCCACTTGCTCTTTTATCAGAAGATAGACGCCAGGAATGTCCCCCGAGAAGCTCGGGAGAGAGCACACCATTCAGGCAGAGCGAGATCAAACGTGGGAAGGCAAAGCCATTCAAGGTAAGTGTGGGAACTGACACACTGGGAGCTAGCTGGTCACGGAGCGAGTTCCAACACTCTGTGATGATGATATGGATTATTGTTTACATTTCATAGTTAAAGCAAGATTGGTCATCTGTGACCAAACTTTTGGATTTTACCCTTGATTTTGTCAAGGACACGTTGTTGAGTCTGTCTACTAGTATGTTCTTCTGACAAATATCGGAAACGGTTTTTAGCAGAGAGTTGACTTGGCTAAACTCCAATCCCCAGCTCCTGTCTCCGTTCTGATCCGGGCGGCTGCCACCCCGGGAAGCTCCTATAGCCTTTGGGCTGCGGGGGGGTCTGCCCGGCCCCCCGGGGTCAGCCGAGCCGAGGGCAGGGCGCATGCCTGGGATATGGGGTTTCCTCTCTCCTGCTGTTGCCTTAGCAGCATGCCCAGTAACTTCCCACTGGTGGTGAGCAGTTCGGACTCTTCCCTAGAGCAACCCTCCAGTTGCTAGAAGGATGCTGCCCTGTTCATAAGCACGGCCGGCGTGGCTCAGTGGTTGAGCGTTGACCTATGAACCAGGAGGTCACGGTTCGATTCCCGGGCAGGGCACATGCCCCCCGGGTTGTGTGCTCCGTCGCCAGTGGGGGGCGTGCAGGAGGCAGCTGATGATGATTCTCTCATCATTGGTGTTTCTGCCTCCCTCTCCTTCTCCCTTCCGCGCTGAGATCCACAAAAACTATCCGCAGGAATGAGACAGCTTCCTCTGGGTCCTCAGGCCGGTCCCAGTGCATGTTTGTATCTGAGCGGTTGGACCCCACAGGGCCTCGATGCAGCGTGGTGGCCTCTGATAGGAAAGATGTAAAAGCAGGTCCCTACCCCTCACCACCCTCCTCTGAGAGCGTGTCCCTCCTGCTCCCCGGCACCCGTCTGCCTGCTGGGGGGAGGGGGGGCGCTCTCCAGCGCTCTCAGGGTTTCCAGTTCTTCCCTGCGGCCTGACAGCGACCGCGGTGACGGGAGCACCTTCTCCGGCAGACTGCGGGCGAGGCTGGCGTTGCTCTGCAGCGTCGGGGATCCACACATCCACGACCGGAACCAGATCTCCCTGGCGACGCCGTTACTCGGGTTCCGCAGAATAAAATACCACTCTCCGTGGCCCTGTACCTAGATCAGTGGTCGGCAAACTCATTAGTCCACAGAGCCAAATATCAACAGTACAACCATTGAAATTTCTTTGGAGAGCCAACTTTTTTAAACTTAAACTTCTTCTAACGCCACTTCTTCAAAATAGACTCGCCCAGGCCGTGGTATTTTGTGGAAGAGCCACACTCAAGGGGCCAAAGAGCCGCATGTGGCTCGAGAGCTGCAGTTTGCCGGCCATGGACCTAGATCGATGGAGAGCGACGTGGAGGAACAAGCCACGCGGAGCCACGATGCATGCGACGCGCTTGCACTACTTTCCAAGCGTGTGATTTACTTTTGTGTCATTGGCCACATGTATTTTTCCACAAAGCCGTTACCAGCGAATCCGGTGCGATAGCGTGGTGTGGACTGCGGCTCCAGCGCGCACTCCAGCCGCTAAGAACAGCGTGAGACAGGTGAGCCTCAGTTCCTCGGCTTTCATTAAAGAAAATGCACTTCCTTTGTTTCCTGAACACCATCTGAAGGAACAATGCAAGCTCAGAGATATTCATTTGCTTACTCGGGAACGTGATACAGAAATTTACCTAAATAAGGAAACTGGAAATTGATTTTCCCACGGAACGGATTAAATCAGCCTTTCTTCAGCACCAGGCTGTAGCGGGCAGCTCCCGGGCCGTGTCTAATTCAGAAGTTGCCATTTTCTGGAAAAGCTAATGAGCCTCCTCGTCTGTGTTGCCCGCAGTGACAGCTGGAGTTTGGAAATAGTGCGAGGACGGGAAATCTGTGTCACAGATGTTCCCTCCTGAATCTCCCCGGTCGCCTCTCCGGGTGAAACTCAGGGGCTCCATGGTCTGGAAGTCCTGGGACCTTTCTTTGATTTAAAAACAAACGAACAAAAAAAAAAATACCCTCATGCGTAAGCCTAGGACAAAGTTCGAGACAAATGCTTTTCTTCCACAGTCTCCTCGATTCCATCAATCTCTTCCGGAACGCGGTAGAATAGAAAACACGAAGAAACATCCATCCCTGCTCTAAAGTAAACGGTGGCGGGCGATCCCCGCGCGCCGGCAGAATAAATGAGACGGTGACAGCGCGGGAATTGGAGCCATTCCTCTTGTTTCAGACAATCGCCTTGAAGACAAAGAGGAGCTTGCTTTCCTGCCCGTTTTTCATCTTCTCGGTATAATTTGGTGTGTTCTGGGGACTGATTATTTCAAAATTGCACAGAGAGAGGTATCATAAGCACGTCATTATCGGAAAAGGCATTGATTTCTGGGTGATTTTTGTCCTCTGGGTCTCCGTTCCGAGGAGATGAGTGGGTCCGTATTGATTTTGTATGCGTGTTGCTATTGTTAAAACATGATCATCTGCTGTCCTATTGATTACCTCTCTCCGATAAAAGCGGGAATTACTCTCCAGTCAAGTTGCGGATGTGGAGAGAGATGTTCTGTGTCTCCACGCCAACGCCGAGCCCCGGAGACAGTCCTAAGGAAGACGCGGGATTCCTCGCCGGGTCGTCGTGGCGGTGGTTTCTCTTCCTTGCAGAGCTGCCCCACTAAGCGCTTTGGTCAAAAGGCTTTGGGGGATCCATCTTCGTGGCAATTCCCCATGGAAGCAGATGCTGGAAACCACGCCAACAGGTTCTGTGGGGAGCAGTCATCAGCTACACGGGGAAAACCGCTTATTAAATGGTGTATTTACTGTTTGATGTTTAATTACATGGCTCGGAAGCATCGGAAAAGGAGGCCACAGGCATTGCATCGCGTGGTTAAGGGAGCAAACGCCGGGTCACCTTTGTTCAGTCCTGGCTCCACAATCAATAGATGGCAGTCAAGTCCCCCAGCGTCCTGGCGCTTCTGTTTATTCGTTTCCGAGACAGAGTTGATGCTAATATCCCCCCTCACAAGGCCACTGCGAGGCATCAGCAAGTCAATGTAGTCCTGGCTGGTTACTCAGTGGTTAGATTCCCGGTCAAGGTCACGCACCTTGGTTGCAGGTTTGACCCCTGGCCCCAGTTGGGGCATGAGTGGGAGGCAACCCATCGATGTGTCTCTCTCACATCAATGCTTCTCTCTCTCTCTCTCTCTCTCTCTCTCTCTCTCTCTCTCTCTCCCTCTCTCTCCTTCCTTCCCTCCCTCCCTCCACTCTACCTTCCACTGTCTCTAAAAAATCAGTGGAAAAAATATCCTCGGGTGAGAATTTAAAAAAAATAACAAAACAAAAACAAGTCGATGTATGTAGGAAGCATGACATGGTCACTAAACGCTGACGTCTGCGACAGAGGCGGGTCCAGGAGACCGGGTAAACCCTGCGGTTCTCTCAGGGGCCAGTGTCTTCACACGGATCCAGCTCGCTGTCTGCCACTCTGTCATCGTTTCCAAACATGAGCTGTGCCAGACGAAGGGGTGGTCC